>NC_041386.1:606672681-606729745 GCF_002162155.2 Triticum dicoccoides
AATAAAATAAGTTTCCCATGTGATATGTGGTCTAGTTGTTGGGAAAATTTACAAATATGAATTTCGACTTTATTTACAAAATCTCTCTGGAATTTGTAAAATGGGCATAACTTTTGCATACGAACTCGGATTAAAAAGTTTTTTTTATATGAAAATTCATCTACTCGACAAGTTACATCCGATGGAGACGGCCTATGGCCTGTTTGCAAATTTGTAGAATCCTCAAATTCCAAAAGGAAAAAAAGTTATGCTCAAATTTCAGTTTTTTTAAATTTTCCTTAAATCTGGTCAAACTATGGTCAAACTACTTATTCAAGAAGTATTAGTGTTACTAAATAATTATTCAAGAATATTAGTGTTATTAAATAATTATTTCAGTTTTTTTGAATTTGGTCAAACTATGGTCAAACTGTGGTCAAACTATGGTCAAACTACTTATTCAAGAAGTATTAGTGTTACTAAATAATTATTCAAGAATATTAGTGTTATTAAATAATTATTTCAGTTTTTTTGAATTTTGGTCAAATCTGGTCAAACAATGGTCAAACTACTTATTCAAGAAGTATTAGTGTTACTAAATAATTATTCAAGAATATTAGTGTTATTAAATAATTATTTTAGTTTTTTTAAATTTTGGTCAAATCTGGTCAAACTATGGTCAAACTGTGGTCAAACAATGGTCAAACTAGTTATTCAAGAAATATTGTTATGAAAAAATTATTGTATTTTAGAACAATAGTTTCAAACTCAAACAGTGAAATGTGTGACTTCATGCTCAAGCTAAACTCCTGAGGGTTAATAGGGTTGACATCTTACTATTGTCAGGAAAACAACGAGTGCAGACTTGGAAACGAGGGAGAATAGAACCCGGAAGTTAAGCGTGCTCAGGCTGGGAGAGTGGGAGGATGGGTGACCGTCCGGAAAGTTAGATGATTTGGAATGATGAAGGGTGATTAGAGATTAAATTGAGCAGTGATGAGGGGTGATTAGAGATTATAGGTTAAAATAATTCAGAAATTTGAAAATAAAAAAATTCAAAAAAAATTCAAAAAAAATCAGAAAATTTTCTTTAGTACCGGTTGGTGTTACCAACCGGGACTAAAGGTGGACCGGCCACGTGGAGGGCCTTTAGTCCCGGTTCTGGTTTGAACCGGGACTAAAGGGTCGGGCATTAGTACCGACCCTTTAGTCCCGGTTCAGGAACCGGGACTAAAGTCCCTTACAAACCGGGACAACATGCCCTTTTTCTACCAGTGGTCTGATCTGGCGC
Source organism: Triticum dicoccoides (assembly GCF_002162155.2). Classification (NCBI taxonomy): domain Eukaryota; kingdom Viridiplantae; phylum Streptophyta; class Magnoliopsida; order Poales; family Poaceae; genus Triticum; species Triticum dicoccoides. The sequence goes on from NC_041386.1 coordinate 606,673,952, forward strand.
AGCTCCTCCCGGCCCATAAAACTTAAATTTGAAACTTAAATTGATCTAGAACAATGCATTTCTTTGCTTTTGCAACAACATTAAATACAAAAGACATCACGAAATCTTTGCTAGAATAGCAAAACCAAAAAAAATAAGAACCAGAAGTATGCATTTTAGAAGATTTTCAACTTCCATAACTACTGCCACAAGTTGGACGAATATCTTCTCCATGCATTCATATTGTTGATCTGCGGATTCTTGATTTTGCATTCTTCTTTCTTCATCTTTGATTCGAAAGAAGTAGATGTTGCTTCCCCTCTAGTTACCCATGCAGCCACATCATTGCCTTCGATTGTACTAAGGAGTGCACCAACATCTATTAAGTTTCTTTCTATCAATAAATCAATGTACTGGCCTTCCCAAAACCAAAAATGAGCATCCATCGTCCCACACAAGAAAATGAGCAAGCTCGAAGTGAGCTACCGCAATTGAACTAAAGAATGAGCTATCAAATGAGCTACCGCAAGTGCACGTACCACGTCGTTTTCGCATTTGAAGAACACCCATCCGGGGTGCTTCGGCGTGCCTGAAGTGAGCCGTAGCACTTTCCGCGTGCAGTCGTCACACTGTATGAGCGGCATCGGCAAGCCACAAAGACGTCGCGCGAGCGCCGAGCCCGGTGGACGGCCGGACGAATCCATGCCCGCAAACCTTCGGCGGCGGCGGGCGGACGAACCCGTACCTGCATGCGGCGATGCGCCCTTGCCTGGGCTACGGGAGAGGCTCCCCGACCACTCCATCGCTTGGGGCAGCAACCGGCGGCCGGAAAAAGCCAAATCCAACGGCCCGCGATGAAGTGCCGCAGATCCGCAAATCAGGCGGCCCGCCGACGCAGGGGGGAAGGGAGGGGAGGCCTCGTGCGCGTGGCGGCCTTTCGACATGCTCCTGTCGGCTGCTTTCGCCGGAATCTTGGGCGGCGACGCGAGGGGGGAGATGAGACGTGGTTGGTGGAGGAAAAGCGCGGGATGAAATGTTCCTCCATCAACTGCTTCCGCTTATATGTAGGGCACCGCAGCCGCAAGGGGGAAACCCGCGTTTTTCTGAGTTGGGGTCGGGATTTTGCCGCGCCCCTCAAAATTTTTTATGGATCGAGACGGAATGCGGGGTCTGATCAGACTGGTTTTTCCGGCCCGACCCATATTTTGGAGGTTATTTTACGGGTCGGGGCAAGATGCGGGGTCTGCTAGAGTTGCTCTTAATACTCCCTGCTTCCCAAAATATGAGGCGCGCTTTCTTTTGGCCAAGCTAGCTGCTGCTCTTGTACAACCTGCATGCCGTTGTGTGGAGATGGGAATATTTTTTGGTACATTCAGCAGCGGGACCCGATATACAAAAATTTGGAAGCACTTGATGAATGTACCAAGGAATGGAATCTGAATTTTGGGATCCTTCTGCTATTTACGGCAACACGGCAAAGCAGAGCAATGAGTAAAAGCAGAGCACATGAGGACTGCAGGAGACCACTGGTCCGTCCGTCCATCACTGCGTGCTGCGGAAATCATTACACCTGCACATGCCTTGTTTGCCATGACATTTCTCTCGGACTGCAACAGTTGCAACCGCAATTCAGATTCCGATTGGATGTGCAATGCATCTCTTGCAGCCGGTCACTCACCTGCACTGCACTACACTGATTGGCTGTGTGATTGCACACACCATGCCATTTTTCAGTAAACTCATAAATAAATTTGAGAATGTTGGAGTCGATTAATGTAGCTCAGCTGCCTTCACATTTACAGGCAAAAGAGGGAAGAATACAATGCATAAATCATACTCCCTCCATTCCATAATGTAGTGCTTCCTCTATCCCCGTGCTTCAACTTTGACCGTAAATTTAACTACCAAGACCGATTGTGGTGGGAGCAAAAATTATATCAGTGAATTCGTATTCGAAAGAAGTTTTCAATTATATAATTTTTTCTCCCGCCACAGTTGATCTCGTTGATTAAATTTATGGTCAAAGTTGGACCTCGAGAAGCGTGGTCGCACTATATTTTGAAACGGAGAGAGTACCTACTAATGGCAGCAATAATCTAGTACTCAGTGGCAACCTTTGGGAGCCTGACATACGGAGTACATGGTATACTGCTGCTGCTACAGACTAGTATAAATTAAGCAGAATCATTCATTAGCCACTTAATCTGTCATCCATCACACTAATCATCAGCAAACTCTCCAATGATGGTATGGCCTAGTATCAATCAAACTAAACAATAATCCAGGTGCTTATTAGTAGTAATCAGGCAGGCACACGCACTAGTAAGCAATCATGGTCACTGGATCATCGATCAGTGGAGCGTGGCGACGTAGGCGTCGGCGAGCATCTTGCCGAGCCGGACCTGCGCCGCGGTGGTGAGGTGCGTGAAGTCGTTGGCGACGGGGAGGCCCATGGCGTCCACGTACCTGAGGTTGGGCGCCCGCACCGCCCGCTGCGCCTTCCGCACCAGATCCACGAACTTGCCCTGCCCCGTCGCGATCCCGACCTGCACCAAAACATCATGGAGTGAGCGGTGGAGCATTCATTTGGCAGATCAATGGAGTTGCACTGGCCGGAGCATCGAACCTGGATGACGAGGAGGTTTGGAATGCCGAGGTCCCGCCGGACATCCCGGATCAGAGCCTCCATCCGCCCCGTGTAGGCCAGCGCGTCCTCGCGCCGGATGGTGTCGGTCTCGCCCTGGAACCAGAGCATGGCCGCGATCCTGCCCTTGCCATTGGCCCCGGCGACGGCGGCGCGGGCGCGGGTGAGCATGCGGTCGTAGAGGTGGGAGCCGCGGGACCAGTTGGCGATGGGGGTGCCGCCCTGCGCGCAGGGGACGAGGCCCACGACGGCGCCCTTGGGGCACGCCGGGGCGCGGAGCAGCGCGTGCGCGAACGGCATGCCCGGGCCGACCCCCAGCACGTTGCCCACGTCGATGCCGGAGTGCAGCGGCTCCCGGGCCTCCTCCCAGCGCAGGGCGGGGGAGAGGCGGAGCGTGCGCGGCGAGGGGGCGCACTCCCGCGGCACCACGCCGTCCCAGCGGTTGTTGAGGGTGGCACCGCCCCGGCCGCCCATGTTGGACTGGCCCGCCAGGATGAACACCAGCGTCGGCGTCCTCCCAGCTCCGGCGCCCACGGCCGTGGCCGCGAGCAGGGCGAGCAGCAGCAGGATGGACGGCATTGCCGGCGCCGCAGCTGGTTGCATCTCACGGAGACGGAGCTAGTTGCTCGCACTCACTGGTGACGGAGTGGCAGTGATGATGGCGCCGTTGGAGAGGATATTGGTGTACGATATGGTGGTAATAAATACGGCGCGTCGGGTTTGTTGGAGGAAAAGTTATGTGGATGCGGTGCGGTGGACGTACTAGGACAACAGTGAAAAGAGTGAGTGAGTGACGGTGGTGGGCATGGCGTGCAGGTGCACCCCTTTTTGGTTTGTTGTCTGACGGTGCATGTGTTGTGCGCCTGTCACGCGCGCGTCAAATGAGCTGTCGGAATTTGGATGTTTACTCTGGTGCAGTGTTGGTGCACAAGACGCGTACGTACTGGAGCAGCAGTGAGTGTTCGAGGGAGGAAGCGAAGCAGTGAGTGTTGGAGGGAGCAGCAGTGAGTGTTGGAGGGAGGAATTCGACCTAGCGGGCGCTGATTTTGGCGCTCCAAAGCGCGGGAAAGATTCGCGCGCGCGCCGCGGCCGGTGCTCCCTCCACACTCTGTCGGCCGCCCACTCTCGTCGCCTCTGTGCCATCATGTCGATCCGCCGCCTGGGCGCTTCGGATTTTTGCGGAGTCCGCGAGCCCGCTCCGGCGCCTTCAACGCCGACAACTAGTTTCGCGAGAAACGTCTCATCCTTGCCACCTTCGACACCGCAGAGGAGGCGGCCCGCGCGCTCGACGCGGCGGCGTGGCACCTCCTGAGGCCTCGTCGGGATATGAATTTTCCCAACGTGTCGAGCCAGCGGGCGCAGGATCTGGCGCCTCTCCCGCGGCTTTTCACCGACGAGGATCGTCGTGTCCACCGGAGGCGGCAGCGTCGCCTCGCCATCGTAGGGAAGGACGTGGAAGCCTTGGTGGTGTGGCACGGAGGCTTCCCGCAGGACATCGTCGACGAGCGCCAGGTCTACAAGCAATTGAGATCGGAGAGGAACGCGAGGAGGAGGGAGCGAGCCGCCTATCGGGAGGACAAGTGTTCGCGAAAGCAGGCAGCTCAATTGAAACTGAAGCTACGAAAAACGGCGGGTTGGGACTTTGAAGACGAGGCGTATGCTGACGCCTACATTCAGACATCGGAGGAGGACATTACCGAGTCAGAGTCAGAAATCGACGAGTAGTGGTCTTTTCTTTTTATCTATGTACGCTAGAATTATCTATGTATCCATTTTTATCTGAAAAAATGGTCGGCGACGTAGTAGGCGGGCGAAGGTGTGAATCCAATATGCCACCGATCAGCGGACCCGGTGAAGAAAGAGGGCGAGCGCGCGCGTCCGTCTTTTGTCCGCGTCGATGCAAATCAGACTCAAAAATAGGTCGGGAATGGGTCGGCATGCGGACGAAAACGGACGCGCGTCCATTTGTTCGGCGCATTTGCCCGGTTTTTTTGTCCGCGTCGACCCAAACAAACGGCCGCGGACGAAATGGATCGCCCCATTGGAGTTGCTCTAACAGTGAGGCATTGGTGATTGGGCAATCTAAACAAAAATTGAGTACTTTCATTTATTTATTTCACCTTGAAAATCAAATTTGCTCCCCAAACTTTGCCCAAACCCACTGCCTCACTAGATCTTCTTTTGAGCACCTACTCCACGTTCAATAGACGCGGAGCTCCTAGTCGGCGCCTTATGCCCTAGCCAGGAGTTCTGGCGCCCACTAGCGTATAGCAATAGGCCGGCCCATTACCTACTAGCGATGCAGCCTCTCTCCTGGCCACATTTGGTTCCTCGGTCAACTGTTGACTTCAAAAAACATAATTTTCAAAGAAAATCCTCAAAAAAATCAAAGTTAATCCTGGATTTAAAAAATGTTCATTTTTTAAAAAATATAACAAACTGCAAAAAAGTTCACAAATTTGAAAAAAAATCACAAATCTGAGAAAAGTTCACGCATTTAAGAAAAACAAAAAAGAACAAGAACAACAAAAAAGAAACTGACCATTGAACTGAGAAAAACCGGTTTTGGAAGCTTCCCAAAACCGGGGGCTTCCCGAACTGAAGAGAATAAAAGGAAAAAATAAGTTAGCGGGCACAAACGGTCGAGATGTCCTACAGTAGTTACCGCGGTATACTCTAAACAAAGAGGTCTCGTGTTTGAATCCGTCGCGAGCACCCTTTTTATGAAGTTTAACAGAAACGAAGAAACGTAAATGGACAAGCCCAACATCGAGGGAGCGGGGGTGCGCCCTGTACCATTATGCCTATTACGGGCCGCCTCCCTAGAGCACACACTAATCGTTGTTGTGTCTAATAGAGATACTGCACGAACATTGGAAGCATTCCAGCCTATTTCACTGCAGAATTGCCCAGTTATATCAATTGGAAAAAAAATATCAATTGGAAAATCTCTCACAAACAAAAACCCTACATAGGCATGAGGCCCACCATGGCGTCCTTGGGGCATGCGGAGCAGCGTAAGTGTGAACAGTAGCTTAATGGAATCCCGAGCAAAGTGTTCAATGGAATCCAACTCGTGGAAAAGGTTTGGCTTGTGCAGTTAAACGCAAAGAGCTTAATGGAATCTAGCTCTTGAAAAAGGTTTGGTAGAGTTACTCCATGAGTACAACAATTCTTATCCTGTAGGTCAAAATGGTTGGTTGAGTGAGGCTTGGACTAGGATGGCAAAAATATTCCATACAAAAGTTCACAAAGATTCAAGTTTAAGAAAAGCAGAAAGAGATGAAGAGAGAGTAAATGCTTCTCAAGAAAACCCGGAAACAAATTGGTGCTAGTTTTAACTTCCACACATAGCTGATTGAAGCCGACTCATTTCTTCGGAACAATATGATCACCATAACTTCTATTTTACCTAATTTCATCTTTCCAACTTGTAATTTGCATTCCAAGTTTACCATAATGCATGTTCACCATAAGTTATATTCAATGTTATCATAATGCATGTTCGAGTATTCATTTTCTTATATCATCCTCATGACTAAAAAATAGTATTCATTTTTTTATATTCATCCTCATGACTAAAAATTAGGAATTTTTTAACCATACTGTTTTCTCCATTTGTTTTGATAAGTTACCTTTTGATAATAAGTTCAACGATAATGTATCGTTGCCAAAATGTATATTAATTATTTGTTAATTTAAGTAAATTTTGCAGATCAGTTGGACATCTGAGCAGCTCTCGGTAAAAAAGACAAATTCAGGGTCTATAAAAAAGTTTAATGTTCATGCACTGTTTTAATCCGATTTGTCTTTTGTGGTGGGTGCTACTCAGATGTTCAAATGACCTGAAAATTGGAACGAATCTCATGCAATAAATCTTCTACCATGCAAAATTATTTTGGATTTTTAATTTATTTTGAATTTTTTATGTTTTTTAACTAGATGCAGATAAGTCTGGGCACTGAAACGCTGCACTCACAAAGTTCATAAAATTTGAGGTAAATGTCTTTTTTAAAAAGTTGTTTTCAAGAGGGAACAATGTCCATGTGCTTGGATCTGGATCGGAGCCCGGAGCTGCATCGATCAGCACGCCTGAATTAAATAGCAGCAGTATCCCACTCCGGTTGACTCCGGTCCGAAAGCGGGTCCACCAACCAGCGACACCGACCGCACCGCTTATTCAAACCCCTCCGTCCGCTTCCCCACTCCGCCCGAAGGAACGTTGCCCCCGACCGACCGCAGTCCGCGACCAAGATGCTCCCTTTCCTCTGCCTCCTCGCCGCCTCCGCCGCCGCGCTGCGGCACCACCACGCGGCCGCCGACGTGCCCCCGTCCAACAAGCTCATCTTCATCCTCGCCGGCCAGTCCAACATGGCCGGCCGCGGCGGGGTGACCGGCACGCACTGGGACGGCGTGGTGCCGCCGGACTGCGCGCCCTCGGCCTCCGTCCTCCGCCTCTCCCCCTCGCTGCGCTGGGAGCAGGCCAGGGAGCCGCTGCACCAGGGCATCGACGGCAACCGCACCTGCGGGGTCGGCCCCGGGATGTCCTTCGCCAACGCCGTGCTCCGCTCCGGCGGCGCGCGCGGCGCAGCCGTCGCCCTCGTGCCCTGCGCCGTCGGCGGCACGCGGATGGCCGAGTGGGGGAAAGGGTCGGAGCTGTACGCGGACATGGTGCGGCGCGCCCGGGTCGCCGTGGAGACCGGGGGGCGGATCGGGGCCGTGCTGTGGTACCAGGGCGAGAGCGACACCGTGCGCTGGGCCGACGCCAGCGAGTACGCGCGCCGGATGGGCGCCCTCGTCCGCGACCTCCGCCAGGACCTCGCCATGCCCCACCTCCTGCTCATCCAGGTCCGTCCACCGCCATCTCGATCCATTATGTTGCTTCATTCATTCTTCTTGATTTACTCATTTAATATTCTAGATCTGTATCATCTGCATGATCTGGAGGTCGAATGGTTCGTTGTGTCAGTGGAGGGACTGTAAAGCTAGCAGCTTTACTTGTCACTTGGGCATGGTTGGTGGTGATCTTCCTTTCCATGAGAAGCAAAGAACATTCCACTCCTTTTTTTGTTAGTGGGCGTACACGTAGAGCAGAGTTGGTAGTAGTCGTTGGCCTAACATTCTTTTGCGTAGACAGAGGACATAGTACAGCTGAAGCCACACTATATGTGCACCTGGTCCTAGCGAAGAGACTGGAGTAGTAATACGCCATGGGTACTAGCTACTGGGCATGTTTGTCAAAGAATTAGACAAACCTAGTGAAGTCCTGTTTTGGTTGCAGCTGCATCTCCCAAATTGGGTACCCGAGGTTAGCCGAGTATCTCAAATGCAGAGCAGCAACGTTTATACATGGAACCATCTAAATTTGGAGCATCATCTATTGTCTCCACTCCAGCAATTAGATGTAGATGCATACAGAAAATACTAGCTTTGGGCAGCAGTGGTGTCTATGCGCTCATTTCTCATAGATTTTATCGATCTTTTGACGATTCAGGTTGGGCTGGCATCAGGGCTTGGGCAGTACACCGAAGTCGTAAGGGAAGCTCAGAAGGGCTTAAAACTTCGGAACGTGAGGTTTGTCGACGCGATGGGGTTGCCGTTCCAAGACGGCCATCTGCATCTGAACACCCAGGCTCAGGTCCAGCTGGGACATATGCTGGCTCAGTCCTATTTAACTTATGGTACATTCAAACACTAGTTCTCCCTGTACCTCCAAAGAGATCCATTATTTTTTTTGTTCTCTACTTTAGTTAATTTCCTCTCTGAACTCTTGGTTGAGCACATTGGATTGGGTATAAACATGCCAATGTAATTCAGTACAAGTTCTCCATGATCAATGAGTACGGAGAACCTCCGGAATCTTGCAGCTTCATAATGGAAGCTGCTCCCTTTTTGCCTATTACGTTTGAGAATCATAGCAATTCTAGTGATTGTGCATTGTAAGCATAAGAAGAAAAATCATCTAGCACACAGAGTGGTACTGAATTTGAGATAATGCATCGATAAAATTCAGTAGACCATGAATAATGATGTCCAGTGCATACTTAAAACCAATCAAACCATCAGAACAAATAACGTGTGACTGAATCTGTTACAAAACTTGGAAGCTTTTTTAGTATTATTTGGATTTATTGAGCTTGTGTTTCATTGAGAGGCATTCTTTAGAGCTGTGTAGAAAAATACAGAATAAGCTTTGGCATAGTAACGTTCCCAATACTGGTACCAAACAATGCAAATTCCAGCCCTATATACTCAATTTGCAATGGCTGTGCAATGCTGAGATGTTGACCAACTATGCAACCGACCCGAGTACTATCAACGTCTGTAATGTGATGACCAGGCAGGTGTAAGTGTTACAATTGAGGTTTGAGGAGTGCCTGGTGATACTGGTAATGCTTCTCACCTTGATCATCCAAGTGTGGATTCAGAAAACACAAGGTGTGGACTCATCTATTGGAGATGAAGTGACCTCATTCATTGATAAAACACATGACATTGGCATGATGGCGACTCTTAGTTATACTGGTGTTTTAATTTGATAGCGACTTACGAAGATTATAATTCTCTAGTCAGTTCAAATAGCATCATATTTATTCCTCTCTTGTTTCCCTTTTTCTGGGGTGCTAGGGCATGCACATCCTCTTCGAACACCCACACCATGGTGGCTGCAACTTACTACCTTGGCTTGTTGCTTCATTGTTCTTTGGAGGGAGCCATACACATCTGTGCTTATATAATCAAACAAACAGAGGAGGTTGAAGAAGAAAGCTACTGGGCTCTGCACATAACCATATACCAATACATAGGCAATGCGATGCCGATACATAGAAGATTCATTCTTTCAGGTGTATATATACACACACATTCAGAAGAAAAGAAACACTCATAGAGATCATATATACAGTAGAAGATTTTACGACACATTTTGGTTTCTCCTCTGGTAAACCTGGCTAACTCTAGTGTATGTATGCAAGCAAAGTCAGCATAGATGGAAAAATGATCTGATTTATTGAGCTTGTGTATTTTCTGGTAATCTTAGTCATTGATAAGAACACTTGAGGACGTACATGCTCATGACAACAATTCTTAGTTATAGTACTAGTATCTGATTTGATGGGGAAATAAGTCAAAATAAGAGTGAGTATGATAGTATAAATTATTTTTCTGGTCAGTTCAAATAGGAGCATGTTTGCTCCTCTCCGGTACCATAAACCCATCATATACCTTCCTCAAAACAGCCATCATACCTACCTATCATGACATTTCCATAGTCATTCTGAGATATATTGTCATGCAACTTCCATCATCATCATATACATGACTTGAGCATTCATTGTCATATTGCTTTGCATGATCGTAAGATAGCTAGCATGATGTTTTCATGGCTTGTCCGTTTTTTGATGTCACTGCTACGCTAGATCATTGCACATCCCGGTACACCGCCGGAGGCATTCATATAGAGTCATATCTTTGTTCTAGTATCGAGTTGTAAGTAAATAAAAGTGTGATGATCATCATTATTAGAGCATTGCCTCAGTGAGGAAAGGATGATGGAGACTATGATTACCCCACAAGTCGGGATGAGACTCCGAACTTTAAAAATAAATAAAAGAGGCCAAAGAAACCCAAATAAAAAAAAGAGGCCAAAGAAGCCCACCAAAAAAACACAACAACAAAAACAACAAAATGAGAGAAAAAGAGAGAAGAGGCAATGTTACTATCCTTTTACCATACTTGTGCTTCAGAGTAGCACCATGTTCTTCATATAAAGAGACTCTTGAGTTATCACTTTCATATACTAGTGAGAATTTTCATTATAGAACTTGGCTTGTATATTTCGATGATGGGCTTCCTCAAACGCCCGAGGTCTTCATGAGCAAGCAAATTGGATGCACACCCACTTAGTTTTCAGTCTGAGCTTTCATACACTTATAGCTCTTAGTGCATCCGTTGCATGGCAATCCCTACTCACTCACATTGATATCTATTGATGGGCATCTCCATAGCCCGTTGATACGCCTAGTTGATGTGAGATTATCTTCTCCTTTTTGTCTTTTCCACAACCACCATTCTATTCCACCTATAGTGCTATGTTCATGGCTCACGCTCATGTATTGCGTGAAAGTTGAAAAGATTTGGGAACGTCAAAAGTATGAAACAATTGCTTGGCTTGTCATCGGGGTTGTGCATGATGTGAGTATTTTGTGTGGTGAAGATGGAGCATAGCCAGACTATATGATTTTGTAGGGATAATTTTCTTTGGCCATGTTATTTTGAAAAGACATGATTGCTTTATTAGTAGACTTGAAGTATTATTGTTTTTATGTCAAATGATAGACTATTGCTTTGAATCACTTGTATCTTAATATTCATGCCATGATTAGATATGTGATCAAGATTATGCTAGGTAGCATTCCACATCAAAAATTATCTTTTTTATCATTTACCTACTCGAGGACGAGCAGGAATTAAGCTTGGGGATCCTGATACGTCTCCGTCGTATCTATAATTTTGATTGTTTCATGCCAATATTCTACAACTTTCATATAATTTTGGCAACCTTTTATACTATTTTTGGGGACTAACATATTTATCCAGTGCCCAGTGCCAGTTTCTGTTTGTTGCATGTTTTATGTTTCGCAGAAACCTCATATCAAATGGAATTCAAACGGGATAAAAACGGACGGAGAATATTTTTGGAGTATTTGGAGAATATGGGAAGAAAATCAACGTGAGATGGTGCCCGAGGGAGGCACGAGGCAGGGGGGCGCGCCCCTGACCCTCGTGGGCCCCTCGTAAGGCGGTTGTTGCTATTCTTTTGCCGCAAGAAAGCTATTTTTCAGAAAAAAATCTCGGCGGAGGTTTCAGTCCAATCAAAGTTACAGATCTCCATATATATATATACGAAACGGAGAAAGGGCAATCAGGGGAACGCAGAAATAGAGAGAGACAGAGAGACAGATCCTATCTCGGAGGGGCTCTCGTCCCTCCCACACCATAGAGACCAAGGACCAGAGGGGAAACCCTTCTCCCATCTAGGGAGGAGGGCAAGGAAGAAGAAGGAGGGGGGGCTCTCTCCCCCTCGCTTCCCGTGGCGCCGGAGTAACACCGGGGGCCATCATCATCACCGCAATCTTCACCAACAACTTCACCGCCATCATCACCAACTCTTCCCCCTCTATGCAGCGGTGTAAACCATCTTTTACCCGCTGTAATCTCTACTTAAACATGGTGCTCAACGCTATATATTATTTCCCAATGATGTATGGCTATCCTATGATGTTTGAGTAGATTCGTTTTGTCCTATGGGTTAATTGATGATCGTGATTGGTTTGAGTTGCATGTTTTATTACTGGTGCTGTCTTATGGTGCTCTCTATGTCGCGCAAGCGTGATAGATTCCCGTTGTAGGGTTTGCAATATGTTCAGGATTTGCTTATGGTGGGTGGCGTGAGTGACAGAAGCACTGACTCGAGTAAGTAGGTTGTTTGCATATGGGATAAAGAGGACTTGATACTTTAATGCTATGGTTGGGTTTTACCTTAATGATCTTTAGTAGTTGTGGATGCTTGCTAGAGTTCCAATCATAAGTGCATATGATCCAAGAAGAGAAAGTATGTTAGCTTATGCCTCTCCCTCAAATAAAATTGCAATAATGATTACCGGTCTAGTTATCAATTGCCTAGGGACAAATAACTTTCTCATAACGAAAAGCTCTTTACTAAAACTAACTTAGTTGTGTCTTTATTTAAACAGCCCCTACTTTTTATTTACATGCTCTTTATTATCTTACAAACCTATCCAAAAACACCTACATAATATACTTTTATTTTCATACTTGTTCTAGATAAAGCGAACGTTAAGCGTGTGCAGAGTTGTATCGGTGGTTGATAGAACTTGAGGGAATATTTGTTCTACCTTTAGCTCCTTGTTGGGTTCGACACTCTTACTTATCGAAAGAGGCTACAATTGATTCCCTATACTTGTGGGTTATCAATCACCAGGGTCATCGCGGCTGATCTTATAGCGCAATGCACCGCATACCAGGCACGCGTTCAAATCCTCGTACTCACCGCGGTAGAGGATGCAGTCATTAGGGCATGCATGTATCTTTTGCACCTCTAACCCTAGAGGGCAGACACCCTTCTTTGCTTCGTACGTACTCTCGGGCAATTCGTTGTCCTTTGGAAGCATATTTTTTATCATTACCGGCAACTTTCCAAATCCCTTGTCAGACACACCATTCTCTGTCTTCCATTGCAGCAATTTCAGTGTGGTGCCCAACTTTTTCTTATCAGCTTCACAATTCGGGTACAATAATTTCTTGTGATCCTCTAACATGCACTGCAACATCTTCTTCCCCTTTTCACTTGCGCATTGCATCGGCAATGGCCCGACCTAGATCATCAGCGGTCTCATCTGATGCCTCTTCTTCAACTTCTTCCCGCATTGCCGGCTCAGATTCTTCCCCCATTGGTAGCTCAACTTTCCCCCCCATTATTGTATCATTGTATTCAGGGAACCCATGGCCAGGATAGTTGTCGTCGTCCTCTTCTTCTTCATTGTCTTCCATCATAACCCCTCTTTCTTCGTGCTTGGTCCAAACATTATAGTGGGGCATGAAACCGGACTCAAACAGGTGGATGTGAATGGTTCTTGAGTTAGAGTAATTGTGATCATTTTTACAGCCAGCACATGGACAAGGCATAAAACCATCTGCTCGCTTGTTTGCCTCAGCCGCAAGCAGAAAAGTATGCATGCCATTAATGAACTCGGGAGAGCATTGGTCATCGTACATCCATTGTTGGCTCATTCATTACACAACACCGAAAAGATCAAATTAATACAAGTTCATACATATAAAGTTCATACATAAGTTCATACATAAAGTTCATACAACACTTAAATGCAACAAACAAATAACTCTTCAGCTAAATCATTTAAATGCAACAACAAATGCGATCAAGATCGCAACTAAGATAACAATTGGTCCAACAGCATAATGATACCAAGCATCACTATCAATGGCATATTTTCTAATCTTTCTAATCTTCAAGCGCATTTTCTCCATCTTGATCTTGTGATCATCGACGACATCGGCAACATGCAACTCCCATTCCATCTTCTCCCCCTCAATTATTTTCAATTTTTCTTTCAAATACTCGTTTTCTCTTTCAACTAAATTTAACCTCTCGACAATAGGGTCGGTTGGAATTTCCGGTTCACATACCTCCTAGATAAAAATATCTATGTCAACTTGATGCACATAATTTGTCATAAATACAAAATGCAACAAATAGTTGTAAGAAAAGATAATATACCACATCCGAATCATAACACGGATGAGGGTTGATGGGGACGGATATCAAAACCATGTCACTATGTATAACAAACAACATATGGGTAAGATAATTATACGAGTAACTATATATCCAAATCACACAAACATGAATTTTTTATATAAAAAAGATAAGAATAAGAGGCTCACCACAAGGTGGTTCCGGCGACGGGACGGTGCGGGAGATCGACGGTGGTTACGACGGAGATTGAGAAGGCACTAAGTAAACCACACCTACATATGCAAACTAAGTGTTATTTTGACCTCAAATTGCATATAAATCAAAAACTACCACATATCATTCCTTTCAAATTACTAAAACCCACAAATTAATCACTATATAAACCATTGCGAGAGCTAATCTAGCAATGAGAGATGAAAGGACAAAGTTGCTAACCTTTGTGATCATTTGAATGGATGGGGGCCTTCAAATCTTGACAAAATTTGGGCAAAATGTGTGATGACCTTGAGGGAGAAGGGAAGAACAGAGAGGAGAGGGGAAAGGGGGAAGAACAGAGCACAGGTGGACGAAGGGTTTATATAGGACGACCTTTAGTACTGGTTCGTCGCACGAACGGATACTAAAGGTGCTGGAGGGGCCCCAGACTGACAACATCCTGCCACCATTCTTTTTAGTACCGGCTCGTGGCACGAACCGGTGCTAAAAGTTCGGCACGAACCGGTGCTAATGAGAGTGACCCGCCTAACCGTTGAAACCGGCACTAATGGCCACATTAGTGCCGGCTCAAATACAAACCGGTACTAATGATCTGAACATTTGATCCTTTTTCTACTAGTGATACATTTGTAAAATTCATGAACATCTACATGAAGATTTATTTTTAAAATATCTGAAGAATTATTGTGATAGTCATTTGGGACCAATATGTAGGATATCAACTTGTGTTCCATCCGCTGCACGTGACAGTGATACATATAGGTTTTCTTAAATAGACTTAATTCATAGATGAGGCTTCCTTAGTGTCGAGTGGCACCGTCTAGATGCTGCCTAAGTGTGGCCGTAGGTGCCTGCCATCAATATGACGAGTCAAAATCGAAATTAAAATAGCAACTCAGATAAAAATAATATTTTCTCTTCCGTTGCGACGGACGGGCATATTTACTAGTCTTTCCTAAATACACATTGGATATTTATCAATATTCTTAAAAAGCATCTTAACATTTTCCAACTATATGTCAAATTTCTTTAAAATATAAAATAAAATGTTGACCATATTTAAATGGGACAAATAAAATTTTACCCTTAGTGGGTTCCAACCGGTACGTTGCACCTCTAAATTTTGCCTCTCCTTAGGTTTGGGTCGCGCAAATAGCCTTGTATTGAGTCGAAGGTGTTTGAGTGTTATTTTTGACAAAAAATACTCCCGGTAAGTGCCAGATGGGTTAGTCACTTGTGTGAGAACCCCCTAAAAAAATAAAGGAGGAGAGAGAGATTGATTTTGAGAATGACTTTTTTCTTTTATGGTGTGGGTCCACATGTAACTGAGAGAAGGGGTCTATTTATTTCTTTTGTTCCTTTTTCGGGCAGGTCTCACACATAAGTGATATGTCCCATTTGGAGCTTGGTAGGGATATTTTGGTCTAAAATAACAATCAAACACCTTTGAATGAATGGAAGGATGGAAGGATGACAAAAGGTTATTCATATGACCTAAACTGCAATTATAGGGGTAAAATTGAGGAAATGCAGAATTTAGGGGTAAAACTTAAGGGCAGAAACTAACTAAGGGCAAGAATGTATTTGCCCCTTTTCTAAATGATGAACATTTACCCAAAACAGAAATACATGTTGAATATTGTTACAAACATGCTACCGAAATTTCCAAATACACATTGAATATTTTTAAAATACACGGCAAATACCTTTTGAAATAAAATCATTTTTACTACACGGTGAAAATTTATGAAACACACGATCAACTTTTTAAAATACACGTTGGATTTTTTTTAGATTTAGTAAAAGGGGAAAGAGAGAGGAGCGATTATGTGTGGGACCCTCAACTCAAAGACAAAGGAGAGTACGCACGGGTTTTGTTTTTGTTTTCTAAGGGAGCGAATTTAATCCTCGTTTGATGATTCGACTCGCGTGTTTGATGGTGTCGTCTCTAGGAATTCAGGGCCCCGGTACGAAATTTAAAATGAGGCCCTAAAATGTCTAGAGTATATGTTTTTTATAATATAAATATGAATGAATTAAAACACTTCATAAATTATAGGCTTATCATTCAAGATAATAAAATAAAGACTGAACCCTGAATTATAATCGAGCAACAAGCTTGGCAATCATGATTGTCGATAGATATAGACTGTCATGATTAAAAATGAATAGATTGGATGTTTCCTCGCAAAAAAAAGATATAGATGGTCAGGCTGTGTCGATTGAGTCTTTTTTTTTTTGAGTGAGACTCTCCTTTCGGGGGAGATTGAGGGCAAATCCTATTTGACGCCCGCAGGCGTCAAAAGGATGAGCCTTCGCTGAAGCAACTCGCCACTCTGGCCGGCCGACGTTCGGATTTTCGTTCGCTGCTGTTTTTCCTTGTTTCTGGCGGGTTTTTCTTGTTTTTCTTCTATGGTTTTCTGCTTCCACTTTTTTCACTGTTTTGGCCGGTTTTCAGTTGTTTTGTTCTGTTTTTTTATGTTTTGATTCCTTTTTGTCCTTTAATTTTCTTTTTTTACGTTTCATTTTCTATTTTCTGTTTCTGTTCTTCTTCTCATTATTGCGTATATATATATAAAAAGTTCGCCGTGTGTTACAATTTTTTTCAATGTATTAAGAAAATGCTCATCACATATTATGAAATAGTTCACCTTGCACTGTAAAAATGTTCATTGTGTATTACAAAAATGTTCATTGTATATTATTAAATTGTTCAACGTATATTTAGAAAATGTTCATTGTGTATTACAAAAATGTACAATGTATATTATTAAATTGTACAATGTATATTAGAAAATGTTCATTATGTAGTAAAAAAATGTTCATTGTATAATATTAAATTATTTAACGTATATTAGAAAATCTTCATTGTGTATTTAAGATTTGTTCATCATATATTAAAAAATTGTTCAACACATACCCATAAAATGTCCATTTTAGTATTTTAAATTTGTTCAGTATTTTTTTACAAAAATGTTCGCTGTATTTTATATTTCTTCACCGTATATTATAAAAATGTTCAACACTTTTTAAAAGAATTTTCCACTGTGTAGTCAACTTAAAGTATGGCGCTGGATTTAAAACATTCGAGCTAGCTAGCTCGGCTGGTTAGCCCCGTTGGATTCTAGCACGAGGTCGGTGGTTTGATCCCACACATGCGTTTTTTTTCCTATTTTGCGCTCACAGCGAGATGATTGGGCCGGCCCGTGTGCACTTCGCTTCAGCGAAGTCGCAACGATCTGACGCACACGGGCGGCGTATAGGAGCTCTCGAGATTGAGGAGCAGGTCCAGGAGAGACAGGGACTAGTCGGCCAGGCCCAAGTCTGCTAGTTGAGATAAAAAGGCCCAAAACTAAAAATACACTAGACGTCGGCCCAAAACCGGGGGCCCTGTGCGGTCGCACAGCCCGCACAGCCAGTTGGACGGCCTTATTTGAAAAATTAAACTTGGACGGCCTTATTGGTGTGCATGCATGCGCGTGTTAGTAATCCGAATCCGAATCCGTAGGTGCCTGTGCCACGGCGTCGATCTCCGTAACGATCCTGTTGCCGGTTCCATCTGGTTTCGGCTCCCTTCCTGACTCTATATGGTTCTCGGCGAGTAATGCTACACGTACAAACAAGTTACAAGCTTTTATAAAAATGTTAATTTGATTGGTCAATAGATGGCGAGGCGGCCCACCCCCGCTGAAAATCAAGGAGGGCAAGTTTATAATTAGTTAGTAGATGGAAAAAATTCTAGTCAGCGTGTAATTGGTTCTCGGCATAGCGCACACGTACTCTTTTTTCTTTTGCGGGCATAGCGCGCGCACGTACTCTGCCACGTGCCACGGCCAACCTTTCCAGGTGACCGCAGCTTCACCCTCAGGTGCACCTTGGCGTCGCCCAAGCCCGCCGACATTGGCATGATCAGGCGGTGGTACCGGCGGCTCAGAGGCTCCGAGCCAGAGGAGGACGCCGTCCTTCTGCCCGACCCGCACATGACCCCGTTCATGATGCCCATCACGTCGCTCATGGCCTCACCATCCGGTGGTGGTACGCCATCCCTCAGCCTATCCCAGCTAACACAATTGTGCCCACCGCGCCAGCCGCCGAAGCAGAGGAGTCAGTCCTCACTCCACTGCTGAGGGCCATGTATGTCTGAGTTGAGATCACTATTAGTAGTACTAAACGAAAACGGCTGATGTGATGACGAATGGGATAGTTGGGCCACATCTCAACATTTAACAGTCATTGCGTATTGACAACGTTGGATTTGAATCTGCATTTGTTTGTTACCAGTATTGGCAACACTACTTTTGTTCTACATGCTGGCCAACTAGAATTGTTCGCTTAAACTTTGGTATGATTATTTTATTACCTAAGGTTAATGAGGTTGAAAGGATACAACAATACTCAGACATACATGGATCGTGATGGGCGATTTCAACGAAGCTCTATGGCAATTTGAGCACTTCTCGTTAACCGGTCGAGCTGAATGGCAGATGACTGCATTCCGGGATGTCCTTGATGATTGTAACCTGGCCGACCTTGGCTTTAAGGGGGTTCCATTTACATATGACAACAAAAGGGGTGGACGGAAGAATGTTAAGGTGCGGCTCGATCGAGCCGTCGCAAATGCTGCATGGAGGGATCTTTTTGCGAACGCGTCGGTGGAACACATCGTTTCTTCCTGCTCTGATCACTGCCTCCTTCTCACTCGGTTTCACGTGCAGCAACTAACTCAAAATAAGAACAGATGCAGACAGTATGAGTTATTCTGGGAGAGAGCTTCGGACTTGCCGGAAATTATTCAGCACGCGTGGGAGACCGCTGGGGACAAGGGCGACCTGGAGGCGATTCAGAGTTGCCTCGGCTCGGTTATGAAGGATCTTCAGGCATGGAGCAAGAATCGTTTTGGGAACATTTTACGCAAGCTGGAAGACTTACGCGCTGAACTGAACCGGTTGCTTAGTTGCGGTGCTGACAAGAATGAAGTCCGTAAGGTAAATGATGAGCTGAATGAATTGTTGTACAAAGAAGAAATGCTATGGCTGCAGAGGTCACGTATTACTTGGCTTCGTGAGGGTGACCGCAATACGAAGTTCTTTCACAAAAAAGCTGTGTGGCGAGCTAAGAAAAATAAAATCACCAAGCTCAAGGATGAGAATGGTACGTGGGTTACATCTCTGGCGAAACTAAAAGCCATGGCAACCGAGTATTTTCAGGACCTTTTCACTTGTGATCCTAGTCTCAACCCGGAAGAGATAGTGCAACTATTTGAGAAAAAAGTGACACCCGAGATGAATGAGGAATTATGTCGGGAGTTCTCTGAGAAGGAGATATCTGATGCTTTGTTTCAGACAGGGCCGCTCAAGGCGCCAGGCACAGATGGTTTTCCGGCCAAGTTTTATCAACGCAATTGGGGATTATTGAAGGAGAAAGTGGTGCCTGCGGTGCAGAACTTTTTTGCTACTGGTTGTATGCCGGCTAATGTTAATCACACTGCCATTGTCTTAATCCCCAAGGTGGATCAGCCGGCTACTCTCAAGGAATTTCGCCCTATCAGTTTGTGTACGGTGCTATATAAGGTGATTGCAAAATGCCTCGCAAACAGATTGAGGCCAATTCTGGGTGACATCATTTCAGCGAACCAAAGTGCATTTGTGCCTGGTAGGTTAATCACGGATAATGCACTTGTGGCGTTTGAGTGCTTTCACTTCATTGAGCAGAATAATAATCCTGGGAAGAATTTTTGTGCTTATAAGATTGATTTATCAAAGGCTTATGACCGCGTCGATTGGGGCTTCTTGGAGAAGGCGATGAAAGGCTTAGGTTTCACTCACCGGTGGATCAGTTGGATCATGGCGTGTGTATCCTCGGTGAGTTACTCGGTCAAATTAAATGGAACCTTGCTGGATTCGTTCACCCCGACGCTAGGGCTACGTCAAGGCGACCCACTCTCGCCATTCTTGTTCCTGTTTGTTGCTGATGGGCTCTCGGCACTATTGCAAAAGGAAATAACCAACAATAATATCACTCCCCTTAAGGTGTGTCCACACATGCTCTTCGCCGATGATACCCTACTCTTCTTCAAAGCAAATGCAGTACAGGCTTCCTGGATGCAACAAGTCATCAATACATATGCGCAAGGTACGGGCCAGTTGATAAACTTTGACAAATGCTCACTCATGTTTGGCAAATCTTGCCCCATTGAGACCCAGGATGAGGTAAAGGCTGTTTTGCAAGTCTCACAAGTTGAGTTTGAGCCCAAATACCTTGGACTCCCAACACCGGAGGGAAGAATGCACCGAGGCAAGTTCCAAGATGTGCAAGCAAAGATGCTCAAAAGACTTGTGCAATGGGGGCATTGCTCGTCAGGAGATAAGGAGGTACTTGTGAAAGCAGTTGCCCAGGCTCTCCCAACTTATCTTATGGGTGTATTCAAGCTACCTGATGGCCTGTGCGAGGACCTCACGAAGATGATTCGGGATTTTCTGTGGGGTGTGAATCAAGGGCGTCGACGTACACATTGGGTGGCTTGGGATATCATGCTGCAACCTAAATCTCACGGTGGTATGGGGTTCAGAGACATGAAACTGTTCAACCAAGCTTTGCTTGCTAAGCAGGCGTGGAGATTGATTGAGAACCCTCAAAGTCTATGCGCCCAGGTGCTTAAAGCAAAATATTTTCCTAATGGGTTCTTGGTGGACACGGTTTTTACAGGGAACACCTCCTCGACATGGCAAGCAATTGAGTATGGATTGGAGCTCCTCAAGAAAGGTGTTATTTGGCGTATTGGTGATGGCTCGAAGGTGCGGATATGGAGGGATCCATGGATCCCACGGGATCAGTCGCGCCGTCCAATAACGCCAAAACGTCATTGCCGGCTCAAGTGGGTCTCGGAGCTTCTCAATCTTGATGGTACATGGAATAGAAGACTCGTGCATGAGCATTTTTATCAGCCAGACGTAGAGAGTATTCTGCAAATCAAGCCATCGAATAGATTGGAGTCTGACTTCATAGCATGGCATCCTGACAGGAGGGGCTGCTTCTCAGTCCGCAGTGCATATTACCTTGGGCTGCAGGAACGGATGAACTCACAAGGTACAGTAGCATGTAGTGCTCGGCCTGATGGAAGAAGGCCAGTGTGGGACTTGATCTGGAAAAATAGTGCACCAGCGAAGGTACGTATTTTTGCTTGGAAGGCAGCTAAGGAAGCTCTAGCTACGCAAGCTACAAAAAAGGATCGACATATGGAACATGACCACACATGCACGCTTTGTGGAGTTGAGAAGGAGACCGCTCACCATGCACTGGTCCGTTGCCCCC
Organism: Triticum dicoccoides; assembly: GCF_002162155.2. Lineage (NCBI taxonomy): Eukaryota > Viridiplantae > Streptophyta > Magnoliopsida > Poales > Poaceae > Triticum > Triticum dicoccoides. Next base: position 606,695,401 of record NC_041386.1, read on the forward strand.
ATGCAATGGCGTTATGGCAGGCCATGCGTGAGACCTGGGAACTCCCAACTCAGGACCAGCTGCACGATGCCGAGCCGGACTGGTTGTTCCGGCTGTTAGAAAAACTCCCAGATACACAGAAGATGGCCTCGCTGATGATTATGTGGAGGATATGGTATGCACGAAAGGAGATCACACATCACAAGCCCCCGATTCCGATTGAAGCTTCGCGCCGATTTTTAACCAGCTACATCACTTCCCTCATCGCGATTAGGCAACATCCAGAAGCAGATTCGGTGAAAGGTAAACAAGTACTTAATATTTCTGGGTACAAACCTCCTGCTGTACATGAAATAAGGCCGAAGCCGCGTTGGGAACCTCCTGACAGAGAATATGCAAAACTGAACATTGACGGGGCGTTTGCCAAGGCGGATGGTACTGCCGGTGCCGGGATGATACTGCGAGACCATGAGGGTGCGGTCATCTTCGCCGCGACACGTGCGCTGTTCAATTGTGGTGATGCCCTCGAAGCTGAGATGGCTGTGATGAAGGAAGGACTACAGTTGGCCCTTCACTGGACAAACCAATCACTGCTTGTGGAGACGGACTGTGCTGAATTGTTGCAAATGATCAGTGCGCGAGGCGTGGATAGGTCTAGGTATGCATACTGGATTAGTGAGATCAGAAATATTCTGTCTCATGAGAGGAACATAAGTCTAGCTAAGATTAGCCGACATGCAAACATGGTTATGTTGGGGAACGTAGTAATTTCAAAAAATTTCCTACGTACACGCAAGATCATGGTGATGTACAGCAACAAGAGGGGAGAGTGTGATCTACGTACCCTTGTAGACCGACAACGAAAGCGTTAGCACAACGCGGTTGATGTAGTCGTACGTCTTCACGGCCCGACCGATCAAGCACCGAAACTACAGCACCTCCGAGTTTTAGCACACGTTCAGCTCGATGACGATCCCCGGACTCCGATCCAGCAAAATGTCGGGGAAGAGTTCCGTCAGCACGACGGCGTGGTGACGATCTTGATGTACTATCGTCGCAGGGCTTCGCCTAAGCACCGCTACAATATTATCGAGGATTATGATGGAAGGGGGCACCGCACACGGCTAAGAATATGATCACGTGGATCAACTTGTCTCTCTAGGGGTGCCTCTTGCCTCCGTATATAAAGGATCCAAGGGGGGGTGCGGCCGGCCCTAGTAGGAGGCGCGCAGGAGGAGTCCTACTCCTACTGGGAGTAGGACTCCCCTCCCTTTCCTTGTCCAAGTAGGAGAGGGGGAAGGAAGGGAGAGAGGAGAGGGGGGCGCCGCCCCTTCCTCCTTGTCCAATTCGGACTAGGGGGAGAGGGGGCGCGCGGCCTGCCCTGGCAGCCCCTCCTCTTCTCCACTTTAGGCCCATGAGGCCCATTAACCCTCCGGGGGGTTCCGGTAACCCCCGGTGCTCCGGTTTTATCCGAAACTTCCCCGGAACACTTCCGGTGTCCGAATATAGCCGTCCAATATATCAATCTTTATGTCTCGACCATTTCGAGACTCCTCGTTATGTCCGTGATCATATCCGGGACTCCGAACTAACTTCGGTACATTAAAACTCATAAAGTCATAATATATCTGTCATCGAAACCTTAAGCGTGTGGACCCTACGGGTTCGAGAACAATGTAGACATGATCGAGACACGTCTCCGGTCAATAACCAATAGCGGGACCTGGATGCCCATATAGGCTCCTACATATTCTACGAAGATCTTTATCGGTCAGACCGCATAATAACATATGTTGTTCCCTTTGTCATCGGTATGTTACTTGCCCGAGATTCGATCGTCGGTATCTCAATACCTAGTTCAATCTCGTTACCGGCAAGTCTCTTTACTCGTTCCGTAATACATCATTTCGCAACTAACTCATTAGTTGCAATGCTTGCAAGGCTTATGTGATGTGCATTACCGAGAGGGCCCAGAGATACCTCTCCGACAATCGGAGTGACAAATCCTAATCTCGAAATACGCCAACCCAACATGTACCTTTGGAGACACCTGTAGAGCACCTTTATAATAACCCATTTACGTTGTGACGTTTGGTAGCACACAAAGTGTTCCTCCGGCAAACGGGAGTTGCATAATCTCATAGTCATAGGAACATGTATAAGTCATGAAGAAAGCAATAACAACATACTAAACGATCGGGTGCTAAGCTAATGGAATGGGTCATGTCAATCAGATCATTCACCTAATGATGTGATCCCGTTAATCAAATAACAACTCTTTGTTCATGGTTAGGAAACATAACCATCTTTGATTAACGAGCTAGTCAAGTAGAGGCATACTAGTGACACTCTGTTTTGTCTATGTATTCACACATGTATTATGTTTCCGGTTAATACAATTCTAGCATGAATAATACATTTATCATGATATAAGGAAATAAATAATAACTTTATTATTGCCTCTAGGGCATATTTCCTTCAGTCTCCCACTTGCACTAGAGTCAATAATCTAGATTACACAGTAATGATTCTAACACCCATGGAGCCTTGGTGCTGATCATGTTTTGCTCGTGGAAGAGGCTTAGTCAACGGGTCTGCAACATTCAGATCCGTATGTATCTTGCAAATCTCTATGTATCCCACCTGGACTAGATCCCGGATGGAATTGAAGCGTCTCTTGATGTGCATGGTTCTCTTGTGAAATCTGGATTCCTTTGCCAAGGCAATTGCACCAGTATTGTCACAAAAGATTTTCATTGGACCCAATGCACTAGGTATGACACCTAGATCGGATATGAACTCCTTCATCCAGACTCCTTCATTTACTGCTTTCGAAGCAGCTATGTACTCCGCTTCACATGTAGATCCCGCCACAACGCTTTGTTTAGAACCGTACCAACTGTCAGCTCCACCGTTTAATGTAAACACGTATCCGGTTTGCGATTTAGAATCGTCCGGATCAGTGTCAAAGCTTGCATCAACGTAACCTTTTACGATGAACTCTTTGTCACCTCCATATATGAGAAACATATCCTTAGTCCTTTTCAGGTATTTCAGGATGTTCTTGACCGCTGTCCAATGATCCACTCCTGGATCACTTTGGTACCTCCCTGCTAGACTTATAGTAAGGCACACATCAGGTCTGGTACACAGCATTGCATACATGATAGAGCCTATGGCTGAAGCATAGGGAACATCTTTCATTTTCTCTCTATCTTCTGCAGTGGTCGGGCATTGAGTCTTACTCAACTTCACACCTAGTAGCACAGGCAAGAACCCTTTCTTTGCTTGATCCATTTTGAACTTCTTCAAAACTTTGTCAAGGTATGTGCTTTGTGAAGTCCAATTAAGCATCTTGATCTATCTCTATAGATCTTAATGCCTAATATGTAAGCAGCTTCACCGAGGTCTTTCATTAAAAAACTCTTATTCAAGTATCCCTTTATGCTATCCAGAAATTCTATATCATTTCCAATTAGTAATATGTCATCCACATATAATATCAGAAATGCTACAGAGCTCCCACTCACTTTCTTGTAAATACAGGCTTCTCCAAAAGTCTGTATAAAACCAAATGCTTTGATCACACTATCAAAGCGTTTATTCCAACTCCGAAAGGCTTGCACCAGTCCATAAATGGATCGCTGGAGCTTGCACACTTTGTTAGCTCCCTTTGGATCGACAAAACCTTCTGGTTGCATCATATACAACTCTTCTTCCAGAAATCCATTCAGGAATGCAGTTTTGACATCCATCTGCCAAATTTCATAATCATAAAATGCGGCAATTGCTAACATGATTCGGACAGACTTAAGCATCGCTACGGGTGAGAAGGTCTCATCATAGTCAATCCCTTGAACTTGCCGAAAACCTTTTGCAACAAGTCGAGCTTTGTAGACAGTAATATTACCGTCAGCGTCAGTCTTCTTCTTGAAGATCCATTTATTCTCAATTGCTTGCCGATCATCGGGCAAGTCAACCAAAGTCCATACTTTGTTCTCATACATGGATCCCATCTCAGATTTCATGGCTTCAAGCCATTTTTCGGAATCTGGGCTCACCATTGCTTCTTCATAGTTCGTAGGTTCATCATGATCTAGTAGCACGACTTCCAGAATAGGATTACCGTACCACTCTGGCGCGGATCTCACTCTGGTTGATCTACGAGGTTCAGTAGTATCTTGTTCTGAAGTTTCATGATCATCATAATTAGCTTCCTCACTAACTGGTGTAGGTGTCACAGAAACAGGTTTTTGTGATGTACTACTTTCCAATAAGGGAGTAGGTATAGTTACCTCGTCAAGTTCTACTTTCCTCCCACTCACTTCTTTCGAGAGAAACTTCTTCTCCAGAAAGTTTCCGAATTTAGCAACAAAAGTCTTGCCTTCGGATCTGTGATAGAAGGTGTATCCAATAGTTTCCTTTGGATATCCTATGAAGACACATTTCTCCGATTTGGGTTCGAGCTTATCAGGTTGAAACTTTTTCGCATAAGCATCGCAACCCCAAACTTTCAGAAACGACAACTTTGGTTTCTTGCCAAACCACAGTTCATAAGGCGTCATCTCAACGGATTTTGATGGTGCCCTATTTAACGTGAATGCGACCGTCTCTAGAGCGTATCCCCAAAACGATAGCGGTAAATCAGTAAGAGACATCATAGATCGCACCATATCTAGTAAAATACGATTACGACGTTCGGACACACCATTACGCTGTGGTGTTCCAGGTGGCGTGAGTTGCGAAACTATTCAACAAATTTTTAAATGTACACCAAACTCGTAACTCAAATATTCTCCTCCACGATCAGATCGTAGGAATTTTATTTTCTTGTTACGATGATTTTCAACTTCACTCTGAAATTCTTTGAACTTTTAAAATGTTTCAGACTTGTGTTTCATTAAGTAGATATACCCATATCTGCTTAAGTCATCTGTGAAGGTGAGAAAATAACGATATCCGCCACGAGCCTCAACGTTCATCGGACCACATACATCTGTATGTATGATTTCCAACAAATCTGTTGCTCTCTCCATAGTACCGGAGAACGGTGTTTTTGTCATCTTACCCATAAGGCACGGTTCGCAAGTACCAAGTGATTCATAATCAAGTGGTTCCAAAAGCCCATCAGTATGGAGTTTCTTCATGCGCTTTATACCGATATGACCCAAACGGCAGTGCCACAAATAAGTTGCACTATCATTATCAACTCTGCATCTTTTGGCTTCAACACTATGAATATGTGTGTCACTACTATCGAGATTCAATAAAAATAGACCACTCTTTAAGGGTGCATGACCATAAAAATATTACTCATATAAATAGAACAACCATTATTCTCAGATTTAAATGAATAACCGTCTCGCATCAAACAAGATCCAGATATAATGTTCACGCTTAACGCTGGCACCAAATAATAATTATTTAGGTCTAATATTAATCCCGAAGGTAGATGTAGAGGTAGCGTGCCGACTGCGATCACATCGACTTTGGAACCGTTTCCCACGCGCATCGTCACCTCGTCCTTAGCCAATCTTCTCTTAATCCGTAGTCCCTGTTTCGAGTTGCAAATATTAGCAACAGAACCAGTATCAAATACCCAGGTGCTACTGCGAGCATTAGTAAGGTACACATCAATAACATGTATATTACATATACCTTTGTTCACCTTGCCATCCTTCTTATCCGCCAAATACTTTGGGCAGTTCCGCTTCCAGTGACCAGTCTGCTTGCAGTAGAAGCACTCGGTTTCAGGCTTAGGTCCAGGTTTGGGTTTCTTCTCTTGAGTAGCAACTTGCTTGCTGTTCCTTTCGAAGTTCCCCTTCTTCTTCCCTTTGCCCTTTTTCTTGAAACTAGTGGTCTTGTTGACCCTCAACACTTGATGCTCCTTCTTGATTTCTACCTCCGCAGCTTTTAGCATTGCGAAGAGCTCGGGAATAGTCTTATTCATCCCTTGCATATTATAGTTCATCATGAAGATCTTGTAGCTTGGTGGCAGTGATTGGAGAATTCTGTCAATGACGCAATCATCTGGAAGATTAACTCCCAATTGAATCAAGTGATTATTATACCCAGACATTTTGAGTATATGCTCACTGACAGAACTGTTCTCCTCCATCTTGCAGCTATAGAACTTATTGGGGACTTCATATCTCTCAATCCGGGCATTTGCTTGAAATATTAACTTCAACTCCTGGAACATCTCATATGCTCCATGACGTTCAAAACGTCGTTGAAGTCCCGATTCTAAGCCGTAAAGCATGGCACACTGAACTATCGACTAGTCATTAGCTTTGCTCTGCCAGACGTTCATAACATCTGGTGTTGCTCCAGCAGTAGGCCTGGCACCCAGCGGTGCTTCCAGGACATAATTCTTCTGTGCAGCAATGAGGATAATCCTCAAGTTACGGACCCAGTCCGTGTAATTGCTACCATCATCTTTCAACTTTGCTATCTCAAGGAACGCATTAAAATTCAACGAAACAACAGCACGAGCCATCTATCTACAATCAAGCATAAGCAAGCAAGATACTATCAGGTACTAAGTTTCATGGTAAATTTAGGTTCAATTAATTTACTTAAAGAACTCCCACTTAGATAGACATCCCTCTAATCCTCTAAGTGATTACGTGATCCAAATCAACTAAACCATGTCCGATCATCACGTGAGATGGAGTAGTTTCATTGGTGAACATCACTATGTTGATCATATCTACTATATGATTCACGCTCGACCTTTCGGTCTCCGTGTTCCGAGGCCATATCTGTATATGCTTGGCTCGTCAAGTATAACCTGAGTATTCCGCGTGTGCAACTGTTTTGCACCCGTTGTATTTGAACGTAGAGCCTATCACACCCGATCATCACGTGGTGTCTCAGCACGAAGAACTTTCACAACGGTGCATACTCAGGGAGAACACTTCTTGATAATTAGTGAGAGATCATCTTATAATGCCATCGTCAATCAAAGCAAGATAAGATGCATAAAAGATAAACATCACATGCAATCAATATAAGTGATATGATATGGCCATCATCATCTTGTGCTTGTGATCTCCATCTTCGAAGCACCGTCGTGATCACCATCGTCACCAGCGCGACACCTTGATCTCCATCGTAGCATCGTTATCGTCTCGCCAATCTTATGCTTCCACGACTATCGCTACCGCTTAGTGATAAAGTAAAGCATTACAGCGCGATTGCATTGCATACAATAAAGCGACAACCATATGGCTCCTGCCAGTTGCCGATAACTCGGTTACAAAATATGATCATCTCATACAATAAAATTTAGCATCATGTCTTGACCATATCACATCACAACATGCCCTGCAAAATCAAGTTAGACGTCCTCTACTTTGTTGTTGCAAGTTTTACGTGGCTGCTACGGGCTTAAGCAAGAACCAATCTTATCTACGCATCGAAACCACAACGATAGTTTGTCAAGTTGGTGTTGTTTTAACCTTCGCAAGGACCGGGCGTAGCCACACTCGGTTCAACTAAAGTTGGAGAAACTGTCACCCCCAAGCCACCTATGTGCAAAGCACGTCGGGAGAACCGGTCTCGCGTAAGCGTACGCGTAATGTCGGTCCGGGCCGCTTCGTCCAACAATACTGCCGAACCAAAGTATGACATGCTGGTAAGGAGTATGACTTATATCGCCCACAACTCACTTGTTGGGGAACATAGTAATTTCAAAAAAATTCCTACGCACACGCAAGATCATGGTGATGCATAGCAACGAGAGGGGGAGTATGATCTACATACCTAGTAGATCGACAACGGAAGCGTTTGGTTGATGTAGTCGTACGTCTTCACGATCCGACCGATCAAGCACCGAAACTACGGCACCTCCGAGTTCTAGCACACGTTCAGCTCGATGACGATCCCCGGACTCCGATCCAGAAAAGTGTCGGTGAAGAGTTCCGTCAGCACGACGGCGTGGTGACGATCTTGATGTACTACTGCAGCAGGGCTTCGCCTAAACTCCGCTACAATATTATCGAGGACTATGGTGGAAGGGGGCACCGCACACGGCTAAGGAAAAGATCACGTGGATCAACTTGTGTGTCTCTGGGGTGCCCCTGCCTCCGTATATAAAGGACTAGAGGGGGAGAGGCTGGCCGGCCAAGGAGGGCGCGCCAGGAGAGTCCTACTCCCTCTGGGAGTAGGATTCCCCCCCCCCCAATCCTAGTTGGAATAGGACTCGCGGAGGGGGGAAAAGAGAGAGAGGGGCCGGCCCCCTCTCCTTCTCCAATTCGGACCAAGGGAGGGGAGGGGCGCGCGGCCCATGTAGGGCTGCCTCTTCTCTTTTCCACTAAGGCCCAATAAGGCCCATCTAGCTCCCCGGGGGGTTCCGGTAACCTCTCGGTACTCCGGTAAAATCCCGATTTCACCCGGAACACTTCCGATATCCAAACATAGGCTTCCAATATATCAATATTTATGTCTCGACCATTTCGAGACTCCTCGTCATGTCCGTGATCACATCCGGGACTCCGAACAACCTTCGGTACATCAAAATGCATAAACTCATAATATAACTGTCATCGTAACCTTAAGCGTGCGGACCCTACGGGTTCGTGAATAATGTAGACATGACCGAGACACGTCTCCGGTCAATAACCAATAGCGGGACCTGGATGCCCATATTGGCTCCTACATATTCTACGAAGATCTTTATCGGTCAGACCGCATAACAACATACGTCGTTCCCTTTGTCATCGGTACGTTACTTGCCCGAGATTCGATCGTCGGTATTACAATACCTAGTTCAATCTCGTTATCGGCAAGTCTCTTTACTCGTTCTGTAATACATCATCCCGCAACTAACTCATTAGTTGCAATGCTTGCAAGGCTTAAGTGATGTGCATTACCGAGAGGGCCCAGAGATACCTCTCCGACAATCGGAGTGACAAAACCTAATCTCGAAATACGCCAACCCAACATGTACCTTTGGAGACACCTGTAGTACTCCTTTATAATCACCCAGTTATGTTGTGACGTTTGGTAGCACCCAAAGTGTTCCTCCGGTAAACGGGAGTTGCATAATCTCATAGTTATAGGAACATGTATAAGTTATGAAGAAAGCAATAGCAACATACTAAACGATCGGGTGCTAAGCTAATGGAATGGGTCATGTTAATCAGATCATTCACTTAATGATGTGATCCCGTTAATCAAATAACAACTCATTGTTCATGGTTAGGAAACATAACCATCTTTGATTAACGAGCTAGTCAAGTAGAGGCATACTAGTGACACTTTGTTTGTCTATGTATTCACACATGTATTATGTTTCCGGTTAATACAATTATAGCATGAATAATAAACATTTATCATGAAATAAGGAAATAAATAATAACTTTATTATTGCCTCTAGGGCATATTTCCTTCAGTCTCCCACTTGCACTAGAGTCAATAATCTAGATCACATCACCATGTGATTAACTTCGATAGTTCACATCATCATGTGATTAACACCCATAGTTCACATCGCCATGTGACCAATACCCAAAGGGTTTACTAGATTCAGTAATCTAGTTCACATTGCTATGTGATTAACACCCAAAGAGTACTAAGGTGTGATCATGTTTTGCTTGTGAGAGAATCTTAGTCAACGGGTCTGCCACATTCAGATCCGCATGTATTTTGCAAATTTCTATGTCAACAATGCTCTGCTTGGAGCTACTCTAGCTAATTGCTCCCACTTTCAATATGTATCTAGACCGAGACTTAGAGTCTTCTAGATCAGTGTCAAAAACTTGCATCGACGTAACCCTTTACGACGAACCTTTTTTGTCACGTCCATAATCGAGAAACATATCCTTATTTCACTAAGGATAATTCTGACCGCTGTCCAGTGATCTACTCCTAGATCACTATTGTACTCCCTTGCTAAATCAGTGCAGGGTATACAATAGATCTGGTACACAGCATGGCATACTTTATAGAACCTATGGCCAAGGCATAGGGAATGACTTTCATTCTCTTTCTATCTTCTGCCGTGGTCGGGCTTTGAGTCTTACTCAACTTCACACCTTGCAATATAGGCAACAACTCTTTCTTTGACTGCTCCATTTTGAATTACTTCAAAATCTTGTCAAGGTATGTACTCATTGGAAAAACTTATCAAGCGTCTTGATCTATCTCTACAGATCTTGAAGCTCAATATGTAAGCAGCTTCACCGAAGTCTTTCTTTGAAAAACTCCTTTCAAACACTCCTTTATGCTTTACAGAATAATTCTACATTATTTCCGATCAACAATATGTCATTCATATATACTTATCAGAAATGCCGTAGTGCTCCCACTCACTTTCTTGCAAATACAGGCTGCACCGCAAGTCTGTATAAAACTATATGCTTTGATCAACTCATCAAAGCGTATATTCCAACTCCGAGATGCTTGCACCAGTTCACAGATGGATCGCTGGAGCTTGCACATTTTGTTAGTACCTTTCGGATTGACAAAACCTTCTAGTTGCATCATATACAACTCTTCTTCAATAAATTCATTAAGGAATTCAGTTTTGTTTATCCATTTGCCAGATTTCATAAAATGCGGCAATTGCTAACATGATTCGGACAGACTTAAGCATAGATACGAGTGAGAATTTCTCATCGTAGTCAACACCTTGAACTTGTCGAAAAACCTTTTGCGACAATTCTAGCTTTGTAGATAATAACACTACTATCAGCGTCCGTCTTCCTCTTGAAGATCCATTTATTTTTATGGCTTGCCGATCATCGGGCAAATCCATCAAAGTCCATACTTTGTTCTCATACATGGATCATATCTCAGATTTCATGGCCTCAAACCATTTCGCTGAATCTGGGCTCATCATCGCTTCCTCATAGTTCGCAAGTTCGTCATGGTCTAGTAACATGACTTCCAGAACAGGATTACTGTACCACTCTGGTGCGGATCTTACTCTGGTTTACCTACGAGATTCGGTAGTAACTTGATCTGAAGTTACATGATCATCATCATTATCTTCCTCACTAATTGGTGTAGTAGTCACAAGAACAGATTTCTGTGATGAACTACTTTCCAATAAGGGAGAAGGTACAATTACCTTTTCAAGTTTTCTACTTTCCTCCCACTCACTTCTTTCGAGAGAAACTCCTTCTCTAGAAAGTTTCCGAATTTAGCAACAAAAGTCTTGCCTTCGGATCTGTGATAGAAGGTGTATCCAATAGTTTCCTTTGGATATCCTATGAAGACACATTTCTCCGATTTGGGTTTGAGCTTATCAGGTTGAAACTTTTTCACATAAGCATTGCAACCTCAAACTTTAAGAAACAACAGCTTAGGTTTCTTGCCAAACCATAGTTCATACGGTGTCGTCTCAACGGATTTAGATGGTGCCCTATTTAACGTGAATGCAGCTGTCTCTAATGCATAACTCCAAAACGATAGTGGTAGATCGGTAAGAGACATCATAGATCGCACCATATCTAATAAAGTACGGTTATGACGTTCGGACAAACCATTACATTGTGGTGTTCCAGGTGGCGTGAGTAGTGAAACTATTTCACATTGTTTTTAACTGAAAGCCAAACTCGTAACTCAAATACTCTTCTCTACGATCAGATCGTAGAAACTTTATTTTCTTGTTACGATGATTTTTCACTTCACTCTGAAATTCTTTGAACTTTTCAAATGTTTCAGACTTATGTTTCATCAAGTAGATATACTCATATCTGCTCAAATCATCTGTGAAGATCAGAAAATAATGATACCTGTCGCGAGCCTCAATATTCATCGGACCACATACATCAGTATGTATGATTTCCAACAAATCTGTTGCTCGCTCCATTGTTCCGAAGAACAGAGTCTTAGTCATCTTGCCCATGAGGCATGGTTCGCAAGCATCAACTGATTCATAATCAAGTGATTCCAAAAGCCCATCAGCATGGAGTTTCTTCATGCGCTTTACACCAATATGACCTAAACGGCAGTGCCACAAATAAGTTGCACTATCATTATTAACTTTGCATCTTTTGGTTTCAATATTATGATTATGTGTATCACTACGATTGAGATCCAACGAACTATTTTCATTGGGTGTGCAACCATATAAGGTTTTATTCATGTAAACAGAACAACAATTTATTCTCTTACTTAAATGAATAACCGTATTACAATAAACATGATCAAATCATATTCATGCTGAACGCAAACACCAAATAACACTTATTTAGGTTCAACACTAATCCCAAAATTATAGGGAGTGTGCGATGATGATCATATCAATCTTGGAACCACTTCCAACACACATCATCACTTCACCCTTAACTAGTCTCTGTTTATTCTGCAACTCCCGTTTTGAGTTACTAATCTTAGCAACTGAACTAGTATCAAATACTGAGGGGTTGCTATAAACACTAGTAAAGTACACATCAATAAGATGTATATCAAATATACTTATGTTCACTTTGCCATCCTTCTTATCCGCCAATCACTTGGGGTAGTTCCGCTTCTAGTGACCAGTCCCTTTGCAGTAGAAGCACTTAGTCTCAGGCTTAGGACCAGACTTGGGCTTCTTCACTTGAGCAGCAACTTGCTTGCCGTTCTTCTTGAAGTTCCCCTTCTTCCCTTTGCCCTTTTCTTGAAACTAGTGGTCTTGTTAACCATCAACACTTGATGTTTTTCTTGATTTCTACCTTCGTCGATTTCAGCATCACGAAGAGCTTGGGAATTATTTTTGTCATCCCTTGCATATTATAGTTCATCACGAAGTTCTACTAACTTGGTGATGGTGACTAGAGAATTCTGTCAATCACTATCTTATCTGGAAGATTAACTCCCACTTGATTCAAGCGATTGTAGTACTCAGACAATCTGGGCACATGCTCACTAGTTGAGCAATTCTCCTCCATCTTTTAGCTATAGAACTTGTTGGAGACTTCATATCTCTCAGCTCAGGTATTTGCTTAAAATATTAACTTCAACTCCTGGAACATCTCATATGCTCCATGACGTTCAAAACGTCTTTGAAGTCCCGATTCTAAGCCATTAAGCATGGTGCACTAAACTATCAAGTAGTCATCATATTGAGCTAGCCAAACGTTCATAACGTCTGCATCTGCTCCTGCAATAGGTCCATCACCTAGCGGTGCATCAAGGACATAATTCTTCTATGCAGCAATGAGGATAAACCTCAGACTACGGATCCAATCCGCATCATTGCTACTAACATCTTTCAACACAATTTTCTCTAGGAACATATCAAAATAAACACGGGAAACAACAACGCGAGCTATTGATCTACAACATAATTTGCAAAATACTACCAGGACTAAGTTCATGATAAATTTAAGTTCAATTTAATCATATTACTTAAGAACTCCCACTTAGATAGACATCCCTCTAATCCTCTAAGTGATCACGTGATCCAAATCAACTAAACCATAACCGATCATCACGTGAAATGGATTAGTTTTCAATGGTGAACATCATTATATTGATCATATCTACTATATGATTCACGCTCGACCTTTCGGTCTCCGTGTTCCGAGGCCATATATGCATATGCTAGGCTCGTCAAGTTTAACCTGAGTATTCTGCGTGTGCAAAACTGGCTTGCACCCGTTGTAGATGGACGTAGAGCTTATCTCACCCGATCATCACGTGGTGTCTGGGCACGACGAACTTTGGCAACGGTGCACACTCAGGGAGAACACTTCTTGATAATTTAGTGAGAGATCATCTTATAATGCTAGCGTCAATCAAAGCAAGATAAGATGCATAAAGGATAAACATCACATACAATCAATATAAGTGATATGATATGGCCATCATCATCTTGTGCCTATGATCTTCATCTACGAAGCACTGTCATGATCACCATCGTCACCGGTGCGACACCTTGATCTTCATCGTAGCATCGTTGTCGTCTCGCCAATCTTTATGCTTCCACGACTATCACTACCGCTTAGTAATAAAGTAAAGCATTACATCGCGATTGCATTGCATACAATAAAACGACAACCATAAGGCTCCTGCCAGTTGCCGATAACTCGGTTACAAAACATGATCATCTCACAATAAAATCAGCATCATGTCTTGACCATATCATATCACAACATGCCCTGCAAAAACAAGTTAGACGTCCTCTACTTTGTTGTTGCAAGTTTTACGTGGCTGCTACGGGCTTAAGTAAAAACCAATCTCACCTATGCATCAAAACCACAACGATAGTTTGTCAATTTGACTCCGTTTTAACCTTCGCAAGGACCGGGCGTAGCCACACTCGGTTCAACTAAAGTTGGAGAGACTGTCGCCTGCAAGCCACCTATGTGCAAAGCACGTCGGGGGAACCGGTCTCGCGTAAGCGTACGCGTAATGTCGGTCCGGGTCGTCTCGTCCAACAATACCGCCGAACCAAAGTATGACATGCTGGTAGGCAGTATGACTTATATCGCCCACAACTCACTTCTGTTCTACTCGTGCATATAACATCAACATATAAAACCTAGGCTCGGATGCCACTGTTGGGGAACGTAGTAATTTCAAAAAAATTTCCTACGCACACGCAAGATCATGTGATGCATGGCAACGAGAGGGGAGAGTGTGATCTACATACCTAGTAGATCGACAACAGAAGCGTTTGGTTGATGTAGTCGTACGTCTTCATGGCCCGACCAATCAAGCACTGAAACTACGGCACCTCCGAGTTTTAGCACACGTTCAGCTCGATGACGATCCCCGGACTCTGATCCAGCAAAGTGTCGGGGAAGAGTTCCGTTAGCACGACGGCGTGGTGACGATCTTGATGTACTACTGCAGCAGGGCTTCGCCTAAACTCCGCTACAATATTATCGAGGACTATGGTGGAAGGGGGCACCGCACACGGCTAAGGAAAAGATCATGTGTATCAACTTGTGTGTCTCTGGGGTGCTCCTGCCTCCGTATATAAAGGACTAGAGGGGGGAGGCTGGCCGGCCAAGGAGGGCGCGCCAGGAGAGTCCTACTCCCTCTGGGAGTAGGATTCCCCCCCCCCCCCAATCCTAGTTGGAATAGGACTCGCGGAGGGGGGAAAAGAGAGAGAGGGGCCGGCCCCCTCTCCTTGTCCAATTCGGACCAAGGGAGGGGAGGGGCGCGCGGCCCATGTAGGGCTGCCTCTTCTCTTTTCCACTAAGGCCCAATAAGGCCCATCTAGCTCCCCGGGGGGTTCCGGTAACCTCCCGGTACTCCGGTAAAATCCCGATTTCACCCGGAACACTTCCGATATCCAAACATAGGCTTCCAATATATCAATCTTTATGTCTCGACCATTTCGAGACTCCTTGTCATGTTCGTGATCACATCCGGGACTCCGAACAACCTTCGGTACATCAAAATGCATAAACTCATAATATAACCGTCATCGTAACCTTAAGCGTGCGGACCCTACGGGTTCGAGAATAATGTAGACATGACCGAGACACGTCTCCGGTCAATAACCAATAGCGGGACCTAGATGCCCATATTGGCTCCTACATATTCTACGAAGATCTTTATCGGTCAGACCGCATAACAACATACGTCGTTCCCTTTGTCATCGGTACGTTACTTGCCCGAGATTCGATCGTCGGTATTCCAATACCTAGTTCAATCTCGTTATCGGCAAGTCTCTTTACTCGTTCTATAATACATCATCTCGCAACTAACTCATTAGTTGCAATGCTTGCAAGGCTTAAGTGATGTGCATTACCGAGAGGGCCCAGAGATACCTCTCCGACAATCGGAGTGACAAAACCTAATCTCGAAATACGCCAACCCAACATGTACCTTTGGAGACACCTGTAGTACTCCTTTATAATCACCCAGTTACGTTGTGACGTTTGGTAGCACCCAAAGTGTTCCTCCGGTAAACGGGAGTTGCATAATCTCATAGTTATAGGAACATGTATAAGTCATGAAGAAAGCAATAGCAACATACTAAACGATCGGGTGCTAAGCTAATGGAATGGGTCATGTCAATCAGATCATTCACTTAATGATGTGATCCCGTTAATCAAATAACAACTCATTGTTCATGGTTAGGAAACATAACCATCTTTGATTAATGAGCTAGTCAAGTAGAGGCATACTAGTGACACTTTGTTTGTCTATGTATTCGCACATGTATTATGTTTCCGGTTAATACAATTATAGCATGAATAATAAACATTTATCATGAAATAAGGAAATAAATAATAACTTTATTATTGCCTCTAGGGCATATTTCCTTCATCACTTGTGTTCTACTCGTGCATATAACATCAACATATAAAACCTAGGCTCGGATGCAACTGTTGGGGAACGTAGTAATTTCAAAAAATTTCCTACGCACACGCAAGATCATGGTGATGTACAACAACGAGAGGGGAGAGTGTGATCTACGTACCCTTATAGACCGACAGCGGAAGCGTTAGCACAACGCGGTTGATGTAGTCGTACGTCTTCACGGCCAGACTGATCAAGCACCGAAACTACGGCACCTCCGAGTTTTAGCACACGTTCAGCTCGATGACGATCCCCGGACTCCGATCCAGCAAAGTGTCGGGGAAGAGTTCCGTCAGCACGACGGCGTGGTGACGATCTTGATGTACTATCATCGCAGGGCTTTGCCTAAGCACCGCTACAATATTATCGAGGATTATGGTGGAAGGGGGCACCGCATACGGCTAAGAATATGATCACGTGGATCAACTTGTCTCTCTAGGGGTGCCTCTTGCCTCCGTATATAAAGGATCCAAGGGGGGTGCGGCCGGCCCTAGTAGGAGGCGCGCAGGAGGGGTCCTACTCCTACCGGGAGTAGGACTCCCCTCCCTTTCCTTGTCCAAGTAGGAGAGGGGGAAGGAAGGGAGAGAGGAGAGGGGGGCGCCGCCCCTCCCTTCTTATCCAATTCGGACTAGGGGGAGAGGGGGCGCGCGGCCTGCCCTGGAAGCCCCTCCTCTTCTCCACTTTAGGCCCATGAGGCCCATTAACCCCCCGGGGGGTTCCGGTAACCCCCCGGTGCTCCGGTTTTATCCGAAACTTCCCCGGAACACTTCCGGTGTCCGAATATAGTCGTCCAATATATCAATCTTTATGTCTCGACCATTTCGAGACTCCTCGTTATGTCCGTGATCATATCCGGGACTCCGAACTAACTTCGGTACATCAAAACTCATAAACTCATAATATATCTGTCATCGAAACCTTAAGCGTGCGGACCCTACGGGTTCGAGAACAATGTAGACATGATCGAGACACGTCTCCGGTCAATAACCAATAGCGGGACCTGGATGCCCATATTGGCTCCTACATATTCTACGAAGATCTTTATCGGTCAGACCGCATAACAACATACGTTGTTCCTTTTGTCATCAGTATGTTACTTGCCCAAGATTCGATCATCGGTATCTCAATACCTAGTTCAATCTCGTTACCGGCAAGTCTCTTTACTCGTTCTGTAATACATCATTTCGCAACTAACTCATTAGTTGCAATGCTTGCAAGGCTTATGTGATGTGCATTACCGAGAGGGCCCAGAGATACCTCTCCGACAATCGGAGTGACAAATCCTAATCTCGAAATACGCCAACCCAACATGTACCTTTGGAGACACCTGTAGAGCACCTTTATAATCACCCATTTACGTTGTGACGTTTGGTAGCACACAAAGTGTTCCTCCGGCAAAAGGGAGTTGCATAATCTCATAGTCATAGGAACATGTATAAGTCATGAAGAAAGCAATAGCAACATACTAAACGATCGGGTGCTAAGCTAATGGAATGGGTCATGTCAATCAGATCATTCACCTAATGATGTGATCCCGTTAATCAAATAACAACTCTTTGTTCATGGTTAGGAAACATAACCATCTTTGATTAACAAGCTAGTCAAGTAGAGGCATACTAGTGACACTTTGTTTGTCTATGTATTCACACATGTATTATGTTTCCTGTTAATACAATTCTAGCATGAATAATAAACATTTATCATGATATAAGGAAATAAATAATAACTTTATTATTGCCTCTAGGGCATATTTCCTTCAGGTTAGCCACACTCTTGCATGCATGGGTCGTTCACAACAGCGAACTGCTTGTTGGCTTCGTAATTCACCCGATGAAATTGCTAGCATTGTAATCTCTGAATGTAGCCATTTGGTTTGATTAATGAAAGTTCCTTTCCCGCAAAAAAAGAAAGGATACAACAATACAGACCTATTTGCCTCCTTAATGTTGGTTTTAAAATATTCACGATGGTTGCGACTATTAGGCAAAATTTGATTGTTGACATGTGCGTCATTCTTCACAGACAACTTTTATGCAAGGCAGACACATCCTAGATGGAGTTATTATCCTTCATGAAACAATCCATGAATTACACCGAGAAAAGTTGAATGAGGTGGTACTCAAAATTGACTTTGAAAATGTTAATGACAAATTAGTTAAGTGGCCCTTTCTTCAATAGACTCTCAGAGTGAAAAGATTTTCTGCAGAGTGACGCACTATGATCCATAGCTTCGTTTCTGGAGGTAGTGTTGCCATAAAAGTCAATGATGACACTGGACACTTTTTTCTTATGAAGAAGGGATTGCGACAATGTGACTCGTTATCACCCATGCTATTCAATATAGTGGCGGATATGCTAGAGGTCATGATTGAGCGTGCCAAGGTTGTTGGCCAAATTAATGGGGTAGCAAGTCATCTAGTTGATGATGGTCTCTCTATACTTCAATATGCCGACGATATGATTCTCTTCATGGATCATAACCTCAAGAAAGCCAGAAATATGAAACTGGTTTTATCAGCATTCAATCAACTCTTGGGTCTTAAAATCAATTTTCATAAAAGTGAATTGTTTTGCTTTGACGACGCCCAGGATGAGGCCCACCTGTACGCTGAACTGTTTGGATACGGGTTGGGCCAGTTTCCGATCTCATATTTGGGGATACCGATACATTATCGGAGACTCAGAAATGCTGAATGAAAACACGTCGAGGAGACTGCAGAAAAGATTTAGCAGTTGAAAAGGTAAATTGTTGTCTCTTGGTGGAAGATCGGTCATAAGTTCAGTACTAAGTAATATGGTACTATATATTATTTCATTGTTCCAGTTGCCGAAAGGAGTTTTACATAGATTGGATTATTTCCGATCAAGATTGTTTTGGCATGGAGATAGCGAGAGAAAACAATCTGGCTAAATGGAGTGTGGTTTGCCGTCCCAAAGACCAAGGTGAGTTGGACATTCTTGACCTTAAGGTTAAGAATAGGGTCTTCCTCGTCAAATGGTTGTTTAAATTACTGATGAAAGATCATGTATGGCGAACCCTCATCAGGAGAAAATATGTGGGTTTCAAGGCGATATCCCAAGTATACTGGAAGCCTGTGGATTCCCACTTTTGGGCGGGTCTAATGGTTACGAAGAAATATTTCTTCTGCTACGGATCCTTTTCCATTAAGGACGACTCGAAAATTAGATTCTGGAAGGACAAGTGGCTAGGAAATACCACACTCCGGGAACAATATCTTGCTCTATGCAACATTGTGCGCCACAAGGGTGGAACTATCGCCATGGTAATGGAATCATTTCCGCCAAATGTGACGTTCAGAAGAGATTTAATTGGACCCAGATTCCAATCGTGGAGCACCCTGCTCCTACGGTTGTTCACGGTGCAATTGTCACATCGGTATGATGTATTCCAATGGAACCTCCATGGAAATGGACAATTCTCAGTAGAGTCCATATATAGAGTGTTAATCCAGTCTGATGTGCCAGTTGATAATAACAAGAAGATCTGGAAGATGAAGATACCTCTTAATAATAAATTTTTTGCATGGTATCTTCGTCACAGAGTCATTCTTACTAAAGGTTACCTTATTAAGAGGAATTGGCATGGAAGTCCCCAATGTGTCTTTTGTCACCATGATGAGACAATAAAACATTTATTCTTCCAATGCAAATTGGCTCGTTCTATATGGTCAGTTATCCAAATAGCTTCTGGCTTGTATCCTCCTTGTAGTGTTGCCAACGTATTTGGCAACTGGTTACATGTGATTGATCACAAGTTTCGAACTTTTCTCAGGGTAGGAGCGCTTGCCGTTATTTGGTCACTTTGGCTATGTAAAAATGGTAAGGTTTTTAATGATGAAAGTACGTCTCTGATGCAACTTATCTACAGATGTACCAAGACTTTTCATTTATGGTCCTCTCCACAACACGTGGAGAACCGAGACCTGTTTACAGAGGTGTGTACATGATTGGAGGCTATGGCGTGGGATACTTTTATCCAGCATGGGCGGCAAGATGATCTTTGAATTTGGCTACCCTTTGCTTTATGTGTTATACAGAATCTACATGAGAGGACCTTATTTGACTGTGTGCATCTTAGAGCATCTCCAATAGAAGATGTTGATATAAAAATACCTAACTTTTACATCTCCCAGGCCCAAAAACGCTGCTCCAACAGATGATATAGATGCAAAAAAATCACATCACCTCCCGAAGAAGTAAACTACAACACCTCGTGGTGCAAATATACATCTCATGTAGATGTATATTTGCCAGTCGCGCGCCAACCGCTAACCGCTCTTTAGTTCACTCCCCCTGCCTATTCTTCTTCCTCCCGCTGCCCCTCCGCTGTCGCCCCGTGACAGATCCACCATCTCCTCCATCCCCGCCCGCCCGCCCGTCATGAATCGGCTGATCCCCCCTGCCGCTCGATTTTTCTCCGGTCGCCGGTTGATTCGACCCGCGGTCGTCTCCGCCGTAGCCGCAGCCGTCGCCTCAGCCTCCCCCCCCGCACCGCCCCATCACCGACCTGCCGTCAACCACCCCCGCTATCTCCACGCACCACTGCCCCGCCGTCGCCAACTACCACCGAGTCGCCACCCCACCGAGCGCCTCAACCTCCCTCGCCCCACAACCGAGTCGCTGCCCCGCCGTCACCATGCCGCCGAAGAAGACCCCGAAGAGCAAGACGGGGTTCTTCGGCGTGAGGGCAAAGCCCTCTGGCAACTACGGGGTGGATTTTAGCGACGCCGACCGCCGCTTTTGGCTTGGCACCTCCCCGACCGTTCACGAGGCCGCGCGTTCGTACGACATGGCGGTGTGGTGTGCCGGGAGGCCGAGGAGGGACCTCAACTTCTCGAAGATCGAGAGCCAGGCGGATGCTGAGATCCTTGTGCCACAGGGCATTTGGATGGAGGAGATTCCAGCGGAGAAGACGAAGAAGAGGCCGACCATTGTAGTCAGTCCCGGCGATAGCCACGAGGCTGCGATGGCGAGGTTTGCGCGGGATCTTCTGGAGTACGACCAGGCCGAGTAGGAGTTCTTCTGGAACCGTGACGCCGAGGAGAATAAGAAGAAGGGGGTGAAGAAGGAGGACGAGGCTGGCCCCTCAACGGCGATCCCCATCGACTCCTCAGAGGAGGAGGACGAGGAGTTCTGGGGGCTCTTGGATGACGACGAGGAGGTACTGGATGTCCTCAGACGACGACTAGTTTGGACTAGCTGTGCTAATTTTATTTCTATGTTTGAACTATGTTGAAATAAAGTAGTAGTTGGACGTTTTTAGACTTTACATCTCTAGTTTACATTACCTATTGAACTTGCAGTTTGACATCTCCGTTTTGCATCATCTTTTGGAGTTGAGCCTTTTTTGGAGATGCAAAAAGCACTTTTTGGATATGCAAAATTTTACATCTGCAATTTTGCATCTTCTATTGGAGATGCTCTTAGTTATGCAGAGGCCGGGTGTAATGCTTAAATCTTTTAAGTAATAAAGCAGTTCTTTTTCAAAAAAAATTGGCAACATTACTATGATAAAACTTGTTGTGCCATTTTCGAAACCTCCAATTTTTCTACATAAAAGTAAACAACGTCTTGAAATGAAACACAAGCTTAATAAAACCAAAAAAAGGATACTTTCTAAGTTTTGCTAACCGACATAATTTACAAGATGTCTTGATATGCACTAAGAGCAAAGGCGGACTGGTCTGGTGATGCTGGCATGTTTGCCTGCATAGATCAGAATGGTGTCCCTGAAATGTGCTTCATGTGATGACACTGGCTTATTAGTACCATTCATGCAAATTCAGAGTTTGTTTGGGACGTCGAATTCCATCGACACAACCCGTTCCATCGACACAACCCGTTCCATCGTAGTGTCCAAGAAGAGCATCAGCCCAACTCCAAGTGTCTGTTTAGGAGAGGGGAATGAAAGAAACATGTAGTTAAATCTTAGGCTTTGTTGACAGTGCCTCAACTTATGTGATGAGTGTATTTAAACTCCCTTATTCAGTTTGTGACGATCTTACAAGAATGATGCGTCGGTACTGGTGGGGAGTTGAGAATGGTCGAAGGAAGATGGCATGGGTTGCTTTACTCTTCCAAAGCAGAAAGGAGGCCTTGGTTTCAGGGATATGAGGGCCTTTAATCAAGCACTGTTGGCCAAGCAAGCATGGTGTTTGATTGTGAAACCAGATAGTCTATGTGCTCGTTTGTTGAAGGATAGATACTTCCCTAATGGTAATTTGGTTGATACGGTATTTTCAGGGAATTCTTCTGCAGTTTGGAAAGGCATTGAGCACGGTATGGTGTTGCTGAAGAAAGGTATTATTTGGAGGGTGGGTAATGGAAGGTCAATTCATACATGGAGGGACCAGTGGATTCTCCGAGGAACTCCGTTCTTCCTTCCCATTACCCTAAGCGGAATTGTAGACTGAACAAAGTGTCAGACTTTCTTGATGGCAACGGTGTTTGGAGGGCGGATTTGTTGAGTCTACATTTTTTTTCCCTATTGACGTGGCGGCAATACGACATATCCGGACGTCACCAAGGCAGCAGGAGGATTATATTGCATGGCATCCCGACCCGAAAGGGTGCTTCTCCGTCTGTAGCGCCTACATACTCGCTATGGAGGAACATGATAATCTCTTTGCGCCGGCAGCCTCTAGTTCCATCCCGGACGGCAACCGACGAGTGTGGAACTTGATCTGGAAGGCGGCCGTGCCGCATCCTATGCGTACAGTAGAATGGAAGGCCATTTCAGGGGCACGAGCCACCGCGGCGAACAAGCATAAGCGGCACTTGGCTCACAGGGCGACTTGTACGATCTGTGGTAAGTATAATGAGGACTCGTTCCATGCACTTGTCACATGTGATAATGCGGCCACTCTTTGGGATACTATGAAAGAGGTTTGGTCCATACCTAAAAAGGAGCAAGTTGTGCACACGTGTGGTTGTTGAATCTATTGGATCAAAATACTAGTGATGTATGATCATCATGGTACTATGGAGGATCTGGTACTTGCGAAATGAATTATCGCATGGTAAAGAAATCCCTCAGGCTGAAACGTCAAAGACATTTCTGTGTAGCTATCTTAGTTCTGTTCGCAATGCAGCCAATCTCACCATAGAGGAAACTATCAGAGGGAAATCGCCTCTGGAGGGTGCATTGCAGCCAGTACCGATCAAGGCAGTGCCGCCGGATACACCATGGCAGCCACCACCACCTGGCTGGCTTGCCTTGTCTGTGGATGGTTCTTATTCAGTGGAAGAGGGCTCGGCGGGAGCAGACATGATCCTACAGAATAACTTGGGCTCTGTCATTTTTTCATCATGTCAACTATTATTCTACTGCAACAATGCTCTCGAGGCGGAAATTCAAGCTATATATTAAGATTGGAATGTCTATTGCTATCGAATGGTCTAACCTTCCGGTCTTAGTACAATTGGACTCCATGGTGCCCCTTTTCTTCTGTGACTGACGCTGCACTTGATAAATCACCCAATGGTTAATCAAGAACTACATGCTGCAGAGGGAGTTTAAGCCAATGAAGATCCTGAGATCACAGAACATGGTCTCACATTGTCTTACTAATTATGCCCGAACGGCTCGTAGCACCGCTTGTTGGTTGCAATGGCCACCCCCTTCATTCATAATCTTGTATTAGCAGACTGTAAGCCTGTTACTTTAGAATAAACTACTTTTAAACCCACAAAAAAAAGTAGATGGAAGTAAGCCCGAAGGACTTTTATTCGAGACGGCACTGCTATCATGGTCAGAGCAACGTAGCTGCGAGACCAAAACCTACTCTTTTTTTTTGGCATGGGACCAAAACCTACTCCACAAAGGGCGGGAGACCTCATTAGGGTCTGGAAGGCGCACGTAATCGTGTTGAATTACCTTCTGTCCCAGAATTTGACTGAAGGACGTGTCGTCGTTGTTTTAACCGAGACGATTCCTTGAAAAAAAAAGGGAAAAAGTCCTAGAGCAACCTAGCTTGATCCTAATCGGCGACGATCCTGTTGCCAGTTCCATCCGGTTTCGGTAGCCCTTTCCAAAAGTCTCCGCACGAGACTATAGGCTTCACGGTACAACACGCACGCACGCACCTACCTACCTCGGTTGCTTGCTTGCTAGCACAGAGGCGGCTGCTTACGGCGATGCCGTCGACGGTCACCGAGACCTTCCGCGTGTATTCGCGGCCGTTGTCCCCCTCGCCGACACCTCTCCATGTTGGCAACAGCTGGGTCGTCAAGGTGTTCACTACCGATAACAGCTTCTCCTTCCATCTCGACCTCAACTATACTCCGTACTCTACTACACACCTGCCGCGGAGCACCCATGTCACCTTTGAGATCCTCGACCGGACCGGGGAGCACGTGCTCTTCCACAGGGCGCAGACGGTGGATCATGACCGCGCCCTCTTCGACCCACTCTCGGTCTTCAGGGATGAGCTTGAGGAGGCGTCGTGCATCCGCTACGACAATGACTTCAACCTGAGGTGCACCATCTCGTTGCCCAAGCCTCCAGATGGCAAGATCAAGCGGTGGTACAAGCAGCTCAGGGGATCAAAGCCCGAGGAAGTCGTCGTGCTATCTGAGTCCCGCACCATCGCCATCGAAAACTTCTCTAAGATCAGGGCGGCATCCCAGGTCCGGGAGTGCTATGCCCACTCCACACGCCTGATACTAGGAAATGACATATGGGAGCTCC
The DNA here is from genome assembly GCF_002162155.2 of Triticum dicoccoides. NCBI lineage: Eukaryota > Viridiplantae > Streptophyta > Magnoliopsida > Poales > Poaceae > Triticum > Triticum dicoccoides. The sequence goes on from NC_041386.1 coordinate 606,720,344, forward strand.
GGCTCTACCCTAACGGGTACGACGCCTGGGACCAGGTCACCTTGTCGCTCGCCCGCCACAAGCTATTTGCTGACGACCATGATGAGTCGGCGGTGATGCTTAGGTTCCGCTTCGAGCTGCACGCCGGTGTCCATGGCCGCAAGTTCGATGAGTCCGTGGAGGTGACCCATGGTTTTAGCCGTGCCAACCCACATATGACGTCGTTCAAGATGCCCATCACGTCGCTCATGGCCAAACTAGGTGGCGGCGACCGCCTCATCATCCGCTGGTGGTTCGCCATCCTCCCGGCGGCCGCTATTGTGCCCACCGCGCCAGCCGCTGAAGCAGAGGAGTCCGTCCTCACTCCACTATTGAGCGCCATGTATGTTGGAGATTACTACTGCTAAGCGGAAACGGCCGATGTGAATACACATGCATGTCATCGCTAGTTCTAGCTTGCTCGCAGGGAAGCATGTATCGATCCAAGTTTTATACTCCATCCGTTTTTAAATATAAGTCTTTTTAAAGGGTTTAATATAAACTACTTCCTCTGTAAACTAATATAAGAGTGTTTAGATTACTAAAATAGTTATCTAAACGCTCTTATATTAATTTACAGAGGGAGTACATATGAAGTAAAATGAGTGAATCTACACTCTAAAATACGTCTATATACATCCATGTGTAGTTCATATTGAAATCTCGTAAAAGACCTATATTTAGGAAGGAGGGGGTATATGTGTACAAAATAATATTTAGGAAGGAGGGACATAATTAATAGCACAGAGTGATAAGTATTAATTTCACCGAGTGGTGCATATTTTACTTCGAAACAATATGACCATTTACAATAACAAATCTATATGATGTGAAAACATATACAATGATGAATCAAATCGTATTGATTTGATGGTGTATATGTTAATATATTTTTCTACAAACTAGATAAAAGTATATAAAATTTAACTTTGACAAAGCTAATATGCGGAGTAAAGAAAAACAGATCCTTCCGTGATTCACTCGCCTTAGCTTGATTCAAAACCTTTTTTCTTAGCTTTTCTTGGAAGGGCGACTGTTGGATGACTCGACGCGTGGGCCAAAATTCATCATCAAGTCGTTGGTAGGTACAACGTGTTGTCAAAAAATATAATTGTCGGTACAGTGATATCCCCAGCTCACCAAAGTTCAAATTCTGGTGCTCACATTATTTCTGAATTTATTTCAGGATTTTCGGTGATGTCTTTTCAGTGGGAGAAGACGTTTCCGTCGACGACGAGATGCCTATGTTGACTTCATAAATCTTACAGCTCAGTCTCTCGAAGATGCTCATAAGTACAGGATGTGTGTGTGCGTTCATAAAGATAAATATATGCGTGTATATATGAGCGTTTACGTATACTGTGTAAAAAAAAAAAGGCGTACTACCGTTTCCCTTGCTCGTCTCGTCTCTTCCCGATCCCGGTTGAGCCAAGCAGGCCTAGCTATCTCGTTACGTACGCGTCGCTCGTCTTGTCCCCACCCTGCTTCCAGTTCGGTTGGCAAAAGGAAGCAGAAGCAGGGTAGCTATCTCCAACCCGTGCGGACTGCGGAATTCATCCGGTTTCGGTTCCCCTCTCCCCTTCGGTACTCCAACTTTGTCCTCTCTATATATATGCACACATAAGATAAGACGACACACACGCACCCTGCCACGGCAAACTTTGTCCTAGCCATAAGGTTAGCTACATCGGCGGCTTTGCACCAAATTGAAATTGAAGCCATGTCCTCAACGGTCACCAAGAACTTCACAATCGAGTCACGACCGCGGTCCTCCTCATTGACATGCCTCGAGGTGGCCCGGTTCTATGACCTCGGCCACAGCTGGTTCATCGAGGTGTAGGCGCCGGCCCCCTATTTCGTTTTCCATGTCGACCTCAAGCATGAGCCTCCGTACCTATTTCGAGACGGTGCCCACGTCACCCTGGACATCCTGGACCGGAGCGGAGAGCGCGTCGCCTTCCACATGGGAGAGATGGTGTCAGACGTTCACTCTCCGTTCGAACCCCTCTACGTCACGATACAAGAGCTGGAGTCCGCGTCGTGCATGCACGACAACAACAGCTTCACCTTAAGTTTGGTTTTAGCGCGCGCCGGCTAGTTCCGCGCGCTCCAGCGATGGCGGGAATTTACCGCGCGCAGGAGAAAGCGGCATGCGGCGCGGTAGATTTGACGCGCCGCTTCGCGCGCGCCTATAAAATCCCGCGCTCGTCACGCACACAGAACATAGTCACGCGCCCTTCCCTCGCCACCTCGCCGCTTCGCCGCTTTTCGCGCCACCACCGCGCCGCCGGGGTTCTTCGGGCTACCGCGGCGTCCGCGAGCGCCCCAACGGCTGGTACTCCGCTGAGATCCGGTCCGGCGACGTCCGGCTCGGCCTCGGGTCGTTCCGGAGTGCGCACAAGGCGGCCTGCGCGTACGACGCGGCGGCGTGGCGCTTGGAGAGGCCCCGGTCGTAGATGAACTTCCGGGACGTCTTCACGCGCGAGGAGGCGCAGTGCGTCGCCCCTCCGCCACGTCTCATCACCGACATGGACTGTGCCGACCACGCTCACCTCCTCATCGCCGAGGAGGACGAGCGAGCCATGGCGGAGTGGCGCCGTCGCCACCCGGAGGACGTCGCCGACGATCGTGCCTACTGGGCGGAGATGATGGCAAGGCGCCGCGCGAAGCAGGCGGACCGGCGTCGGCGGAAGGCATTGGCGAATGCGCAGTCCGATATCGTTGCAGCAGGTGGGAGGTCGATCTTCACGGCAGACGATGAACATTGGTTGGACATGTGGCTCGATACCTCGGACGACACCGACGAGAATGATGATGGTGATGATGGTAGCGACTTGGAGTAGTTTCTATCTATGTATGCCGTAGTAGTTTCTATCTAGTTGCACCATAGTTTTATCTATCTATACTTTCGAATTATCTATCTAGTTGCACCGATGTAAGATACCTTTGTATCGTTTTTTATCTATGCAATCTATCGTTTTTTTATTATCTATGCTTCTGATGTATAAAAATGTTGTAGAATAAGTGCGCGCGCTGCATTTTTTGCGCGCTGCTAGAGCGGCGCGCGCGTGCTGCATTTTAGCATAGCTGCTGGAGCTAGTGCTTCGCGTCGCACCAAACCAGACGATGAACGCGTGGCAAAGCAGTTTTTAGCGTGCGGCGCGTTCGGCGCCTGTTGGAGATGCTCTAAGGTGCACCATATCGTACAAGCTCCCCGAGAGCAAGATCAGACGGTGGTGCCGGCAGCTCATAGGCTCCAAGACGGAAGATGACGTCGTGCGAACCGAGTCCCGTACGATCGCCGTCGACGACTTCTCTAGGATCAGGGCGGCGTCTCGGGTTCGGGAGTGCGCCTACTCCACGAGCTTGGTACTAGGATGGAACATATGGGAGGTACGGCTCTACCCTAGCGGGTACAATGTCTGGGACCAGGCGACCTTGTCGCTCACCCGCCGCAAGAGATTTTCTGACCAAGAGGAATCGCCGGCGACGACACCCAGGTGGCCTTTGTTTGGGCTACACCTTCTGATTCTCAGATTCTAGGATCCTAAAATCAGAAGCTCAAACAAACATATCAGATTTCCGTATAGCTTCCTAGAATCCGATTTCAAAAATGAACTACCAGCGAAGGGAATCCGAAAGCAGCGATTTTGATGATTCGGCCGATTCTGCAGCTTCCCGCAAAACAAAACGGTTCGTTTTATGCCCCGCAGGCTGGGTCAACGACGCCCAACCCCCCTCGTCTCGTCTCCCTCCCATGGCGACCACGACGGCGACAATCGCGACGTAGGAGGTGTGCCTGCTGCGGCTGGAGGATCAGGCGGAGCCCGGCGGCGGCAGCGCCTGGGAGTACCTCCCCTGCAGGTTCCGCATGCGCGGCTCCGCCCCTCGGCCTCGCCCGCAGGCTTCCCTCGCGGCCCGCCCCCATCTTCTGGCCACCAAGCTCTGCCTCCACCGCCACTTCGCCAGCACAGTCGGCTCCAGGATGGGCAGATCTGACTCCACCATCCCCGTCCCTCGCCATATTCCGACCAAGGAGCCGCGTCTCCGCCGCTGCGACGCGCCGCCCCGATCTCCGCGTACGCCAGCCCCGCCGGCTCCAGGATAGGCGGATCCGGCGCCTCCACGTCTGCCCGCCCCGTACTCCGGCAACCAAACCCCACCTCCACCTCCGCTGCTCGAGCTCCACCTCCAATCTCTGCTCTGTTCTTGGCCTTGGGTAAACAAACAGTACATTCGGGGCTGCAGCTGCTTCAGATTTTCAGGGCAAACAAACAATCTGCTTCAGATTTCCAGAATCTGCAGCTGCAGCTGATTCTCAGAATCCAAGCCGAAGCTGATTTTCAAGAATCCGTAGCCCAAACAAAGGGGGCCTCAGGTTCCGCTTCGAGCTGCACGCGGGGCTCTACGGCCGCAAGTTCTACGAATCCACGGAAGTGACGCGCGTGTTTGACGGTGCCAGAGGTGAGCACATGACCCAGTTCACGATGGCCACCACGTCGCTCATGGACATACTCGTCAGCAACGACCACCCTCCCGCCTGTCCCGTCATCTGTCCCAGCTACCACCGTCCTGCCCACCGCACCACCCTCTGTAGCAGAGGAGTCGGTCTTCGCTCCTTTGTTAAGCGCCATGTATGCTAGAGACCACTACTACTAGAACGCAAGCAACCGGTCTGAGTACGGATCAACCGATGTGAGTAAGCATGCATGCATGCCTGTTTGCTCCCTAGTCCTAGCTTGTTTGTAATGACGCATCCAACATGTACTGAAGCATGTATATCGACCCAAATTTTTAGTATGTGCAAATGACTATACGGTCATGTCTGGGCACATAATTCATGAGTAAATTTTTTAAATAATGTTTTGGAACGTTGAAGCCTAAAACGCACGAAGACGAAAATAGGAAGTACATAATAAAGATACAAAGATTTTTTTTAATTGCATCAGAGCTTAAATCTCTTGAGTTTGCAATGATGTGAATGAATATACATGCAATCACATAAGACAATCCGTAAGAGCTCTAAACTCAAATCTATTGAAAATAAATGTGCAGCAAAAATACCGCAAAAAACCCTATGCAAATATCTCATTCAAATCTAAAAAGCTTTCAGCACTAAAATTCTACCATTTACATGAAATGTAAAAGTAGCTTCATCATTGCTCCAATTAATTAGTTTTGACAGTCCCCGCAAAAAGAATTAGTTTTAACAGAAGTGATATAATTTGTAAGTATGATTACGAGCATGTATACCTCACAAATGGCTGAATTTCATAACTGTAATTTGATACACCATGGATTCACATCGTGTTACGGCCCAACCTACCACTACTACTACAGCAGCCCGCCAAGGCGATGGAGTGCAGTGTCAGACCCAGAGAGCCCACGAGCCCAACAAGCGCTACACCGGCCCAGATTGGACAACCTAACTACTTAAGCAAGCACCGAGCTGGAGAGAGGGCAGGCAGAGAAAAGACACTGGCGGCACGGCTCTCACTCTCGATCCCCTTGTATTTGTATCTCATGAACCCTAGATCGAAACTCTCCAATTCCTCTGTACTCCGACTCTGATTGTGCCAATTCATCTAGCAGGAGCGTAACATTTGGTATCAGCAACCTTTCCACCCACCACCTCAACCCTGGCCAGTCGATTTCCCTCGATCATCCAGACCCGTCGCGGCAAGACCACAGCCATGGAGGAGACCAACAAGGCCCTGGCTAATCTGACAGCGGCGATCAGTGCCATGTCGTCCCAGATCGGCGAGATCCACCCCATCGTCCTCGAGCTCCAGGGGTGGCGACCGGCCGTCGAGCGCTCGGTGGAGGACCTGCGTTTGGAGGTGGGCGAGCTGCGGCAGCTACTCAAGGAGGTGAGGCCAGAAGCCGCGCCGGTGATTGATCTGGCACCAGCAGCGGCCACGTAGCTGGTGTATCCGATTCGCCTCGCGGATCTGCCTCCACTCCTTCCGTCGACAGCAGCACAACCACTCAAGCTTCCTCTGATCGTGGACGCACGTCTTCCTCAACCCAGCGAGCGCCTCTTGCCTCGCAGTGGCGATGGCCACGGGCCCGCAGGCCACAGCAGGACTCAAGATCACCGGGGGATGTCACTGGGGGAACGAACCCCGAGGGCACCTCTGGTCACGGGTATGACCAAATCCCATCCATTCCTAGTAGAGAGTTCGTTTATGGGGGAGCGCCAGTTTGGATTCAGTCGTTTTCCTCCTCCGCCGGATTTTGATTTTCCTCTGTTCGATGGTGATGGTCCACGAGCATGGCATCTCAAATGTGAGGCCTGTTTCAGAGTGTGCATGCTCAGTCCAGACACCTGGGTGAGCTGCGCCGCGATGTACTTCATCGACGGTGCACTGTGTTGGTTACAATCTACCAAGGCACATTTGATATACACCGATTGGGTGGCGTTTGCAGAAGCTGTGTGTGTGCAATTTGGGAGAGAAGAGTTTCAGTTCCTGTTGTGGCAGTTCAACCGCCTACAACAGAATGGCACGGTAACGGAGTATGCAGAGAAGTTCACGCAGTTAATGCACAATTTAGTGTCACACCATGAGTCATGGGAGCCATCGTACTTCATTACACATTTTGTTGATGGGTTGAAAAAAGATATTAGAGCTGCAATAGTTTTACATCGACCCAAAACACTCGATACCGCTGTCGATCTTGCTTGTTTACAGGAGGAGGTGCTGGAAGCAATGCGCAGAGAGGACAAGAGGGACGACCGCCGGTACTCAACACCGGTATCGTCTCGAGGGGTGCCGCGCATGGCCCTACCCTTGCCTCCACCGCCGGTTATCACTCCAACCAAGCCAGCGGTGCCCGTGGAGGGGCGCATCACAGACCGTCGCGCACAGGAGACGACGCACCCTCAACCAGCTGAGGACAAGATTGCGGCTCTTCGCGCGTATCGACGCGCTCGCGGACTCTGTTTTACCTGCGGCGAGTGTCAGTGTCAAAACTGGCGGATCTCGGGTAGGGGGTCCCGAACTGTGCGTTTAGGATCGATGGTAACAGGAGACGGGGGACACAATGTTTTATCCAGGTTCGGGCCCTCTCTACGGAGGTAATACCCTACGTCCTACTTGATTAATCTTGATGAATATGAGTATTATAAGAGTTGATCTACCACGAGATCGTAATGACTAAACCCTAAAAGTCTAGTCTGGCTATGATTATGAGGATTCTGTCTATCTACGGACCTAGCCCTCCGGTTTATATAGACACGGGAGAGATCTAGGGTTACACAAGGTCGGTTACAGAGAAAAGAATCTTCATAGTTGGTCGCCAAGCTTGCCTTCCACGCCAAGGAGAGTCCTATCCAGACACGGGTAGAGTCTTCGGTCTTTGTATCCTTACGGCCCATCAGTACGGCCCACGTCCAATAGGCCGGACGCCCGAGGACCCCTTAGTCCATGACCCCCCCAGTAGCCCCTGAACCAGGCTTCAATGACGAGGTGTCCAACATGCAAATTGTCTTCGCCATTGCAAGGCAGGTTCCCCGTTCCAAATACTTCAGGATAGTCTTCGGATGAAACGACAGTGTCCGGACCTGTAACACAAGTACCACTGCCATAGAGTATAGTATTTTACGAGTCCAATCTGTTGATAATAATGTTTATCATGCTCGCCCGGTTATTTATTTCGAACCGTTTCCTATCCCGCCGTTCCACGTTTCGAGGCGTGGTTGTTATTGGCACGTCCTGTCGAAGCAGAGATTGTGTCCCCTTATTGCGGGATTCTCATCAATATGAGCGCGGGTAACCCAACTGTTCAGTTGGAAAGATTCCTTAGGAATAGGAAAGTCTTCAGGCTCAGGAGGGGGCGTTCAATACCGGAAGCCTTTATAAAGGAACCAATGGCCGTCTTTTTACGCCAAACCTCTCCTCGGCCTTTCGAACCTCGAGTTCTAACACCCAAGGTTCGACTTCATTGCCCAAACCTCCCCATCATGTGAGGATCCAGCCCTCAAGGTCGATGGGTGGCTTCCTCCGTTATAGAGGAGGATATTGCGAAGCTTTGGGTGGCCAGATACCTGACCGCGGAGATCCCCCAGCGGCTTCCTGCTCAAGGACAGGTTATTCTGACCCCCAGATCCGGCGAGAGGGTCGTATTCATCTCCCACTTCCTCCGAGGGCTAGGGTTCGCTCTCCACCCCTTCGTTCGGGTGCTAATGTTTTATTACGGACTAGATTTTCACGATCTAGCTCAGGATTCCTTCCTCCACGTCTCGGCGTTTATCATCACGTGCGAGGCCTTTCTCCGAACCCCCCCACACTTCGGCCTATGGCTCAAGACCTTTAGCGTGAAGCCGAAGGTAGTCGACGGGGAACAGGCGGAGTGTGGCAGTGCTGTAGTAAGCAAGCTTATCAACACTCCCTGGCCGAAAGGCTCTTTCGCCGAATCTTCCAACCAATGGCAGCGAGAGTGGTTTTATATCACGGAACCACGTAGTACTAAGTGGGCAGCTATACACGCGTTCTGTTTCGGCCCTCCGTTATAGCTTGTGTCATGGATCAATAAGGGGCTGGACTGGGGATCAGTGAGTGAAGTGCAGACTCTACAGAGCCGCATCCGAACCCTCCTTGAGAAGGACATAGATCATGTCGACGTAATTCAGGTAGTGCTAGCCCGTCGAGCTCTGCCATGCCAACGTAGGCATCTCTGCCTGTGGGAGTTTAATCCAGAAGGACCACGAACCCTCCAACACTTCTTTGACATTACGCACAAAGGGATGTGGAAGTTTTTTTCGGGAAACGAAAACATTGGCCGGACACCACTTAGGACGCCGGCCTCGACCGCAACCGTCCAGATACCCCGGTAAGCACTTGACTCTTGAACACTTTGTATATAAGTATGCCGTAATACATTAATGAGCAAACTATCTTCTTCCAGGGCTGGATAAAGAAAGCGGAACTAATTAGGTGTTCGGCCCCCCTTCCCGAAGGCTCAGCAGATCCCGTGTTAACAAGGATGCTGGCCCCGGCACCATACCAGGTGCCTGTGGAGGAGAGCAAAGCAGAGAGTGAGAGGACCAAAGATGGCCTCCATCCCAAGGGTATATCAGACATCGTGTCCGGGGGAATCAAGATTCCATCGTCCAAAGACAAAAATGAAGGGGAAGTCAACATCTCTTCCCCCCACGGAAAGAAAAGGGCCGCCTCCGATGATTGGGAGGAAAAGGCTCCTAATCGAGGGAAGATGCCTCTGACGGGTGGCCCGGGCTTGGAGGACAACGTACTTGCACAGTCCCACGACAAGGACAAGCCTCAGGCCAAATCGTAAGTGAACAAGGGTGTTTTAAACATGTCATGTTCCTTTCTTGTAACGTCTAGCATATATCTTTTGTTTTGCAGTTCGGCACGCAGTCTT
>NC_041386.1:606730258-606890396 GCF_002162155.2 Triticum dicoccoides
AGATGATGGAAAACGAGACGCCTCCACCGGTCTCCTCACCCGATAGGGCGGATGACTTTGAGGTATCGTCACGGAGGGTCTCCCCCGATCAACAAGCGGTGCAAGGGATACATACACCATTCGAAGGTGATACTTCAGAGGCCCAGGGTCCGAGGGTCAATAATGGAGGTCCCGAGCAGTCTGGTCTATAGCCGGATACGAATAAGAGGATTCCTTCAAAGGGAGGCCGTACTCCTTCAGCGGCTTCCGGGGACCCAGAGGCGCCGGATACATTGACGGAAATGCTGCGGCAGGCATCCGTATCCGAGGAACATCGTACCTTGATGGACATAGTGGTTGAGAAGGTCCTAGCCACGAAAAGTGGATTGAATGAGGCCTTCGTGAGCCTGCTAGTGTGGAGTTCTCCAGATGCTTTGTTGGATTTGCCGAAGAGTGCTTTCGATGTGGCGCAGTTTTACCAAGCGCAAGAAGGGTATGCAACGGAGAAGCTTTTCTGGTCGCAATTTGGTGCGTCAAAGTGCCCGCTGTTGCTGAACGAGCAGATGACCCAATGGGCAGAACTGCACCGGATATCCGGCGCTGCCATGAAAGACGTCGTAGTCCGGCTGTAGCCGACCGAGCCTATTCCGAATAGTTATTTTGGTTTGGTGCGGCGACTTGCTTCCGCAGTGTCACGCATCAACGCCGTTAAGCGATCAACATGCATTGAAGGTGCACGGATGGCCCTTGCCCGTGTGAAAACATACTGGATGAAGATGAAGGCCATTGACGTTGCGGCAAAGAGTCCACCCAAAGGCAAAGACCATTACGCAACAGAGCATTATTTCAAAGATGTCTTAGCGGCAGCCCGATTGATAGAGGGTCAGTGCTCGAAAGATAGGGTATTCGAGTGAGATGTATTAACTTTGTAAAAGACAATATTATGAAATAATAAAGTTTATTTCTAGGGTTGCTTAAAAGCTTTGAATCCTCCTGTGCGGCCGTTTTTATATAATCTGAAAATTTCTAGTCGTCGGCTTCAGCCCCCTCGTAGGAAATACGGGGGTGTTCGGAAAAGCAATTGATCACTCTTAACCCGACGTCTTGGTCCAAAAAGGAGGTGTCAATGCAGTGAACTAGGCAATCGGACTATAGGGCGTTAACACTTTCACTTAGCCATATGAGTTTTATGGTGGATCTACGATATGGATCCTGTTATGTACGCAGTTATCCCAATGCAGTGCGTTACATGTATGACCCGAAAGAAGGTCCTTCATATAACACGGGGAATCTCAAAAGATCCCGTTAAGTCATTGAGTGGTTGAACAGCTCTCGCCGCATCATGACAGTCAGTTTTGGGCTTTCTCTACCGAGGTGTTTTACCAGGTGAACCTGAAACACAATCGCAGTAGTTCCCCTTTACTACCCTGGATGATAGAGCAGAACGTAAGGTAGCAAGCATAGGAGCCGGGCAACCCAACTATTGACCCAAGACATGATTCGGATCTGATGCATATAAGGCCGAACCCGCGACGCCGAAGTATGCTATAAAGCTGTTCGGACTTTGTTGGCAACTCATTTTGTTCCAATGTCAAGCCCCTGGCAAGGTATGCTGGGGTGGGTGTGTGAAACAACAAAAAAGGAGCAAAATTCGGTTCTTTGTAGAAAAGTGAATACCGGATACGGAGTATGTTCACTAGAACCTGACTGACATGCAAATTGTCATTTTATAGATAATAACACCACAACCCCGGCTATTTGACATACCAGGGCTCGGCGGCTGAGGAAACACGCACTTTACATGCTCGAAAAATAGGGAGTGCGGTTTACAAAAGTTATTTTGGACCTCCTGTTGCACATCTGTGCCGCCTTTCCTCGGTGAAGGGGCTCCTTAACAGGAGTAGCCTTTGGGTGAATTTATGAACCCGGACTCTGATATGGTCCATGAGATGACCAGCCTTTGTGCTACCTGTGGTGAAGGATGATGGAAAAAAGAAAGAGTAATTTAGAAAAAGGGAAAATGATGTAGTTTATGGGAGTACTTGTAGATCCGTCCGTGTTATGCTTCCGCCGATGCGCAGACTATTTGAAGTGCATACTTATGTATGCGCGGTACAGATTTCACAGGTATATGAGGCGGACGGCGGAAGCCAGACTACTAGTCCTGCTCCGAACTTGGTCGGTCCTGTTGAATGGAGACCGGTGGCTTAATGGCCAACAAGGTGTGCGGTTTAATGAGACCGCTTTGTGCTTTGGCTGAGGGCGCCGTAGTGTGATCCTCAGTCTGAAGGGAGTGTTTCTCCTGCTCCCCTGTAGAGTTGTATGTCACGTATACCATGTTCACTATTTCACTTCAGGGGGAAATTGCTTCTGACCCCCCGGTATTTGGTTGGTGACCCTCTTCGTCATCACTATCGCCCGGCGGCCTCCTCACGTTTTGTGTTCTGCGTTTAGCTTGCCGACCTGCTTGAAGACCCAACAGCTTCTGTTGGTATGATTAGCTGGTTTGTCGGGGTGGCCATGAATCTGGCAGGGCCGGTCCAATATCTTATCTAAATTGGATGGTCCATCTTTATTTGCCTTGAATGGATTCTTCCGTTCACCGAGTTTGGGGCCGCTGAATCTAGCTTTGACCGCTATGTCATGCATTCTTTCGTTATCACTATGGCGCTTGCTTTTGCTACGCCGTGGTTTACCATTGCTGTCCCAGACTTCGAAAGTGCCCGGATTGCTAGCGCTGTCGCTTCTACGAGCGAGCCAGCTATCTTCTCCCGTGCAAAAACGGGTCATTAGAGCAGTAGGGCTGGCATGGATTTTGGTTTTTCTTGACCGAGGTGGCGAGCAAGCCACTCGTCCCAAACGTTGTGTTTGAAGGCTGCTAGGGGTTCCGCGTCTGGGCAGTCGACTATTTGGTTCTTTTTAACTAAGAACCTAATCCAGAGCTTCCTGGATGACTCTCCGGGTTGCTGGGCAATGTGACTTAAGTCATCGGCATCTGGTTGCCGGACATATGTACCTTGGAAGTTGTCAAGGAAGGCCTCTTCCAAGTCCTCCCAGCTGCCGATAGAATTTTTGGGCAGGCTGTTTAGCCAGTGCCGAGCTGGCCCTTTGAGTTTTAAAGGGAGGTATTTGATGGCGTGGAGGTCATCTCCACGAGCCATATGAATGTGGAGAATAAAGTCCTCGATCCACACTGCGGGGTCAGTTGTCCCATCGTATGATTCGATATTTATAGGTTTAAACCCTTCTGGGAATTCATGATCCATTACTTCGTCAGTGAAGCAAAGAGGGTGTGCGGCGCCTTTATATTGGGCCACCTTGTGACGTAGCTCCGATGGAGTCCGTCTGCGGTGTTCGGCCCGTGCATGACTAGGCTTGTCACGTCCTGATGACCCACAAGTATAGGGGATCCATCATAGTCCTTTCGATAAGTAAGAGTGTCGAACCCAACGAGGAGCAGAAGGAAATGATAAACGGTTTTCAGCAAGGTATTCTCTGCAAGTACTGAAATAAGTGGTAATAGATAATTCGTAACGAGCAACAAGTAACAAAAGTAAATAAAGTGCAGCAAGGTGGCCCAATACTTTTTGTAGCAAAGGACAATCCTGGACAAACTCTTATATAAGGAAAAGCGCTCCCGAGGACACGTGGGAATATCGTCAAGCTAGTTTTCATCATGTTCATATGATTCGCGTTTGGTACTTTGATAATTTGATATGTGGGTGGACCGGTGCTAGGGTGTTGTTCTTACTTGAACAAGCATCACACTTATGATTAACCTCTATTGCAAGCATCTGCAACTACAACAAAAGTATTAAGGTAAACCTAACCATAGCATGAAACATATGGATCCAAATCAGCCCCTTACGAAGCAACGCATAAACTAGGGTTTAAGCTTCTGTCACTCTAGCAACCCATCATCTACTTATTACTTCCTAATGCCTTCCTCTAGGCCCAAATAATGGTGAAGTGTTATGTAGTCGACGTTCACATAACACCACTAGAGGCTAGACAACATACATCTCATCAAAATATCGAACGAATACCAAATTCACATGACTACTAATAGCAAGACTTCTCCCTTGTCCCCAGGAACAAACGTAGCTACTCACAAAGCATAAACATGTTCATAATCAGAGGGGTATTAATATGCATATAGGATCTGAACATATGATCTTCCACCAATTAAACCAACTAGCATCAGCTACAAGGAGTAATTAACACTACTATAGCAACCTACTAGCACCAATCCCGGACTTGGAGACAAGAATTGGATACAAGAGATGAACTAGGGTTTTGAGATGAGATGGTGCTGATGAAGATGTTGATGGAGATTGCCCTCTCCCGATGAGAGGGGCGTTGGTGATGACGATGGCGATGATTTCCTCCTCCGGGAGGGAAATTTCCCCGGCAGAACAGCTCTGCCAGAGCTCTAGATTGGATTCGCCAAGGTTCCGCTTCGTGGCGGCGGAGTTTCGTCCCAAAAGGTTGCTTCCTATTTTTTTCTCGATGAAAGACTTCATATTGGAGAAGATGGTCATCGGAGAGCCACCAGGGGGCCCACGAGGTAGGGGGCGCGCCCTAGGGGGGTGTTGGGGATATCACTACTAGGCGTAAACCGGCCTATCTGGGCCGGGTTAACTTCGTCAGTAGTTAAGTATGTTAAAGCCCAAGAAGGCAGATGAGGGCTCAAGGCCCATAGTTAGTTCAAGGCCTGTAGCCATAAACTGGCGTTGGTATTTAACTTGTATTGTAAGTTAGGAATAAGTAGAGACCAAACTGGACACATCTATGAGCCGGTATTGGGACTCTATGAACCGATGGGCGTCACCCGTGTATATAAGGGGACGACCCGACGGCGGTTCAAGGACAGCAGACAACAACTCGAGACATAGGCGAAGCTTGTTTGCTCCCTGATCATCGAAACCCCATCAATTCCATCACAACTAGACGTAGGCTTTTACCTTCATCGAAGGGGCCGAACTAGTATAAACTCTCTTGCGTCCCAGTGTCCGCTTTAACCCCTTCAAGCTAACCCGTCGCGATGGCTCCATGACTAAGTCCTTTCTCTAGGACATCTGCCGTGACAAAACCACGACAGTTGGCGCCCACCGTGGGGCTACCGCACGATGGTTTCAAGTTCTTGGAGGGCCGCTTTGAAGGACTCGAGGGCTACGCCGTAGGCCAGATGACTAAGAGTCGTCGCGGCAAGCTTTACATCGACGATGCAGGCTGGGGCCCAGAGGCCGACCCAGTTGAGTACGGGTACCGGGTCCCCTTTGGTGGCATACACGTTTTCATCGGCAAGATCGGAGAACCGGGCCCTGAGCCGGATATCTGCACCGACCTCGTCGAAACAGCTCGGCGTGCGCGATCTGCCCGGGTTGAACCGGCCATGAAGCATGCCTTCGTGGGAGTCATCCATGGAGGAGGTCATGAGGATGGATCGGGATCTGGCGGCGAGACCGTCATTTACTCCGGTGATGAGTCATCAACCGGAGAAACCGAATCTCTATATCAGCTACAAGATGGCCGGATTGAGGGCTGTTCCTACGACGACAGTATTCCGGACCCCTCTGATCTGCCCAACCGAGTTGGAATATTCATGGCCGGCACACAAGCAGCGCTTCATTCTTCGACCGCTGTGGCAACAACCTCCCGTTCAGCAGCAGTGATGGCTACCAGGGCAGGAGGCCCTGTGCGCCCGCCGGCTCAAGTTCTATCAGAGCTATTTGATGCATTGGCTGTGCTTATGGCGGAAGCTAATCCGGCGGATCAGGACGTCCACAACACGGAGATTGCAAAGGTAAGGGAACAGATCACCCAGGCCAAGGCGGACTTGGCAGCTGAGGATACCTGGATGGCCGCAGAGTGGGCCGCTCTAGACGCACAAGCCTACAAGCTCATGTTGGACCAGAACACGTCGCATGAAGTCATGAGGAGGAAGTACCGATCCCGTTTGCCTCCGGTTTTCGAGGCTAGAGACCTTTTCAACACCCCGGGAGCAGGAACCAGTAATCCGCTGGAGGGAAACTGGGCGGAAGCTCCTGGGACCGGTGCGCCGGTTCAGCCTCGTCGGATGGATCCGCCTCGTCAAAACACCGTTATACCCCAGGCTGTTTCAACACCTCCGGGTCACTACTCCAACCCAATGGACAATCTCGTCGCCGCTGCTGCACAGCTGGAGGCCATTCCAATTTAAGGTGACTCACCGCAGAAGATAGAGACGCGACGGGTCAAGGAGCTTCTTAGGACAGCTTTGGACCAACAGGAAGCATACTCGTACAGCCACGACCGGATCCACTCGACCCCTCGCCCAAGCCGGAGCTATAGCAGGCGTATGGAGGAACCGACAGTGTCAAGTAATGAACGACGTGGAGCACCCCGCGGCAACAACCCGGCGGGTGGTGCTGATAACGCTCAGGAAGTGGTGGACCGGGCCGAGCACACAGGGAGGCCGAGTTAGCCGCACAATATCAGGCTCGGCAGCTTACGCCGGTTCGTCCAACTATTTCGGTCGAACTCGGTGTCACTTCTAGCTCTTTGGGGGTGCCTTGCCTTGTCCCCGCTTTACGCAATGTGCGCCTGCCCAAGGATTTCAAGGGCCCGCGCAAGGTACCAAATTACACGGTAGATCAACCCCCAGAGACATGGGTGGAGAGCTATGAGATGGCCATGGAGATGCTGGATGTGGATGATGCGGCATGTGCGAAATACTTCACCATGATGCTTGAAGGAACGGCCCGCACTTGGTTAAAAAGCTTACCGGCCAATTCTATCAGTTTGTGGGCCCAATTACGAACCCGGTTTATCAATAATTTAAAGGATACATGTAAGCAGCCCATGTCGATAGTAGACTTAGCTGCCTGTGTCCAGGAGGAAGGAGAATTGACGACTCATTGGGTGCGCCGGGTTTCACAAGTGTTGCATTCATCAGACCGCATCAACGCTGACACCGCAGTATTAACCCTAGAAGGCAACTGCCGGTTTGGGCCCCTAAAGCTGAAGTTGGGACGGATGAAGCACCATTGCACTGACATGGGGACCCTCATGGCTGCTTTGGTAAAGTATGATGATTCTGATAGTACCAAGGATCCCGAATCTGATGATGACAAGGCAGGGAAGGGAAAGAGGAACAACAACTCCAAAGGTCAGCAGCATCACTGGGCAGGCAATGGTGGTGGGGGCAAGCGTAAAGCGGATGGTAACATGGACTTTGTGGCTAATACCAACGTGCAGGACAATGGCCAGCGACGCAAGGGTAAACCGAAAAATCACAGTGGGGCACCCAACCCTAACCCGGACCGCCTAAATTATTTACTGAGCCAGCCCTGTCCAAGACATGGGACGAAGGAGGTGCCAGCAAACCACCTTTGGAAGGATTGCTTCATTATGCAGGAGTTCAAGAATTCTAATGCTTTCCGGTATGATCACGGCTCCGGCGGCGGCTCAGGATCCGGGCCGGGTTACGGTGGAGGAAATTCCGATTCAGGATTTAACGGTAATCCGGGCAGACATAACAGTCAAAATAATCAGAACAACCAGGGTGGTTACAACCAGCAGCAGCAACAGTCAGGTTACTAGAGCAACCCAAAGCAACTGAATAGTGGGCAGTACCATGTCTTTACCACTAGCTTGGACAAGCGAGACCGGAGGGTTCAGAGGCGGGCAGTCAACTCTGTTGAACCGGCCGTGCCCCGTTATCTACGTTGGTCTGAACAGCCAATCATATGGAGCAGAGAGGATCACCCTCCCCAGGTTGATAATCCGGGTCAGTTGGCTCTGGTGGTGGCGCCTCAGGTGGGAGGTTACAAGTTCACCAAAGTGCTCATGGATGGAGGGAGCAGCATTAATATCTTGTACTATGAGACCTTCCGTCGTATGGGACTAACAGATAAAAATCTCAAACCGTCTAATACGGTGTTCCACGGAGTGGTACCTGGCAAGTCAGCATATCCTGTTGGTAAGATAGCTCTAGAAGTGGCCTTTGGAGATGATCATGATTCCAGGTCGGAAACATTGACGTTTGAAGTGGTGAAAATCCAAAGTCCATATCACGCCCTGTTTGGGCGACCGGCCTACGCCAAGTTTATGGCGCGGCCCTGTTATGTGTATTTGCAGCTCAAGATGTCGGGTCATAAGGGGACAATAATGGTTCACGGAAGCCGTAAAATTGCTTTGGAGTGCGAGGAAGGAGATGCGGCCTACGCAGAGTCGGTTTGTGCCATCGAGGAGCTGAAGTATTATAAGGACAATGTTGATCCTGCGGACATGACTCCATTAAAAAAGCCAACTACGGAGCATGATCTGGCCCTGAAGTTCAAATCGGCAGCAGAAACTAAGCTTGTTGACTTCGTACCTGGCGATTTGTCCAAGCAGTTCAGCATCAATGCCAACTTGGATCCAAAATAGGAAAGCGCGCTCATCGAGTTCATCCGTGAGAATCAGGACATTTTTGCATGGAAGCCCTCTAACATGCCAGGTGTACCGAGGCAACTCGCTGAGCACACCCTTAATGTGGATCCTAAATACAAACCGGTGAAACAGTTCCTCCGCCGGTTTAACGAAGAAAGACGCAAGGCGATTGGAGAAGAGGTAGCCAGGCTCTTAGCAGCTGGCTTTATTGTTGAAGTTTTTCACCCTGAGTGGCTTGCCAATCCGGTGCTGGTCCTTAAGAAAAACGGCACCTGGCGCATGTGTGTGGATTACACAGATCTTAATAAGGCTTGTCCAGCAGATCCTTTTGCCCTCCCCCGTATTGATCAAATTATTGATGCTACGGTGGGTTGTGAGCATTTAAGTTTTTTGGATGCATATTCTGGCTATCATCAGATCAAAATGGCAGTTAAGGACCAGGAGAAGATGTCATTCATAACTCCCTTTGGAGCCTTCTGTTATGTGTCTATGCCCTTTGGGCTCAAGAGTGCCCAGGCAACTTATCAACGGTGTGTACAAAATTGTCTTCACAAGCAGATTGGCCGTAATGTACATGCTTACGTGGATGATATCGTGGTTAAGTCCAGGGAAAAGGAGACTCTGGTTGACGATTTGAAGGAAACCTTTGATAACCTGAGGACGTACAAGATGATGCTTAATCTGGCCAAGTGTGTCTTTGGTGTACCGGCAGGCAAGTTATTGGGTTTTCTGGTGTCCAACAGGGGAATTGAGGCTAATCCGAAGAAGATCACAACCATCACCTCCCTGGCTAAACCGAAGTGTATCAATGATATTCAATGCCTGGCAGGCCGGATTTCCGCGTTAAGCCGGTTTATCAGCCGCCTTGGGGAGAAGGCAATCCCTTTGTATCAGATGTTGAAGAAGACGGATCAGTTCGTCTGGAGTTCCGCTGCTGATGAAGCATTTGAGGACTTAAAGAGGCAATTGGCCAATCCGCCTGTGCTCGCCGCTCCTGTTGACAAGGAGCCGTTACTGCTATATGTTGCTGCTAATGCTCGTGCGGTCAGCATGGCTATTGTGGTGGAGCGAAAGGAGGCAGGTAAGGAGCATCCGGTCCAACATCTGGTCTATTATATCAGTGAGGTACTCATTGAGTCCAAGCAAAGGTATCCGCATTGGCAGAAGCTGGTGTACGGAGTTTTTATGGCAAGCCGGAAGCTTAAGCAATACTTCCAAGGGCACCCAATTACGGTGGTCAGTTCTTCTCCTTTGGGGGATATCATCCAGAACCGGGAAGCGACTGGCCGGATTGCCAAGTGGGCTATAGAACTTGGGCCGCACGGATTGAAGTATGTGCCTCGGACGGCGGTTAAGTCTCAAGCACTTGTTGATTTCATCAATGATTGGACGGAACTGCAAGCACCTGAAGAAAAGCCAGATCACACATATTGGACCATCCATTTTGACGGATCCAGGCAATTGGAAGGCTCGGGGGCTGGAGTCGTATTAACTTCCCCACGAGGTGATAAGTTTTGTTACGTTCTCCGCTTAATGTTCCCTTGTACTAACAATGCAGCTGAGTATGAAGCCTTGCTCCATGGTCTCCGGATGGCTAAGGAGATGAATCTAAGTCGAGTTAAGTGCTTCGGTGACTCAGACCTCGTGGCTCAACAAGTGTCTGGCACTTGGGACTCCAAGGACCCGCTCATAGCAGCATATCGTCGTGAGGTGGATATTGTTGCAGGTCACTTTAAGGGCTATCAGGTGGACCACGTGGACTGACGGAAGAATGAAGCAGGAGATGCTTTAAGCTGGCTGGGCTCTCAGCGCAAACCAGTCCCGCCCAACGTTTTTCTGGATGTGCTGCACAACCCGTCGATCAAGCTCCCTGGTGAAGTGGATTTGGCTATTCCTGATCCGGAGGCTCAATTGGTGGCAGCTCTGCATGTCATTCCGGATTGGACGCTTCCTTACCTGGCGTACATGAACCGGGGCGAGTTACCAGAGGATGAGACTCTGGCCCGACAGATAATCCGGCGGTCCAAGTCCATGACTATTGTTAATGGCGAGTTGCATCATTGCAGTGTATCAGGGGCGTTTCAATGTTGTGTGTCTCCTGAAGAAGGCTGTGAAATTTTGCGTGAGATCCACGAAGGAGATTGTGGTCACCACGCCGGTTCAAAATCTTTGGTAGCTAAAGCGTTTCGCCATGGCTTCTATTGGTTAACTGCCCATGCTGATGCGGAGGATCTGGTCAGACGATGTGACGGTTGCCAAAAGTTTTCAAGGCGTGCTCATGTGCCGGCTCAAGAATTGAGAATGATTCCAATTACTTGGCCGTTTGTGACTTGGGGGCTGGATATGGTTGGGCCTTTCAAAAGGTCCAAAGATAAGAAGACTCACCTCTTGGTGGCGGTTGACAAGTTTACAAAGTGGGTGGAGGCAGAACCTGTTAGCAAGTGTGACGCAACCACGGCGGTTCAGTTCATCAAAAAAGTGATTTTCCGGTTTGGCTTTCCACACAGTGTCATCACAAATAACGGTACCAATTTGTCCAAGGGTGCCATGAAGGAGTTCTGCAAACGGGAGCATATCCGGCTTGACGTTTCATCAGTGGCACACCCATAGTCCAATGGCCAAGCAGAAAGGGCTAATCAAGAGATCTTGAGAGGCATCAAGCCCCGGCTCATGGTTCCTTTGCAGAGAATGCCGGGTTGTTGGGTAGAAGAATTACCATCTGTGTTATGGAGCATCAATACCACACCCAACAAATCAACAAGATACACACCGTTCTTCATGGTTTACGGAGCGGAGGCGGTTCTCCCTAGTGATATCCGTCATGATTCACCTCGTGTGACGGCTTATGTTGAAGCGGACAACGAGACAGCACAGCAAGATGCTTTGGACCGGTTGGATGAAGAGCGTGACATAGCAGCCGCCCGATTGGCGATTTACCAACAGGATCTTCGTCGTTATCACAGTCGCCGAGTCAGAACCAGAACCTTTCAGAAAGGAGATTTGGTGCTTCGGCTCATCCAAGATCAGACTGATATGCATAAGCTATCCCCACCTTGGGAGGGGCCTTTCTTGGTCAGCAAGAATCTGCACAACGGGTCATACTATCTGATCGATATTCGAGAGCATAAAGACTCACGTACATCAGAGGAGGAGACCAATAGGCCGTGGAACATAGCTCATCTTCGGCCTTACTATACCTGAGCCATTGGCTCTACTTATGTACATATTACGATGATGTATATATTATGATTAAATATAATAAACCGGAACCTCAGCTAAAGCGGGGTATCTATTCTTTTACATCATGTGTGGTTACACGGAGTTGTTCTAAAGCGGCCTCCGGTTTACCCCTTGAGTTAGCTTTTCAAAAGCATCATGTTATATCACTTGGGGGCTTGGTCGTGTCTGAACCAATGCAATACCTCTTGATAGGCGAGAGCCACCAGATCACTTGGGGACTTGGTCACGTCTGAACCAGTCATGCCTCTTGATCGGCCAAAGGCCACAAAATCACTTGGGGGCTTGGTCGAACCCGAACCATTGCCATGCCACTTGATCGGCATAAATGCCACGGTTTCATTTGGGGACCTGGCTGACTTGAACCATAGCTACACCTATCGGGAGCTTGGTCGTGTTCAACCACGGTAACGCCATCTGATCAGCTCAAATAAGCCTCATTTTGCAAATGGTTTTGTCATTGCCTTTGCTTCACACTTTTCTTTGAAAGATATTTCTTTCTTTTTATTGCGTTTTTAAACCGACAAAGTTTTAAGCCGGTTCAAACTGTCAATTGACGAAACACGGTCCATTTTAATCCGGAGACTATTTGCTCGGTTTGATTTTTTGTTAACATCCTATTACGGAGTAACATGGTGTTTATTATAACCCGGCACGGTTTACATGGTAAACCAGCATCATATATATACAGGAGCTGCTATCTCCTCCAACAGTGTGGGTTTATAAACCTCCGCTTCAAGATTGGCCAAGCCAACTTCATGTCCAACGATGGCAGGTATTATGTATCTCAAAATTTGGTCATATACTTAAAAATTTCGGATGTTTTGATTTCATGTATGCAGACATCATATTCCGCCTGACGGTACAACCGCGGTGGCAATTTAAGATTTTTATTGCAGAAAGTACTTTGGAAAGTTCATCACCCAAAGGAAGAGCAAGTTGCAGTAATTATGCACGAAGGCATATCAGCATCAAAAGTATCAGCTAGCCTATTACAAGGCAACACGGTGCCCACAATAAGATCATTGTTTTTCGCAAGGGAGAAGCAGTTTTAAACCGGCTTCCGGTTCAAGCTTGGTCACCAGCCCGGCCTGATGGTTGTGGGTCATCCTGCGCCGCTTCAGCTTCAGTTTCTCTACCCAGCGGCTGGAAATCAACAGTTGTCCAGTCGATTCCCATTAATGCTTGAAAGACAGCTTCATCATGGATCAACAATGACGGGTCAATATCGGAAGCATAAGTATGCTTACGGATTGGAGGGATAAGATTTTCCGCTTCATGAATTGGTGCAGCTACTCGCTTGTTTTGATTGTCATATTGGGCTTGATAATGAGACAAGTCTGCTTCTTCAGCCAATTGACAAGCTAGCAGACGCACCTCCCGGTTTATTGCTTGCAGATCCGCTTCGCTAAACTCTGACCCGTCTTCCTTCAAGCTGGGATAGCCCTGAGCCGCTTCAATACGGTCAAAATCCGGCACCCAAGCTTTTACCCGGATTAAGGCATTGATTGCACCAGTTCGAGCAGCAGATTTCTTCAGCTCTTCAACCCGGGCAGGAAGCACCAACAGTTTCATTAGAGTGTCCTGAATCAAAGTGGGCGCCGACTTGTTGTGGGATGCAGTACGGATGATCCGTTGTGCACCAGTGTACAGTTGTTCGATCAACGTGTAGGCAACTTTCAATTTCTTCCGCACATCTGACCCCAAGTGACCAATGCGTGTCCCTGAAATATCACCAAGGGTTAACAAACCGGTAGCTCTGTAAGACGGCAGAATCAATTCAGAAATCAAACCGGCCTACCAAAGATAGCAGTGGTCATGGCATGCATGTGCCGCTTTATGCTGGTCAGTTCATCCGCCACCGGTTTTAGTGCAGCCTCGGCATCTTCTGCTCGTTTGATTAAAGCGGATTTTTCAGTGGCCCAATCCGCCCGCCTCTTCTTGAAGCTCTCCTTAAGCTATTCCATGGAGCTTAAAGCGCTGGTTAATTCCTCTTTTGCTTTGGAGGTTTCAGCTTGTTGGGATTTCAGATTTTCTTGGAGATCGGCGACTTGGCTTTCTTTCGTCTTCTGCTCAGCCTGCATGCAGACCGTTATATGATTCAGCAAAACGGTACAAGGATTGAAGTACCAACCACATAACAAGTTATGCACTTGGCACTTGGGGGCTAATGCATATTCGATCTTCATCTTTCAATTGCTTACAAAGTGCCAAGATCAATACAAGTATTCAACTTGGCACTTGGGGGCTAATGGCTATTTGCTCGTATATATTCTGATGCGGCGATCTCAATTACTTAAAGTCCCGGTTTAACTACACTAAGTTGAACCGGCCCTTGGGGACTACATCAGCCAATTTCAAAGAATTAAGATTTATATTAGTAAGTCCCGGTTTGAAAGAAGATTACAAACCGGCCCTCGGGGGCTAGGAGCGTCAACAAGAATGGAAATATACAAGCAGGAAAGAGCATATGGAAGTTACCTCATATTTTTCTTTCATCATGTTAACCAGACCGGCTTCATAGTCACGACTGGTATACAGCCGGTTCAGGTAGCCGGAATGGATATCTTGGGCGTTCAGAGCAGCGTAAGTCGCCAGATCAGCATTCCACTTGCCTTTGCCAAAGGCATCAAATTCTTCCTTGGCAGTATGTTTGGACAAAGCGACAGGATTGCTTGGCTCTGTATGGCCAATGCCAGTAATGACAACCTCATCATCCTTGGCATCGCCGGTTTGCACTGGGGCTGTTGGCTTGTCAGTAGGCTTTGTTGGACCGGTGGATTTCTCAATCCGGATGGAGCTGGTGGGCTGATTGACAGGACTTGAGGTATCAGTAGGTCTCTCTTCAGCAATAAGATCGTCGTCTTGCTGCGGTGGATCATTGGGTATATCCTCAGGAATAGCCACTTCAAGATCTGGTGTTTTGCCCGGTTCAAGGACGGCATCCTCTTCGGACGCTTTGTCCAGGCGAGCCTTCTTGCCTGGCCTAGGCTTGGCCCTGAAAGGAATAAGAAAATCAAATACAGCATATGTTCCAAGGTGATGTACTGCAAATATTATGATAAGTATAGCTTACCCAAGCACCGTTTTGAGTGGTGGCAGCTGAGTAGCCGATGACTCGCCAGAGGATGAGTGGGAAGTAACCTGATAATCGGAGTCAGATGGATTAAGAGGTTGACGAAAACAGCCCGCTTTAGGACAAGCACTGACAAGCAAATTAGAGACCTCTGAACGGCGTTTCCGAACCGGACTGTTCGGTAAACCGGCGGAGGTAACTACCTGGCCGCTGTGCCGGGTTGTGCGACGAGCTTCGTGCTATTGGGTCTTCATAAGAAATTTGGGATCCAAATAAGCAATAGGATGAGAAAATTTAACTTTCCGGTTTGCCTAACGGATTTTTAGTGAAGGCAAAGGTTCTGAATCGGAAGAGAGAATAATTACCTCTGCAGCATCAGCATGGCTGGCTTCGGCATCATCCTGACAAATATCACCATCAATAAGATGCATGAAAAATAAGCCAAGTGAGTCAAGCCCTACCTCAAGGTCCGGATTATCCACATCATCATCAGGGGCCGGATTAGAGGATGCAGTGGTTCTTTTCCTGTGGGCAGTCTTCTTCACTGCTTTAGTCTTTTGCCGGGTTGATCTTTCCGGTTTGTCTGGTTTTTCTGGTTTCTCCTGCGGCAGTTTCTTGCTCCAAAACAGATCATTGCCCTGGTTACACAGACACTGATATTAAACAATGACCATATATATCAATAATAGGTTCAGCAAAAAGAAAAATCAAACTCTTACAGCTGGTGGTTTGTTGGTGGCACAGAAGGGAAGCAGGCCGGTTTTAGCACAGATGTGTTCCGGTTCATTCAGCATCTTGTTCACAGCCTCTGTGATTTCTTCGTCGGTGAGCTGGATGTTAGCATGTCGCAGTGGGTCGTCAACACTGCCAGTATACTCACACATCAAACCGGAGCGCTGACTAAGGGGTAGTACGCTCCATGATATCCAACAGCGAGCGAGATCAACCCCTGTTAAACCGTTGGCCATAAAGGCTCTGAGCTTGGACAGTTGAGGAGCGTATTTGCTTCTCTCCTTGGCAGTCAACCTTTGCGGAAAGGGGTGTGTATTGCTAAGCCGCTCCAAACGAAAGCGAGGAAAAGGATTTTCACCAGCAGGGGAGGTGTCTTTGCAATAGAACCATGTTTGATTCCACTCTTTGGGGTGGCTATGCAGCTTGGCATGAGGGTATGTGACCTCTTTCCTTTTCTGAATCGCCACACCGCCCAATTTCGTATTGGAACCATCAGAAAACTCAGTACGGCGGTCTAGATGGAAACAGTCTCTGAACAACTCCACTGTGGGCTCCTCTTGAAAGAACGCCTCACAAAGCACTTGGAAGTGACACATGTTTGTAACAGAGTTGGGACCAGTGTCTTGTGGGTGGAGTTGAAAATCGGCTAAAACGTCCCGGTAAAATTTAGAACCGGACGGCTTAAAGCCCCGGGCTAAGTGATCTACGAAAACGACGACCTCTCCTTCTTGAGGTGTGGGAGGGCATTCTTTGCCAGGAGCCCTCCAATGGATGGTATCTTTGCTGCCTAAGGCGCCGATCAGGACTAAATCGTCCAGTTGAGCCTCTGTGACGCGAGAAGGAACCCAGTTGCACTCATATACTTGCTTGGCCATGATGAAATCTACAAGGTAGATGATCCCGGTTCAAAAATGCATTGGTTAAGGTACATTGGTATGTGCAATGTTAAACCGGAGACGGATCTATCTAAACCGGAGTTTTATGAAGCAACAACATCTGGCGGTTCAACAAGGGGACTAATGGTATATACCGGTTTGACAATTTTTTCTACAAAGTTAAACCGCCTGGTCTAAACATTGAAGCAGATGAGTAAGTTTACAGAAACAGATTTCATAAGACTTCTCTACAGCGACGGATCTGAAGCAAGTTCAGAAAATAAGGAAAATATTCAAGGTTCAAAAAAGAACAGTACTGAATCAATGGACAGAGATACATATAGATCTATGGTCTTGAGGCATGAAACTGAAGGCGGATGCTAAAAACTACTGCTACACAGAGTAAGGATTCACAGATGCATCTAGGAGTTATCGTATGAACACGAAACAGGCGATGAACACTAGAAGAACATGAAACCCTAGAGCAGATCTGTGTTGAAAAGAACAGAAGACTTACTGGAGATGAGAAAGACGCGGAAGGTTGCCGCGGTGCTCTGGTGCGCCCAGGTTGATGCAGCGGCCAAGGTTGATGCAGAGGTTGACGGTGGCGGCGGAGCTCCGAAGCTGGGCGACGCGAGGAAGACGAAGCACAAGGGCACGGAGGGGAAAAAGAAATGACCCTTCGGTCCTATTTATAAGGCAAGGGACAGGAGTCAGGCGCGAAAATCAAGGGACCGTGGGTTTGGAAATGAAGATGTCGCCTTAATTGTCGCAGACCTATTAAGGTCCTTTATAACAGGTGACATCACGCCGGTTTACAACGACCAGAGAAGATGACATCACGGCGGTTCAACAAACCACAAGAAGATATTGAATATGAAGATTTTTGCTAAAGGATTGACATGAACATGTTCAAATCAATCTGGGGCCTAATGTTGGGGATATCACTACTGGGCGTAAACCGGCCTATCTGGGCCGGGTTAACTTCGTCAGTAGTTAAGTATGTTAAAGCCCAAGAAGGCAGATGAGGGCTCAAGGCCCATAGTCGGTTCAAGGCCTGTAGCCATAAACCGGCGTTGGTATTTAACTTGTATTGTAAGTTAGGAATAAGTAGAGACCAAACCGGACACATCTATGAGCCGGTATTGGGACTCTGTGAACCGACGGGCGTCACCCATGTATATAAGGGGACGACCTGGCGGCAGTTCAAGGACAACAGACAACAACTCGAGACATAGGCGAAGCTTGTTTGCTCCCTGGTCATCGAAACCCCATCAATTCCATCACAACTAGACGTAGGCTTTTACCTTCATCGAAGGGGCCGAACTAGTATAAACTCTCTTGCGTCCCAGTGTCCGCTTTAACCCCTTCAAGCTAACCCGTCGCGATGGCTCCACGACTAAGTCCTTTCTCTAGGACATCTGCCGTGAAAAAACCATGACAGGGGGGCGCCCCCCACCCTCGTGAGTAGGGTGTGGCCCCCTGGTCTTCATCTTTGGCGAGGATTTTTCATTATTTATTATAAGGTGTTCCATGGAGTTTCAGGAGTTTTGGAGTTGTGCAGAATAGGTCTCTAATATTTGCTCCTTTTCCAGCCCAGAATTCCAGTCGCCGGCATTCTCTCTCCTTATGTAAACCCTGTAAAATAAGAGAGAATAGCCATAAGTATTGTGACATAATGTGAAATAACATCCCATAATGCAATAAATATTGATATAAAAGCATGATGCAAAATGGACGTATCAACTCCCCCAAGCTTAGACCTCACTTGTCCTCAAGCGAAAAGCCGAAATTGAAAAATATGTCCACATGTTTAGAGATGAAGGTGTCGATAAAAATAAAATACGGACATGAGGGCATCATGATCATTCTTATAACAACAACTTATATAATTTTTGTCATATGATCTCTAATGCTAGAGTAATAATTCAATCACAATACCAAGTATGAATCGTAAGCTTCATTGAGAACTAACAAACTACAATCTCGGTCATTGAAGCAATAGCTATTTATCATAACATAGGAAAGAGTCAATGTATAAGAGCTTTTCAGCAAGTCCACATACTCAACTATCATATAATCTTTCACAATTGCTGACACTCACGCAATACTTATGGGTGTGGAGTTTTAATCGGACAGAGAGAAAGATAGGTGCTTATAGTCTTGCCTCCCAACGTTTTACCTCAAGGGTAATGTCAACAGTAATAGTTCATGAAAACCCACATCCAATTAGCCATATATACCGGGATCTTTCCAACATATTGTGCTTGCCAAAGGGTAAAATGTAAAAAGGAAGGGTGAAGATCACCATGACTCTTGCATAAGGTAGAAGATAATGATAAAAGATAGGCCCTTCGCAGAGGGAAGCAGAGGTTGTCATGCGCTTTTATGGTTGGATGCACAAAATCTTAATGTGAAAGAACGTCACTTTATATTGCCCCTTGTGATAGGAACCTTTATTATGCAGTCTGTCGCTTTTATTACTTCCACATCACAAGATCGTATAAAGCTTATTTCTCCCACACCAATCAATCAGACATATTTAGAGAGCAATTTTTATTGCTTTGCACTGATGACAACTTACTTGAAGGATCTTACTCAACCCATAGGTAGGTATGGTGGACTCTCATGGCAAAACTGGTTTAAGGGTATTTGGAAGCACAAGTAGTATCTCTACTTGGTGCTGAGAATTTGGCTAGCATGAGGGGGAAAGGCAAGCTCAACATGTTGGAGGATCCAAGACAATATAATTTATCTCATATGTAAGAAAACATAACCCATTATGTTGTCTTCCTTGTCCAATGTCAACTCTTTAGCATGTCATATTTTAACGAGTGCTCACAATCATAAAAGATGTCCAAGATAGTATATATATGTGAGGACCTCTCTTTCTTTATTACTTCCTATTAATTGCAACGATGACCAAAACTATGCTTGTCAACTCTCAACAACTTTTACTCATCATACTTTTTCTATGTGAGCTCATTACTCTCCATGAGATCCATATGATCTCTTTGTTTCTTTTTATTTCTTTCTCTTTTCTTTTATTCACATAGGATCATGGCAAAATAATCAAGCCCTTGACTCAACACTAGGGCTGAAAAAAAAGCTCGAAGCTCGTGAACTAAACGAGTAGCTTGTGACTCAGCTCGAATTGACTCGAACTCGAAGAATAACGAGTCGAGCCAAGCTTTAGTTTAAGATCGTTTATAGACCAAGTTAAACGAGCCAATCTCACGAGTACTCGTGTAACTCGTTAGCCTCGGTACAAAAGATCAGCCACTCCCGATACAGAAAAAAGATCAGCCACTCGGCACCCTATGTCCTAAGCGCACAACACAAGGCCTAGCCGTTGAAGGCCCAACTGCCTAGGAGACTCATGCGTTACAAGGAAATTACTATTGTTAGTGATATATATGTTTAATATATACATAATCATTTTTATAATATTTGAGGGTTTTATGTTCATATCTTTAACGAGCTTAACAAGCTAAACAAGCCAGCTCGCGAGTTATACGAGTCGAGCCAATCTTGGATTTGAGCTTGTTATGATAACGAGTCGAGTCGAGCTAGCTCGTTAACGAAACGAGCTCTAGCGAGTCAGCCAAGCTGACTCGACTCGACTCGAATTCCAGCCCTACTCAACACTAATCTTTATTATATAGCTCACGGACTCGATTACATGGAAGGATGATAAAGCAAAACTCACAACTAGATCATGCCATAAACTTTATTCTACTAGATCAAAATACTACTGATCGAATTAAGGAAAACGGTAAAGATAAAAGTGTCGTGGTTCTAAGCCTGACAGTAGAGTGGGAGGTAGGTATGGAGAGGCAAGGTCCTAGCTATGGAGAGGTTGTAAACACAAGGGATGTACGAGTTCAGGCCCTTCTCGGAGGAAGTAATAGCCCTACGTCTCGGAGCCCGGAGGCGGTCGAGTGGATTATGAGTATATGAGTTACAAGATGCCGAACCCCTCTGCCTGTGGAGGGGGGTGGCTTATATAGAGTGCGCCAGGACCCCAGCCAGCCCACGTAGGAGAGGGTTTAAGGTGAGTTAAGTCTGGGGCGTTACTGGTAACGCCCCACATAAAGTGTCTTTACTATCATAAAGCCTACTTAATTACAGGCCGTTGCAGTGCGGAGTGCCTCTTGACCTCCTGGTGGTCGAGTGAGTCTTCATGGTCGAGTCCTTCAAGTCAGTCGAGTGAGCCCCTCGTTGGTCGACTGGAAGGCGACCTCTTCTAAGGATGTCCTTGGGTAAGGTACTTAGATCAGGTTCGTGACCCTACCCTAGGTACATGACCCCATCATTAGCCCCCGAATGGATCAGGGCTTCGAGTGAGGAAGGAGTTGATGTCATTTCCGATTAACCTTTGCGCTCTGGTCGTGCATTGTTCTGGACCAAAGAATCTCTTCGTTGATGGTGAGCAACTTGTCTTCAGTCGACTCGATTCATTCTCTTCTTTCGTCGAGTGATATTTCGGGCTTCGACGATCCCCGAGCGACGGATCGCGGGAAACTCCGCGCCTGACAGACTGATCTGCCGTTTGCGGATTCCGCGGGATGCGAAATTTGGGGACGCGCGCGAAGTGGAGCGGGCCGCGGCGTTCGGATGGGACGGGACATAGACGCCTCGATCTCCGTGCCGCTTTCTTCGCCATGTATCCCGTCTGCATAACTGCTCCCGGATATGATTAGATCGACCGGGCCCACCTGTCATCCACTCGGAAGGGACCTTATAAATGCGCCCGGCGAGGATTTCTGTGCTGCGCCTCAGCATTCTCTCTCTCTCTCTGCTCCCTTCGTCCCTGCCCAGCGCGCTTGCTCTCGCCCCCGCACAACTTCCCTTCGCGCATCTCGCCGGCAGCCATGGCCAAGGAGAAGACGGCGGCGCTGGAACGTGCGAAGAAGGCGTCGGCGTCGGAGAAGGCAAAGGGGAGATCCACCAGCCGCGGCGGGTCCTCGTCCAGATCCCGCCTGCCAAAGGGTTGGGTCCAAGGAGACTGGATCCAGTCGACCATCACAGAAAATGACCTCCTCGACATGGCCAACGAGGGCTTGATCCCTCATGGAGCTGCAAGGCTTCCGGGGAAGGAGTGGCAGCCTCAGCCAGAAGAGGGTGAGTGTGTGCTCTTGGCCACCCATGTTGATCGTGGATTTTCCTTGCCACCGAGTGTTTTCTTTCGTGGCTTCTTGAATTTCTTCGGAGCGCAGCTCCACCACTTTACCCCAAACTCTATTGCCTATCTTGCCGCGTTCGTGTCCATGTGTGAGGGTTTCTTGGGCTGTCGACCGCACTGGGGTTTGTTCAAACATATATTCACGTGTCGCTCTCAGACCGTGAAGAAGGCGAGCCCAGGTGATGAGAGAACCCGAGTCGTCCAAATGTGTGGGGGTCTGGGGATCCAGGTGAGGAATAAGAGCACCTTCCCGCCCATGACCTTTCCCGAGTCCGTCAGAGGCTGGCAGTCGACTTGGTTCTACTGCCAGGTCCTGTCGACGCCAGGGCAGTCGAGTGGACTCCCTCCGTTTACCATGGACCGAGTGAACAAGCCCTCCCCTCTGAAGCTGGTTCCGGAGGAGAAAGCTGACGTGAAGATGCTGATGGAGCGCGTGGTGCAGTTGGTTCGGGAGGGAGTGACGGGCATGGATCTCCTGGAGGTCTTCCTTAGGCGTCGCATCCAGCCCCTTCAGTTCCGGAGCCACTGCATGTGGTTGTACTGTGGGACCGAAGACGAGACTAGAGTCCATCCAGAAGCAGTCGACGACGTCACTCTGGAAAGATGGATGGTAGCCGTTACCGGAAACAAGGACAACCCACGTGGAGCTAGAAGGATTCCTCCACTCGACCACAACAGCGATCCAAACAAGGTACCCTTGCTCTGCTCTCCACTGCGTTCTTGTCGCATTTATTTCTGTTTATCCTGCCGACTGGTTGACTGATCCTTGTCTTGATATCTTCTAGGCCCTCACCAAGCTGTACTCGATGCCCAATGGGGCACAAGCTCCGACTGAGGAGGGTGAGGCGAGTGGGGGCGAGAGCCAGGACGAGGAGGAATGGGACTCGGACGTTGCAGAGGATGATGATGACGATGATGATGACGACGGTGATGAAGATGACATTGAAGTCGAGGAGGAAGAGGAGGAGGAGGTCGTACCACCGCGCTCGGAAAGGCGGTCGAAGCTTGTCCACGACCCTTCGACCGAACATGGTAAGGGGGTTGCGACCGCCGCTCAGTCGACTAAGCGCCCTCGGACCACCTCTCCGGTGCCGACTGAAAAGGCGCCGAAGCAGCCCAGGGCGGCCTCGTCGAGGCCGATCAAGCTCCTGCCGAAGATGAAGGTGTCCATCCCCACCATATCAGGGTAATCGTGCTGCTTAAGTCTTCTTATTTTGTGTGAACTTTGTCTCTGGTCGACGCTGAAGTTAGTCGACTGATCCTTTGGAGTTGCAGTGCTGCTACTTCTGAAACCTCGGCCCGGGCTGATGACCACGAGATGGAGGACGCAGCAACTTCGAAACCAGGTATTGTATTCTTAACACCGTTCTTAGTCGACTGGTCCGCGATCTCTGATCTTGATTCTTCTCCGTAGCTCCACCCAATACTGTTATCAATCTCCCTGATGATGATGAGGATGAAGAACCCCTGAAGCGCTGGAGGAGTAGGAAAGCGTCCGCCAGTAAGGTGCCCCAGGATGTGGCGGCGCCTGAGATTCTGATTGCGGAGGAAGAGAACACCACTCGACACACGGTGACCTTCGCAGATCCATTGACGAGTGCTCCGCAGCCCTCCCTCTTCACGACGCACCACGTCCCAGAGGACCAAGATGGCGCGGCGAAGGAAGCCATACGCCAGGCGGGAATCATGATGGAGCAGTTGAAGACCATCCGGGACGCGAGCCAGGCAGCTTATGACGCCAGTTCTGCCCTTCAAAGCAATGTTCAGGTCAGTCGACCACTGTTTGTTCTGTTGGATATGCTGCCAAAAACTTTTCCTTTCCGGAATTTATAGTAGTCACCCAGTAGGTGTTGTCGATTGAGCTCCGTATTAGCGGGGGCACGCTGAGTGCACCCGCTGGGTGTAGTCCCCAAGGCTAAGGTCGACTGCTGGCAGTTGGCCTTAGGCTTTATAATTTCAGTCTTTCTGTCATTGGACCAAGTCGACTGGATTTCGCAAACCGGTCGACTGGTCGACTCTTTAGCGGGGGCACGCTAAGTGCACCCGCTGGGTGTAGTCCCCAAGGCTAAGGTCGACTGCTGGCAGTCGGCCTTAGGCTTTATAATTTCAGTCTTTCTGTCATTGGACCAAGTCGACTGGATTTCGCAAACCGGTCGACTGGTCGACTCTTTAGTGGGGGCACGCTGAGTGCACCCGCTGGGTGTAGTCCCCAAGGCTAAGGTCGACTGCTGGCAGTCGGCCTTAGGCTTTATAATTTTAGTCTTTCTGTCATTGGACCAAGTCGACTGGATTTCACAAACCGGTGGGGGCACGCTGAGTGCACCCACTGGGTGTAGTCCCGAGACTGTGGTCGACTGCTTGCAGTTGATCACAGTCTTAGAGAATGCATCTCGCACTTTTTTTTTGAGGTCGACTGGTCGACTCTGTCTTCAACAGGATTAGTGGGGGCACGTTGAGTGCACCCACTGGGTGTAGTCCCCGAGACTACGGTCGAATGCTTGTATTCAGCTGTAGTCTTAGAAACGTGTGTTTTTTCCTTTTTCACTCGGAAGTGAATTATATTTGACATTTAGTCGATTGGTTCTTCGCAGAACTCTTGTGATCTTGTGGCTCGCTACTCTGAGCTGGAAAACAAGCACACTCAACTCGAGCTGAGCCTGAAGCTGGTTCAGGAGAAGCTGACAAAGGCAAAGGAGGAGACCGAAGGTATGTTTGGTGAGACCCTGATGACTACTTTTCCCCTTGCTTGTTTCAAAGTCTGATCTTGCTGTAACTTGCAGGTAAGGTAAGGGAGGCCCAACAGAAGAAAGACCTCGAACTAGCTGAGAAGATCAAGCTTGCTGACGAGAAGTTAGCTTCAGTCACCAAGCTTGAACAAGACAATACCAATCTGAAAACTGCTCTTGGGATCGCCAACAAGGAGGTCAGTCGACTGAAAACTGATAAAGCTACCCTGACCGACCAAGTCAGCAAATTGACTGGGAAGAAAACTGATCTGGAGGCCTTCCTGAGTGGTCTTGCCAAGAAGCTGTTTCTTATGCTTGAAGGTAAACCTCTATGCTTGGCAAACATTTCCAATTGTGGTTTTTCCATTCGACCATCTCCTTGACTTAGTGATCATCCTTGCAGAATTTTGTCAAAACTTTGAAGAAGAAACTAGCCGGTTGGAATCAAACCTCGACCCCGTCAATTCTCCGGTGAACGACGAAGTTGCCATGGATGTTTTCCGACTGGAGTCTCGTGTTGCAGCTGTCGTGGACTATCTCGCAAGACTGAAGGCCGCCACATCTCGCATCGACTCGACGCTCTGGCCTGAGGAGACACTTCAGAATGACCTTGAGTCGTTGATGGCTCGCTTGAACACGATCCCTAGTCGAGTGCAGGAATGGAAGAAGTCCTCGGCTCGGTGTGGTGCAGATGTTGCTCTGTGTCTGGCCCGAGTCCTCTGTAAAGATGCGCGAGAAGAGAAGCTGGCGGCTCTTCGGGTGGCCAACACCAAGAAACACGACTTCAGGTCCTTTATGGAAACTTTCCTTGCAGCTGCCACTCGGATCGCCGACGGAATTGACCTTGATGAATTTGTTGCACCTTCCAGCCCTCCACAGGAGGGGTAAAAAACTTCTTCTGGCTCGACGCTTTAAATTTGCCTCGGTATGCCGAGTGGAATTGTAACCGATAAACCTTAACAGGCTTAACGCCTGAGCACTCTCGGTTCCTTTAGATATCGATTCAAACTTGAATTTGGTGCTTGACTACGATTGCCTTTGGCTCGAAATGTTTTTTGCAGGTTCAAAGCAAGGCGCCTTTACTGCAATCGACTTATTCTTCAGTCCACTTAGGCGAGCACTGGGCTGCAGCTAAGCCCCCGAGTGAGAGGTTTACTCTTCACTCGGCAGGATTTTTAAATCTTAGGCGAGCATGGGGCTGCAGCTAAGCCCCCGAGTGAGAGGGTTGCTCCTCACTCGGTAGGATTTTTATAACTTAGGCGAGTGCTTGGACTGCAGCTAAGCCCCCGAGTGAGAGGGTTGCTCTTCACTCGGTAGGATTTTTATAACTTAGGCGAGCACATGGCTGCAGCTAAGCCCCCGAGTGAAAGTCTGGCTTACCACTCGGTAGGATTTTGATAACTTAGGCGAGTGCTTGAACTGCAGCTAAGCCCCCGAGTGAGAGGGTTGCTCCTCACTCGGTAGGATTTTTAAAACTTAGGCAAGCGCTGGGCTGCAGCTAAGCCTCCGAGTGAGAGGTTTACTCTTCACTCGGTAGGATTTTTACAACTTAGGCGAGTGCTTGGACTGCAGCTAAGCCCCCGAGTGAGAGGGTTGTTCTTCACTCGGTAGGATTTTTGTAACTTAGGTGAGTGCTTGGACTGCAGCTTAGCCCCCGAGTGAAAGTCTGGCTTACCACTCGGTAGGATTTTGATAAACTTAGGCGAGTCCTTGGACTGCAGCTAAGCCTCCGAGTGGAAGGCTGGCTTACCACTCGGTAGGATTTTGATAAACTTAGGCGAGTCCTTGGACTGCAGCTAAGCCTCCGAGTGAGAGGGTTGCTCTTCTCTCAGTAGGATTTTGATAACTTAGGCGAAACGAATTCGCAGCTAAGCCTCCGAGTGGGAGTCTGGCTCACCACTCGGTAGGATTTTGATAACTTAGGCGAAACGGATTCGCAGCTAAGCCTCCGAGTGGGAGTCTGGCTCACCACTCGGTAGGATTTTTACAAACTTAGACGAAACGGGTTCGCAGCTAAGTCACCCACTGAGGGGGAATTTTATTGGACAAAAATAAAAAGTGACATAAATTATGGAGGAACTATGACACTATTATTTTGAGGTCCATGAACTACAGAAGTACTTTATTGCAACTCATCCGAGTGATAAAACTTAAGTGTAAAATGGGCGGAGTAGCTCCGTGTTCCAAGCTCGGGGTTCGTCGATATTATGCTTGATGTTGTAAAGACGGTACGCCCCGTTGTGGAGGACCTTGGTGACGATGAAGGGGCCTTCCCAAGAAGGAGCAAGCTTGTGTGGTTTGTGCTGATCCACTCGGAGAACCAAATCCCCTTCCTGGAAGGCTCGACCTCTCACATTTCTGGCGTGGAAACGACGCAAATCTTGTTGGTAGATGGTCGACCGGATCAGAGCCATCTCCCTTTCTTCTTCTAAAAGGTCGACTGCGTCCTGCCGCGCTTGTTCAGCCTCTGCTTCATTGTAGATTTCAACTCGAGGAGCATTGTGGAGAAGATCACTCGGCAAGACTGCTTCAGCTCCGTAGACCAAGAAGAATGGAGTTCTTCCGGTCGACCGATTAGGTGTGGTCCGCAGTCCCCAAAGTACTGAGGGAAGTTCGTCGACCCAAGCTCCAGCTGCGTGTTTGAGATCACGCATCAGTCGAGGCTTCAATCCCTTAAGAATTAGTCCATTAGCTTGTTCTGCTTGTCCATTCGACTGCGGATGGGCGACTGAAGCGTAGTCGACCCGTGTGCCTTGGGAGTTGCAGAAATCTCTGAATTCCTCCGAGTCAAAGTTCGACCCATTATCCGTAATGATGCTGTGCGGGACTCCATATCTGAATATTAGTTCCCTGATGAAGCTAACAGCAGTACCGGTGTCAAGGCTCTTGATTGGTTTAGCCTCGATCCACTTAGTGAACTTGTCGACTGCCACCAGTACATGCGTGAAGCCACTTCGCCCTGTTCTCAAGGGACCGACCATGTCCAGTCCCCATACTGCGAAAGGCCAGACGAGTGGGATGGTCTTCAGGGCCGATGCAGGCTTGTGCGACATATTCGAGTAGAACTGACATCCCTCGCACTTATCCACTATCTCTTTTGCCATCTCATTCGCCTTTGGCCAGTAAAATCCGGCTCGGTATGCTTTGGCCACGATGGTCCGAGAGGACGCATGATGACCACAGGTCCCCGAGTGAATATCATTGAGGATGAGTCGACCTTCTTCTGGTGTTATGCACTTCTGACCAACTCCAGTCGCGCTTTCTCTGTACAATTGTCCTTTGATTACGGTAAAGGCCTTAGATCGACGGACGATCTGTCGAGCCTCTTCCTCATCCTCCGGAAGCTCTTTTCTCAGGATATATGCGACGTATGGAACTGTCCAGTCGGGAATGACCACCAAGACCTCCATGATTAAGTCGACCACCGCTGGGACTTCAACTTCAGTCAGATCTGTGGCACTCTTGGGTTGTGGAGTTTCTTCGGTGAAAGGATCTTCTTTGACTGACGGAGTGTGTATATGCTCCAAGAACACACCACTCGGAATGGCTTCTCTCTTGGAACCTATCTTTGCTAGATCATCAGCTGCTTGATTTTTCAGTCGGGGTATATGATGGAGCTCCAACCCCTCGAACTTCTTTTCCAGCTTCCTCACTGCACTGCAGTATCCAGTCATGGCTGGGCTTCTCACGTCCCACTCTTTCATCACCTGATTGACTACTAAATCCGAGTCGCCATAGACCATCAGGCGACGGACGCCGAGTGAAATGGCCATGCGCAACCCATATAAGAGGGCCTCATATTCTGCCTCATTGTTGGAGGAATCAAAGTGAATCTGGAGCACATATCTAAGCTTATCTCCTCTGGGGGAAACCAGGACAACCCCAGCACCGGAACCATTCAACATCTTAGAGCCATCAAAGAACATGGTCCAATGCTCCGAGTGAACTTCAGTCGGCTGCTGTTGTTCAATCCACTCGGCGAGGAAATCTGCTATTGCCTGGGACTTAATGGCTTTCTTTGCCTCAAACTTGATATCAAGGGGAAGAAGTTCAATCGCCCATTTGGCCACTCGACCAGTTGCATCTCTGTTGTGCAAAATCTCTGATAGTGGAGCGTCGCTGACGACTGTGATGGAATGATCAGAAAAATAATGAGCAACCTTCTTTGTGGTCATGTATATTCCATACACAAGCTTCTGATAATGAGGATATCTCTGCTTGGATGGAGTCAAGACTTCAGACAAATAATACACTGGGCGCTAAACTTTGAGAGCTTTTCCTTCTTCTTCCCGCTCGACCGTAAGCACCGTACTGCCAACTTGTCCTGTGGCTGCGATATAGAGCAACAGAGGCTCTTTGCTGACTGGAGCAGCAAGCACCGGCTGGGTGGAGAGCAGAGCTTTTAGCTCGGCAAACGCTGCATCAGCTTCTGGAGTCCACTCGAACTTGTCTGTCTTCTTCATCAGTCGGTAAAGAGGCAATGCCTTTTCACCGAGTCGTGAGATGAATCGACTTAATGCGGCCAAGCATCCAGTAAGCTTCTGGACATCGTGCACTCGCACGGGGCGTTTCATTCGGAGAATAGTGCCAATCTTCTCTGGGTTAGCATCGATTCCCCGTTCGGAAACGAGAAAACCGAGTAACTTGCCACCAGGAACTCCAAATGTGCACTTTGATGGATTGAGCTTGATATCATATCTTCTGAGGTTGGCAAATGTTTCGGCAAGATCAGCGAGCAGGTCGGAACCTTTTCGTGACTTGACAATGATATCATCCATATATGCTTCCACATTCCGACTGATTTGAGTGAGTAGACACTTCTGAATCATTCACATAAATGTGGCTCCGGCATTCTTGAGGCCGAATGGCATGGTGATATAGCAGAAGCACCCGAATAGAGTGATGAAAGCTGTTTTTACCTCGTCGGGTGCGTACAGACGGATCTGGTGGTACCCGGAGTAGGCATCTAAAAAAGATAGCCTCTCGCATCCCGCGGTCGAGTCAACAATTTGATCTATGCGAGGGAGAGGAAAATGATCTTTCGGGTAGGCCCAGTTGATGTGCTTGAAATCAATGCACATTCGGAGCTACTTGTCCTTCTTGGGAACCATGACGACATTAGCGAGCCACTCGGAGTGGTATATCTCTCGGATAAATCCGGCCGCCAACAGTCGAGCCACTTCTTCACCAATGGCTTTTCGCTTCTGGACGGCGGACCGCCGAAGATGCTCTTTGACTGGTTTTGCGGATGAGTCGACTCTTAGGCGATGCTCAGCCAGTCCCCTGGGAACACCTGGCATGTCAGCGGGCTTCCATGCAAAAATGTCCCAGTTCTCACGGAGGAACTGGATGAGCGCTTCTTCCTATTTTGGGTCGAGTGTTGTGGAGATGCGGGTCGGAGCTGCATCGGGGTCGGTCGGGTGAATGTGAACAGGCTTCGTCTCACCGGACGACTGGAATGCAGACTCTGTGGCGGGTTTCTTTGATCGCAGCAAGTCACTCGGATCTGCGTTTTGCTTGTATTCTTCGAACTCGACCGCTGTCACCTGGGAATCGGCAATCTTGGAGCCCTTCTGAAAGCACTCTTCTGCCTTTTTCCGATCACCGGTGACAGTGATCACTCCTTTGGGGCCGGGCATCTTCAATTTGAGGTACACGTAGCATGGTCGAGCCATGAACCGTGCGTAAGCTGGTCTCCCCAAAATGGCATGATATGCACTCTGAAAATCCACGACCTCAAACGTCAACTTTTCTTTGCGAAAATGTTTCGAATCACCAAACACCACATCCAAAGCTATTTGGCCGAGTGACTCGGCCTTCTTCCCTGGTATAACTCCATGAAAGCTCATGTTACTAGTGCTCAGTCGGGACATCGGAATGCCCATTCCTTTCAGTGTGTCTGCATACAACAAATTCAGCCTGCTTCCACCATCCATCAGCACCTTTGTCAGTCGAGTGCCTTCGACAACTGGATCGACCACCAAAGCTTGCCTCCCAGGGGTGGCAATATGAGTCGGGTGATCAGATTGGTCGAATGTGATGGGTGTTTGAGACCATTTCAGATAATTTGCTTTTGCTGGGGCAACCATGTTCACCTCTCGGTTAATGACTTTCAGTCGACTTCTGCTTTCCACATCTGCAAAGATCATCAGAGTGGAGTTGATATGCGGATATCCTCCCTCACTGTCCTCCTTGTCTTCGGCCTTGTCTGACTCCTTCTCCTTGTCCTTAGACTGTTTTCCCTGAAACTGCTGGATCAGGAGTCGACATTGGCGAGTGGTGTGCTTCGGGTAGATGATATTCCCCTCTTCGTCTTTCTTCGTATGGATGTGACATGGCATATCCATTACGTCGTTCCCTTCTTTATCTTTTACCTTCTTGGGGTTCCAGGATCCTTTTGGTTTCCCCTTAAACTTTCCTTGAGTCACGGCCAGAGCCTCTCCAGGAGCTGCCGGTTCAGCCTTCCGCTTCTGTTTCCGACTGGTGTTTCCTTTTTCCGACTGACTCGGCTTGTGCTTGCCGCTTCAGAGTCGGTCTTCTTCTTCGCCGTTGGCGTACTTGGTAGCAATCTCCATCATCCGACTCAAGGTCATGTCACCGGTTCGACCAAACTTCAAACTCAGTTCTCTGTTCTTGACGCCATCTTTGAAGGCGCAGACTGCCTGATGATCAGACACATTCTCCACAGTGTGGTGCAAAGTGATCCACCTCTGAATATACTCTCTGAGAGTCTCATTAGTCTTCTGCACACAGACTTGCAACTCTGTCAATCCAGCTGGTCGCTTGCAAGTCCCTTCAAACGTTCTGATGAACACTCGGGACAGATCTTCCCAAGTGTAAATGCTGCTAGGAGGTAATTGAGTCAACCATGCCCTGGCAGAACCTTCCAGCATGAGGGGCAAATGCTTCATGGCCACCTCGTCATTCCCACCACCAATCTGAACTGCCACTCGGTAATCTTCAAGCCAAGTTTCAGGCTTAGACTCACCAGTGAACTTGCTAACTCCTGTTGCCAACCTGAAATTGGGAGGGATAACTGCGGCTCTGATAGCTCTGCTGAAACATTCAGGACCAGAAACATGCACTCGACTGCTTGTGGGCGCATCTCTGTCGAGTCCGCCCCGATGGGCTCTGTTCCGGTCGACCAAACCTTGCACGATAATGGATCGCGCGTCGAAGCCTGGTTCTCTGGGGTCGACTGGAACCCTTCGCCCTGCACTGTACTGACGCCTGTCCTCTGGCTGTCGAGGAGCGTAAGACCCACCCCTCGGAGGGGAATTGGGCACTCGACGCCTATCATCTCGGTCGAGTTTGTCGCCATATTGATCTCGCCGATTCTCGCGCCCTTCACGCCGCGGAGGCGATCTGGGGCTGTGAGCCGACTGAACCGTATTCACAGTGACGGATCAACTGTGAATTCTGTTGCGCGACTGAGACACGGCTGAATTCTGATCTCCTGCTGCCCGGAGCAGATCCCTGATCTGCAGCAAACCTCTGCCAGCTTCCGACTGCAAAGGCTGGATGGACTCTGCTATACGGGTCGCAGCTGCTAAATTCTGAATTGGGGTTCGATATACCTGAGTCAGCGGGAAGAGTTGACGTCGATTGGTGTCGGGAACTCGTTGCCGCGCGCGCTCGTCGAGTGCTCGCTGAAGGTTCTCCAGTCGAGTGCGCTCGACCAAATTGGCCAGACGCGCCTCCTCCAAGGCACGAGCCTCAGGGGTTTCTCCTGCGATGGGAGTACGCAGGGCATCCACGTTCCTGCGGCGAAGTTCCTCTCTTTGCAGAGAGTCGAGTGGCTCGGGCTGGTACTCTTCGTGGCGTCGTGCGGGGTCGCCTCCGTCACCTGCTCCATCATCACGGGCGAAGCCAGGGGGACTGCGAGGCCCGTCGACCATCAAGATTTCAGCTGCTGGATCACTGCTACCGCACTCGGATGCAGTCTCTACGGAGCCAGTCGACAGATCGAACAAGCCGTAGAGAGATTCGTCGGGCTCGATTGCCGCAACTTGGGTGGTGGCCGATTGGCGAGCCACTGCGTGCCTCACCCATCGCTGAAGCCTCGACCGGCCCGAGCGCTTGCACTGGCGGGAGACCGAGAGGGTGGTCGATGGAGGAGCCGACCGATACTGGGTCGACGGTTGCCGCAGCAGAACGCCGCGGACACATGCACGAAAATGCGTCGCACCGCGGACGGGGAGCGCATCTACGTCGAGTGGAGCCTCCTGGAGCCACGCGGAGTCGTCGGCGATGAAGGTGAGAGTGTCGAGACGGATCTCCTGACCCCCGACCAAAACTCCAGCAGACACCATGATGAAAGTACTCGGAAGAATCGCAACTTCTCCACAAAATCGCTAAAACACCTGCCCCACGGTGGGCGCCAACTGTCGTGGTTCTAAGCCTGACAGTAGAGTGGGGGGTAGGTATGGAGAGGCAAGGTCCTAGCTATGGAGAGGTTGTAAACACAAGGGATGTACGAGTTCAGGCCCTTCTCGGAGGAAGTAATAGCCCTACGTCTCGGAGCCCGGAGGCGGTCGAGTGGATTATGAGTATATGAGTTACAAGATGCCGAACCCCTCTGCCTGTGGAGGGGGGTGGCTTATATAGAGTGCGCCAGGACCCCAGCCAGCCCACGTAGGAGAGGGTTTAAGGTGAGTTAAGTCTGGGGCGTTACAGGTAACGCCCCACATAAAGTGTCTTTACTATCATAAAGCCTACTTAATTACAGGCCGTTGCAGTGCGGAGTGCCTCTTGACCTCCTGGTGGTCGAGTGAGTCTTCATGGTCGAGTCCTTCAAGTCAGTCGAGTGAGTCCCTCGTTGGTCGACTGGAAGGCGACCTCTTCTAAGGATGTCCTTGGGTAAGGTACTTAGATCAGGTTCGTGACCCTACCCTAGGTACATGACCCCATCAAAAAGTGATGGTGATATGATACCGGGGCACTCCCCCAAGCTTGGCAGTTGCCAAGTGGAGTGCCCATACCCAGATACTCAATTCTTCCTTGTTGGAGGAGACGGTGGAGGTGTTGTTGATGATGCGGGCTTGTCATCCATCTTCCAAGGCATAGGTTCACCATCATAGAAAGATGATCGAGTCTCCGGAATCCTCGAATCTGCAGCCAAACTCATTCTTTTGAATCTACATTCATACTCACAGTTTTGGTT
The DNA here is from genome assembly GCF_002162155.2 of Triticum dicoccoides. NCBI lineage: Eukaryota > Viridiplantae > Streptophyta > Magnoliopsida > Poales > Poaceae > Triticum > Triticum dicoccoides. The sequence continues at coordinate 606,763,647 of NC_041386.1, forward strand.
TTGCGGGTCATAGATTTGGGCTTGGGGGTGCTCGATCTTCTCATATAGCTTGAAGATGGCCTCCTCGGTGTTCTTGGCATCCGGCTTGTAGTTGTTAGTGAACTCCGCGAGCATCATGTGGCTAGCGTTGATTCCACGCTCCACCATCCCCTGGCACTTGAAAACTTGTTGCTCCATTGCTTCAAACCTCGTCTCCACACTTCCGATTCCCTTTGGTCCCTCAGCATCGTGGATGTGCAGCAACCCATCACGCATCTCAATGGTTTGAGGGTGTCGCAGCACCTCTGCAAGGTAAGGGTTGATGACCTTCTCGAAGAACTTGTCCTTGGAAGCACTTGGGGACATCATGATAATCTAGATCTGTCAGAAAAACAGCTCGAAACAAAAACAAGAGATTTTTGCATGATACGGGAGTCCAAACCCCCGGGAGATTATATAATGAATTTTTACCGACCAAAATACGTATCGTGCAAGAAAACAGAGTCTGGAAGGCACACGAGGAGCTCACGAGGTAGGGGGGCGCGCCCTCCACCCTCGTGAGGCCCTCGTGTCCTTCCCGGACTGCTACTTAATTTTCTATTTTTCTAAATATTCCAAAATGGAGAAATATTGCCTTAAAAATTGTTTTGGAGTCGGTTTACTTACCGTACCACATACCTATTCCTTTTCGGAGTCTGAAACATTCTGGAAAGTGTCCCTTATGTATTCCTCCGGGGTTATGGTTTCAATAATATTGGTTTCAACATTTATGGGATTACTTGAGATATAGTGTTTGATTCTTTGGCCGTTTACCACCTTCGGATTTGTGTCTTCGAAGTTGTTGATTTTTATGGCACCGGAACGATAGACCTCCTCGATATCATAGGGGCCTTCCCATTTAGAGAGAAGTTTCCCTGCAAAAAATCTTAAACGAGAGTTGTATAGCAATACATAATCACCTACATTAAACTCACGCTTTTGTATCCTTTTGTCATGCCATGTTTTAACCATTTCTTTAAACAACTTGGCATTTTCATAAGCTTGGGTTCTCCATTCATCAAGTGAGCTAATATCAAATAACCTCTTTTCACCGGCAAGTTTGAAATCATAGTTGAGCTCTTTAATAGCCCAATATGCCTTATGTTCTAGTTCGAGAGGCATCATCAAGTTTCTTGGACCAATTCTTTCTAGACCTATTGACAGTCTTTTGCAAAATTAATTTGAGTTCTCTATTACTCAACTCTACTTGACCACTAGACTGTGGGTGATACGGAGATGCAATTCTATGATTGACGTCATATTTAGCAAGCATTTTATGGAAAGCACCATGAATAAAATGTGAACCACCATCAGTCATTAAATATCTAGGGACTCCAAACCTCGGAAAAATAACTTCTTTAAGCATTTTAATAGAAGTGTTATGATTAACACTACTAGTTGGAATAGCTTCTACCCAGTTAGTAACATAATCAACAACAACTAAAATATGTGTATATCCATTAGAGGCAGGAAAAGGTCCCATATAATCAAAGCTCCAAACATCAAACGGTTCAATAACAAGTGAATAATTCATAGGCATTCCTTGACGTCTACTAATATTACCAATTCTTTGACATTCATCACAAGAAAGGACAAACTTACGGGCATCCTTGAAGAGAGTAGGCCAATAAAAACCGGATTGCAATACCTTATGTGCAGTTCTATCTCCCACGTGGTGTCCTCTGATAACCCACAAGTATAGGGGATCGCAACAGTTTTCGATATGTAAGAGTGTCGAACCCAAAGGAGCTAAAGGTAGAACAAATATTCCCTAAAGTTCTATCGACCACCGATACAACTCTACGCACGCTTGACGTTCGCTTTACCTAGAACAAGAATAAAACTAGAAGTACTTTGTAGGTGTTTTTGGGTAAGCTTGCACGAAAGTAAAGAGTGCGAAAATAAAAGCTAGGGGCTGTTGTAAGTAAGGAAGCAATAAATTACATATAGCGAGTGTGGAAAAGTGGTGGTAGGTGTTGCGAAGTTGTCCCTAAGCGTTTGACTACTTTACTAGACCGATATCAAGTATTATGTGGGAGAGGCCACTGCTAGCATGTCATCCCTGACTTGGAATTCTATGCACTTATGATTGGAACTATTAGCAAGCATATGCAACTACTAATGTTCATTAAGGTAAAACCCAACCATAGCATTAAGATATATTGGTCCCCCTTCAATCTCGTATGCATCAATTTCTATGCTAGGTTGAAGCTTCTGTCACTCTTGCCCTCCAATACATAGTCCTATCAACATACAACTAACCCTAGGGTGTGATCCACGCGCGCAATCATATGATGGGCACCAAAGGACAGGAACACAACCACAAGCAAATTAAATCAATCATAGCAATTCATCAACCACCGATAGGACAACGAAAATCTACTCAGACATCATAGGATGGCAACACATCATTGGATAATAATATGAAGCATAAATCAACATGTTCAAGTAGAGGGTACAGCGGGTTGCGGGAGAGTGGACCGCTGTAGATAGAGGGGGAAAGGTGATGGAGATGTTGGTGAAGATGGCGGAGGTGTTGGTGTAGATCGCGGTGATGATGATGGCCCCCGGTGGCACTCCAGTGCCACCAGAAGCGAGGGGGAGAGAGCCCCCCTCCTTCTTCTTCTTCCTTGACCATCTCCCTAGATGGTAGAAGGGTTTCCCCTCTGGTCCATGGCCTCCATGGCAAGGGAGGGGCCAGAGCCCCTCCGAGATTGGATCCGTCTCTCTGTCTCTCTCTGTTTCTGCGTTCTCCTCTGGCTCTGTTTCACCGTTTCGTATATATATGGAGATCCGTAACTCCGATTGGCCTGAAACCTTCACCATGATTTTTTTCCGAATATTAGCTTCCTTGCGGCAAAAGAAGAGCGTCAACCGCATTACGGTGTGCTCACGAGGGTAGGGGGCGCTCCCTAGGGGGAGGGCCTGCCTCGTGACCACCTCGGGCACTGGTTCGCGTTGATTTTCCTTCCAAATTTTCCATATTTCCCAAAAATAAGCTCCATCTGTTTTTATCCCGTTTGGACTCCGTTTGATATGGATATTCTGTGAAACCAAAAAACATGCAATAGACAGGAACTGGCACTGGGCACTGGATCAATATGTTAGTCCCAAAAATAATATGAAAAGTTGCCAAAAAGTATATGAAAGTTGAATAATATTGGCATGGAACAATCAAAAATTAAAGATACGACGGAGACGTATCAGCATCCCCAAGCTTAATCCCTGCTCGTCCTCGAGTAGGTAAATGATAAAAAAGATAATTTTTGATGTGGAATGCTACCTAACATAATCTTGATCATATGTCTAATCATGGCATGAATATTAAGACACGAGTGATTCAAAGCAATAATCTATCTTTTGACATAAAGACAATAATATTTCAAGCATACCAACCAAGCAATTATGACTTATTGAAATAACATAGCCAAAGAAAGCTCATCCCTGCAAAATCATATAGTCTGGCTATGCTCCATCTTCACCACACAAAATATTTAAATCATGCACAACCCCGATGACAAGCCAAGCAATTGTTTCATACCTTTGATGTTCTCAAACCTTTTCAACTTTCACGCAATACATGAGTGTGAGCCATGGACATAGCACGATAGGTGGAATAGAATATGATGGTGGAGAAGACAAAAAGGAGAAGATAGTCTCACATCAACTAGGCGTATCAACGGGCTATGGAGATGCCCATTAATAGATATCAATGTGAGGAGTAGGGATTTCCATGGAACGGATGCACTAGAGCTATAAGTATATGAAAGCTCAAACTGAAACTAAGTGGGTGTGCATCCAACTTGCTTGCTCATGAAGACCTAGGGCATTTGAGGAAGCCCATCGTTGGAATATACAAGCCAAGTTCTATAATGAAAATTCCCACTAGTATACGAAAGTGATAACTCAAGAGACTCTCTATATGAAGAACATGGTGCTACTTTGAAGCACAAGTGTGGTAAAAGGATAGTAACATTGCCCCTTCTCTCTTTTTCTCTCTCTTTTTTTCTTTTTTTTGGGCCTTCTCTTTTTTTGGCCTTTCTCTTTTTATTTTTTATTTTTTTTGTCCGGAGTCTCATCCCGACTTGTGGGGGAATCATAGTCTCCATCATCCTTTCCTCACTGGGGCAATGCTCTAATAATGATGATCATCACACTTTTATTTACTTACAACTCGATATTACAACTAGATATCTAGAACAAAGATATGACTCTATATGAATGCCTCCGGCGGTGTACCGGGATGTGCAATGATCTGTGTAGCAATGACATCAAAAAACGGACAAGCCATGAAAACATCATGCTAGCTATCTTATGATCATGCAAAGCAATATGACAATAAATGCTCAAGTCATGTATATGATGATGATGAAAGTTGCATGGCAATATATGTCGGAATAGCTATGGAAATGCCATGATAGGTAGGTATGGTGGCTGTTTTGAGGAAGGTATATGGTGGGTTTATGGTACCGGCGAAAGTTGCGCAGTACTAGAGGGGCTAGCAATGGTGGAAGGGTGAGAGTGCGTATAATCCATGGACTCAACATTAGTCATAAAGAACTCACATACTTATTGCAAAAATCTATTAGTCATCAAAACAAAGTACCACACACATGCTCCTAGGGGGATAGATTGGTAGGAAAAGACCATCGCTCGTCCCCGACCGCCACTCATAAGGAAGACAATCAATAAACACCTCATGCTCCGACTTTGTTACATAACGGTTCACCATACGTGCATGCTACGGGACTTGCAAACCTCAACACAAGTATTTCTCAATTTCACAATTACTCAACTAGCATGACTCTAATATCACCATCTTTATATCGCAAAACTATTGCAAGGAATCAAACATATCATATTCAGCAATCTACAAGTTTTATGTAGGATTTTATGACTAACCATGTGAATGACCAGTTCCTGTCCTCTCTCTAAACAGATATAAGTGAAGCAAGAGAGTTTAATTATTTCTACAAAAGATATGCCTATGCTCTAACAAATATAAGTGAAGCAAAAGAGCATTCTACAAATGGCGGTTGTCTAAGTAAAGAGAAACATGCAATCCAAACTTCAAATGATATAAGTGAAGCACATGAACCATTCTATAAAGCCATACTCAAAAAATATAAGTGAAGTGCAAAGAGCATTCTATAAATCAACCAAGGACTATCTCATACCAGCATGGTGCATAAAAATAAAAATAAAAACCTAAATGCAAAAGATGCTCCAAGACTTGCACATATCGCATGAACGAAACGAATCCGAAAACATACTGATATTTGTTGAAGAAAGAGGGGATGCCTCCCCAGCATCCCCAAGCTTAGACACTTGAGTCTCCTTGAATATTTACTTGGGGTGCCTCTAGAATCCCCAATCTTGAGCTCTTGCCTCTCTTCCTTCTTCTCACATCGAGACCTTCTCAATGATCGAACACTTCATCCACACAAAACTTCATCAGAAAACTCGGTAATATCCGTTAGTATAATAAAGCAAATCACTACTCTAAGTACTGTTGCAAACCAATTCATATTTTTTTTGCATTGTTTCTACTGTAATATAACTTTTTCATGGCTTAATCCACTGATATAAATTGATAGGTTCATCAAAACAAGCAAACTATGCATCAAAAACAGAATCTGTCTAAAACAGAACAGTCTATAATAATTTGAACATTCACCGTACTTCTGATACTTGAAAAATTCTACACAAATTAGGAAAAATAAACAAATTGTATAGGAAGACAGTGCAAAAAAGAATCAGAACCATTTGACGTTCCAGCTAAAAATGTAAAATCGCGCACTGCAGCCAAAGTTTCTGTGCTGCACCGTACAAACCATCAAGCAAATGTAAACATCCTAAAGGCAAACCTTGGCACATTATTTTTATAATACAATGGAATTGTACAAGGAGATAATTATTTTTATTGAAAAGTTTCTGTAATCAAGATTCACAAAGTTGTCGTGAGCATGAACAAAGTTCAAGGAGCTCTCCCACTTCAACAATGCTTGTCTTTCTCACTTTCGCTTTCCTTTTTGAAAAAGTTTTGGGTTCCCCTCTTTATTTTTGTTGTTTTTAAACTATATGAAAGCACTCAACAGAAATAAATGACTCTCTAAAACTTCCGGGTTGTCTCCCTGGCATTAAGCTATTAAGCTAGGCATATAGTGCTCAAGTAATGAATCCACCCGGATCCCAAGGTATATCAAAGCCAATTTTAATTAACAATGATTTGTAATTTAGTAGTGAGCACAAAGTAACATATATCATGTAATGATGAAGTCTTACTCTCTTCCTATGCATCGGCATGTCATAAAAGAACAATTCATGCACACAAAGTAAAGGCCAATGCATAGTATAAACAGTCTCTTGCAATTTTATCATATTGGAAACATAGAGAGGTGCAGATATAGTTCGTCTCTCATAATAATTGCAAGTAGGAGCAGCAAGCACATGCATATTATATTCATAAAAATCATCATGTGCAATAGTAAAAGGCAACCCATCAATATAATCCTTAATAAGTGCAAACTTCTCCGATATAGTGTAGTCGGGAGAATTCAAAAAGATAATAGGACTATCATGCGTGGGTGCAATAGCAACAATTTCATGTTTAACATAAGGAACTATAGCAAGTTCATCCCCATAAGCATAATTCATATTGGCATCTTGGCCATAAGCATAGCAAGCATCATCAAAATGGGATATTTCAAAAGAATCATAGGGATCATAACAGTCATCATAGCAATCATCCTTCGGTAAGCACGAAGGGGAATTAAACAATGTATGAGTTGAAGAGTTACTCTCATTAGAAGGTGGGCACGGGTGATCAATCCGCTCTTCCTCCTTTTGTTCTTCGCTCTCCTCCTCATCTTTTTCATCCAATGAGCTCACAGTTTCATCAATTTCTTCTTCTATAGACTCCTGCAAAATATTAGTATCTTCTTGGATAGCGGAGAAGTACTCAATATATGGTACAACATAGGCATTAGAAGCATAATTATCATAGCAATATTTAAGTATGGCAAAATTTTCAGATTTGTAAAGAGTAGCATCATACTTTTCAATCAAAGAAGCAATTTCATAAGCACCCTTAGAAGTAACAAATTCTTCAATTTGTTGAACATCATAGTAATTATAAACACCCTTAGCATAAGAGGATACGATTCCATTATCACTAAACAAACATTGGTAGGGAAGGTGTTTCATAGGGTCTTCAGAACAACAAGTATAATCATATATTTCACATAAATTCCAAGCATAGCATTGCAAACGATGAATTTGATCCAGTAAAGTTTTCCCTTTTTCAGATATTCGGTGTCGCACAAAACAAGCATGCTCATCTAAAGATTTTCCCTCAACTAAGCTAGTTGGGGTTTCAGCACGAGCACATAGGGATCGAAGATGATCCAAGTAATAGGCTTCAGCAGTGTGATAGATTTTGAGTGGTTCTTCAACCATTGGTTCAGTAGGTACAACTATTTTTTTTGGTATTTTGCATTTCCTACCCATAACTAACGATAGAAAACAACTAAGAACGGCAAATAAAAATTACTTAGTGATAAAGCAAACAAGCACACACGAGAATATTCACCACACGCTATTGCTCCCCGGCAAAGGCGCTAGAAAAAGGTCTTGATAACCTACAAGTATAGGGGATCGCAACAGTTTTCGATAAGTAAGAGTGTCGAACCCAACGAGGAGCTAAAGGTAGAACAAATATTCCCTAAAGTTCTATCGACCACCGATACAACTCTACGAATGCTTGACGTTCGCTTTACCTAGAACAAGAATAAAACTAGAAGTACTTTGTAGGTGTTTTTGGGTAAGCTTGCATGAAAGTAAAGAGCGCGAAAATAAAAGCTAGGGGCTGTTGTAAGTAAGGAAGCAATAAAGTAAATATAGCGAGTGTGGAAAAGTGGTGGTAGGTGTTGCGAAGTTGTCCCTAAGCAATTGACTACTTTACTAGACCGATAGCAAGTATTATGTGGGAGAGGCCACTGCTAGCATGTCATCCCTGACTTGGAATTCTATGCACTTATGATTGGAACTATTAGCAAGCATCCGCAACTACTAATGTTCATTAAGGTAAAACCCAACCATAGCATTAAGATATATTGGTCCCCCTTCAATCCCGTATGCATCAATTTCTATGCTAGGTTGAAGCTTCTGTCAATCTTGCCCTCCAATACATAGTCCTATCAACATACAACTAACCCTAGGGTGTGATCCATGCGCGCAATCATATGATGGGCACCAAAGGACAGGAACATAACCACAAGCAAATTAAATCAATCATAGCAATTCATCAACCACCGATAGGACAACAAAAATCTACTCAGACATCATAGGATGGCAACACATCATTGGATAATAATATGAAGCATAAAGCAGCATGTTCAAGTAGAGGGTACAGCGGGTTGCGGGAGAGTGGACCGCTGTAGATAGAGGGGGAAAGGTGATGGAGATGTTGGTGAAGACGGCGGAGGTGTTGGTGTAGATCGCGGTGATGCTGATGGCCCACGGTGGCACTCTGGTGCCACCGGAAGCGAGGGGGAGAGAGCCCCCCCCCCCCTTCTTCTTCTTCCTTGACCATCTCCCTAGATGGGAGAAGGGTTTCCCCTCTGGTCCATGGCCTCCATGGCAAGGGAGGGGCGAGAGCCCCTCCGAGATTGGATCTGTCTCTCTGTCTCTCTCTGTTTCTGCGTTCACCTCTGGCTCTGTTTCACCGTTTCGTATATATATGGAGATCCGTAACTCCGATTGGCCTGAAACCTTCGCCGTGATTTTTTCCGAATATTAGCTCTCTTGTGGCAAAAGAAGAGCGTCAACCGCCTTACGGTGGGCTCACGAGGGTAGGGGGCGCGCCCTAGGGGTGGCCTGCCTCGTGACCACCTCAGGCACTGGTTCACGTTGATTTTCCTTCCGAACTTTCCATATTTCCCAAAAATAAGCTCCGTCCGTTTTTATCCCGTTTGGACTCCGTTTGATATGGATATTCTATGAAACCAAAAACATGCAACAGACAGGAACTGGCACTGGGCACTAGATCAATATGTTAGTCCCAGAAATAATATAAAAAGTTGCCAACAATTATATGAAAGTTGAATAATATTGGCATGGAACAATCAAAAATTATAGATACGACGGAGACGTATTAGCATCCCCAAGCTTTATTCCAGCTCGTCCTCGAGTAGGTAAATGATAAAAAAGATAATTTTTGATGTGGAATGCTACCTAGCATAATCTTGATCATATGTCTAATCATGGCATGAATATTAAGACACGAGTGATTCAAAGCAACAATCTATCTTTTGACATAAAGACAATAATATTTCAAGCATACCAACCAAGCAATTATGACTTATTGTAATAACATAGCCAACAAAAGCTCATCCCTACAAAATCATATAGTCTGGCTATGCTCCATCTTCACCACACAAAATATTTAAATCATGCACAACCCCGATGACAAGCCAAGTAATTGTTTCATACTTTTGATGTTCTCAAACCTTTTCAACTTTCACGCAATACATAAGCGTGATCCATGGACATAGCACTATAGGTGGAATAGAATATGATGGTGGAGAAGACAAAAAGGAGAAGATAGTCTCACATCAACTAGGCGTATCAACGGGCTAGGGAGATGCCCATTAATAGATATCAATGTGAGGAGTAGGGATTGCCATGGAACGGATGCACTAGAGCTATAAGTATATGAAAGCTCAAACTGAAACTAAGTGGGTGTGCATCCAACTTGCTTGCTCATGAAGACTTAGGGCATTTGAGGAAGCCCATCATTGGAATATACAAGCCAAGTTCTATAATGAAAATTCCCACTAGTATACGAAAGTGATAACTCAAGAGACTCTCTATATGAAGAACATGGTGCTACTTTGAAGCACAAGTGTGGTAAAAGGATAGTAACATTGCCCCTTCTCTCTTTTTCTCTCTCTTTTTTTGTTTTCTTTTTTTGGGCCTTCTCTTTTTTTGGCCTTTCTCTTTTTTTATTATTTTTTTATTTTTTTCGTCCGGAGTCTCATCCCGACTTGTGGGGGAATCATAGTCTCCATCATCCTTTCCTCACTGGGGCAATGCTCTAATAATGATGATCATCACACTTTTATTTACTTACAACTCGATATCTAGAACAAAGATATGACTCTATATGAATGCCTCCGGCGGTGTACCGGGATGTGCAATGATCTAGCGTAGCAATGACATCAAAAAACGGACAAGCCATGAAAACATCATGCTAGCTATCTTACGATCATGCAAAGCAATATGACAATAAATGCTCAAGTCATGTATATGATGATGATGAAAGTTGCATGGCAATATATCTCAGAATAGCTATGGAAATGCCATGATAGGTAGGTATGGTGGCTGTTTTGAGGAAGGTATATGGTGGGTTTATGGTACCGGCGAAAGTGGCGCAGTACTAGAGGGGCTAGCAATGGTGGAAGGGTGAGAGTGCGTATAATCCATGGACTCAACATTAGTCATAAAGAACTCACATACTTATTGCAAAAATCTATTAGTCATCAAAACAAAGTACCACGCGCATGCTCCTAGGGGGATAGATTGGTAGGAAAAGACCATCGCTCGTCCCCGACCGCCACTCATAAGGAAGACAATCAATAAACACCTCATGCTTCGAGTTCGTTACATAACGGTTCACCATACGTGCATGCTATGGGACTTGCAAACCTCAACACAAGTATTTCTCAATTTCACAATTACTCAACTAGCATGACTCTAATATCACCATATTTATATCGCAAAACTATTGCAAGGAATCAAACATATCATATTCAGCGATCTACAAGTTTTACGTAGGATTTTATGACTAACCATGTGAATGACCAGTTCCTGTCCTCTCTCTAAACAGATATAAGTGAAGCAAGAGAGTTTAATTCTTTCTACAAAAGATATTCCCATGCTCTAACAAATATAAGTGAAGCAAAAGAGCATTCTACAAATGGCGGTTGTCTAAGTAAAGAGAAACATGCAATCCAAACTTCAAATGATATAAGTGAAGCACATGAAGCATTCTATAAAGCCATACTCAAAAAATATAAGTGAAGTGCAAAGAGCATTCTATAAATCAACCAAGGACTATCTCATACCATCATGGTGCATAAAAAGAAAAATAAAAACCTAAATGCAAAATACGCTCCAAGACTTGCACATATCGCATGAACGAAACAAATCCGAAAACATATCGATATTTGTTGAAGAAAGAGGGGATGCCTCCCCAGCATCCCCAAGATTAGACACTTGAGTCTCCTTGAATATTTACTTGGGGTGCCTCGAGCATCCCCAATCTTGAGCTCTTGCCTCTCTTCCTTCTTCTCACATCGAGACCTTCTCAATCATCGAACACTTCATCCACACAAAACTTCAACAGAAAACTTGGTAAGATCCGTTAGTATAATAAAGCAAATCACTACTCTAAGTACTGTTGCAAACCAATTCATATTTTTTTCATTGTTTCTACTGTAATATAACTTTTTCATGGCTTAATCCACTGATATAAATTGATAGGTTCATCAAAACAAGCAAACTATGCATCAAAAACAGAATCTGTCTAAAACAGAACAGTCTGTAATAATTTGAACATTCACCGTACTTATGATACTTGAAACATTCTACCAAAATTAGGGAAAATAAACAATTTTTATAGGAAGACAGTGCAAAAAGAATCAGAACCATTTGACGTTCCAGCTAAAAATGTAAAATCGCGCACTGCAGCCAAAGTTTCTGTCCTGCACCGTACAAACCATCAAGCAAATGTAAGCATCCTAAAGGCAAACCTTGGCACATTATTTTCATAATACAATGGAATTGTACAAGGGGATAATTATTTTTATTGAAAAGTTTCTGTAATCAAGATTCACAAAGTTGTCATGAGCATGAACAAAGTTCAAGGAGCTCTCCCACTTCAACAATGCTTGTCTTTCTCACTTTCGCTTTCCTTTTTGAAAAAGTTTTGGGTTCCCCTCTTTATTTTTGTTGTTTTTAAACTATATGAAAGCACTCAACAGAAATAAATGACTCTCTAAAACTTCCGGGTTGTCTCCCTGGCAGCGCTTTCTTTAAAGCCATTAAGCTAGGCATATAGTGCTCAAGTAATGAATCCACCCGGATCCCAAGGTATATCAAAGCCAATTTTAATTAACAATGATTTGTAATTTAGTAGTGAGCACAAAGTAACATATATCATGTAATGACGAAGTCTAACTCTCTTCCTATGCATCGGCATGTCATAAAAGAACAATTCATGCACACAAAGTAAAGGCCAATGCATAGTATAAATAGTTTCTTGCTATTTTATCATATTGGAAACATAGAGAGGTGCAGATACAGTTCCTCTCTCATAATAATTGAAAGTAGGAACAGCAAGCACATGCATATTATATTCATCAAAATCATCCTGTGCAACGGTAAAAGGCAACCCATCAATATAATCCTTAATAAGTGCAAACTTCTCCAATATAATGTAGTCGGGAGAATTCAAAAAGATAATAGGACTATCATGCGTGGGTGCAATAGCAACAATTTCACGTTTAACATAAGGAACTATAGCAAGTTCATCTCCATAAGCATAATTCATATTGGCATCTTGGCCATAAGCATAGCAAGCATCATCAAAATGGGATATTTCAAAAGAATCATAGGGATCATAATAGTCATCATAGCAATCATGCTTCGGTAAGCACGAAGGGGAATTAAACAATGTATGAGTTGAAGAGTTACTCTCATTAGAAGGTGGGCACGGGTGATCAATCCGCTCTTCCTCCTTTTGTTCTTCGCTCTCCTCCTCATCTTTTTCATCCAATGAGCTCACAGTTTCATCAATTTCTTCTTCCATAGACTCCTGCAAAATATTAGTCTCTTCTTGGATAGCGGAGAAGTACTCAATATATGGTTCAACATAGGCATTAGAAGCATAATTATCATAGCAATATTTAAGTATGGCAAAATTTTCAGATTTGTAAAGAGTAGCATCATACTTTTCAATCAAAGAAGCAATTTCGTAAGCACCCTTAAAAGTAACAAATTCTTCAATTTGTTGAACATCATAGTAATTATAAACACCCTTAGCATAAGAGGATACGATTCCATTATCACTAAACAAACATTGGTAGGGAAGGTGTTTCATAGGGTCTTCAGAACAACAAGTATAATCATATATTTCACATAAATTCCAAGCATAGCATTGCAAACGATGAATTTGATACAGTAAAGTTTTCCCTTTTTCAGATATTCGGTGTCGCACAAAACAAGCAGGCTCATCTAAAGATTTTCCCTCAACTAAGCTAGTTGGGGTTTCAGCACGAGCACATAGGGATCGAAGCTGATCCAAGTAATAGGCTTCAGCAGTGTGATAGATTTTGAGTGGTTCTTCAACCATTGGTTCAGCAGGTACAACTATTTTTTTGGTATTTTGCATTTCCTACCCATAACTAAAGATAGAAAACAACTAAGAACGGCAAATAAAAATTACTTAGTGATAAAGCAAACAAGCACACACGAGAATATTCACCACATGCTATTGCTCCCCGGCAACGGCGCCAGAAAAAGGTCTTGATAACCCACAAGTATAGGGGATCGCAATAGTTTTCGTTAAGTAAGAGTGTCGAACCCAACGAGGAGCTAAAGGTAGAACAAATATTCCCTAAAGTTCTATCGACCACCGATACAAATCTACGAATGCTTGACGTTCGCTTTACCTAGAACAAGAATAAAACTAGAAGTACTTTGTAGGTGTTTTTGGGTAAGCTTGCATGAAAGTAAAGAGCGCGAAAATAAAAGCTAGGGGCTGTTGTAAGTAAGGAAGCAATAAAGTAAATATAGCGAGTGTGGAAAAGTGGTGGTAGGTGTTGCGAAGTTGTCCCTAAGCAATTGACTAATTTACTAGACCGATAGCAAGTATTATGTGGGAGAGGCCACTGCTAGCATGACATCCCTGAATTGGAATTCTATGCACTTATGATTGGAACTATTAGCAAGCATCCACAACTACTAATGTTCATTAAGGTAAAACCCAACCATAGCATTAAGATATATTGGCCCCCCTTCAATCCCGTATGCATCAAGTTCTATGCAAGGTTGAAGCTTCTGTCACTCTTGCCCTCCAATACATAGTCCTATCAACATACAACTAACCCTAGGGTGTGATCCACACGCGCAATCATATGATGGGCACCAAAGGACAGGAACATAACCACAAGCAAATTAAATCAATCATAGCAATTCATCAACCACCGATAGGACAACGAAAATCTACTCAGACATCATAGGATGGCAACACATCATTGGATAATAATATGAAGCATAAAGCACCATGTTCAAGTAGAGGGTACAGCGGGTTGCGGGAGAGTGGACCGCTGTAGATAGAGGGGGAAAGGTGATGGAGATGTTGGTGAAGACGGCAGAGGTATTGGTGTAGATCGCTGTGATGATGATGGCCCCCGGTGGCACTCCGGTGCCACCGGAAGCAGGGGGAGAGAGCCCCCTCCTTCTTCTTCTTCCTTGACCTTCTCCCTAGATGGAAGAAGGGTTTCCCCTCTGGTCCATGGCCTCCATGGCAAGGGAGGGGCGAGAGCCCCTCCGAGATTGGATATGTCTCTCTGTCTTTCTCTGTTTCTGCGTTTTCCTCTGGCTCTGTTTCACCGTTTCGTATATATATGGAGATCCGTAACTCCGATTGGCCTGAAACCTTCACCGTGATTTTTTCTGAATATTAGCTTTCTTGCGGCAAAAGAAGAGCGTCAACCGCCTTACGGTGGGCTCACGAGGGTAGGGGGCGCGCCCTAGGGGGGGCGCACCCCCTGCCTCGTGACCACCTCGGGCACTGGTTCGCGTTGATTTTCCTTCCGAATTTTCCATATTTTCCAAAAATGAGCTGCGTCCGTTTTTATCCCGTTTGGACTCCGTTTGATATGGATATTCTGCGAAACCAAAAACATGCAACAGACAGGAACTAGCACTGGGCACTGGATCAATATGTTAGTCCCAAAAATAATATAAAAAGTTGCCAAAAAGTATATGAAAGTTGAATAATATTGGCATGGAACAATCAAAAATTATAGATACAACAGAGACGTATCATCCTCCATAAGTTTCGGAGTGGCACTTGGGTAGGATATGTTCCTGTTCATGCTCAGGTGCACAACGTCTCATAACACCACCTACTCCTTCCTTATAAAGATGTGGGTCATCCCGAAAGTAATGTCTCAAATCATAGAAGAATTTTTTCTTTTGTTGGTATGTGAAGCTAGGTGGTATAAATTTAGCAACTATGTAATTAGCATAATCAGCATACCAAGGGGTATTACGAGAAGTACTTATGACATTTAATTGTTCATCAGGAAAGCTATCATCAATAGGTAGTGGGTCATCATGAACATTCTCTAACCTAGATAAGTTGTCTGCAACGGGGTTCTCAGCTCCTTTTCTATCAACAATATGCAAATCAAATTCTTGTAGCAAGAGAACCCATCTAATAAGTCTAGGTTTAGCATCTTTCTTCTCCATAAGATATTTAATAGCAGCATGATCAGTGTGGATAGTTACTTTAGAATCAACAATATAAGGTCTGAACTTATCACAAGCAAATACAACTGCTAAAAGTTCTTTTTCAGTAGTAGCATAATTTCTTTGAGCATTGTCTAGAGTCTTACTAGCATAATGGATAACATTTAATTTCTTATCAACTCTTTGCCCTAGAACATCACCTACAGCATAATCGCTAGCATCACACATAATTTCAAAGGGTAAATTCCAATCAGGTGGCTGAATAATAGGTGCAGAGACTAATGCTTTCTTAAGTATTTCAAATGCTTCTACACAATCATCATTAAAGACAAATGGTATATCTTTTTGTAATAAATTAGTCAGAGGCCGAGAAATTTTTGAGAAGTCCTTAATGAACCTCCTATAAAATCCGGCGTGACCAAGAAAACTTCTTATACCTTTGATGTCCTTGGGACATGGCATCTTTTTAATAGCATCAACCTTGGCTTTATCAACTCCAATACCTCTTTCAGAAACTTTATGCCCCAAGACAATACCTTCATTAACCATAAAGTGGCACTTTTCCCAATTCAAGACAAGATTAGTTTCGTCACATATCTGCAAAACTCGATCAAGATTCCTCAAGCAATCATCAAAAGAAGATCCATAGACGGAAAAGTAGTCCATGAAAACCTCACAAATCTTTTCACAAAAGTCAGAGAATATAGCCATCATGCATCTTTGAAAGGTAGCAGGTGCATTACATAAACCAAAAGGCATACGTCTATAAGCAAAAGTACCAAAAGGGCATGTAAAAGTAGTCTTTGATTGATCTTTAGCCAACACAGGTATTTGAGAGAAACCCGAATAACCATCTAGAAAGCAGTAATGTGTATGTTTGCATAATCTTTCTAGCATTTGATCGATAAAAGGTAAGGGGTAATGATCTTTCTTAGTAGCCTTATTTAATTTGCGGAAATCAATTACCATCCTATAACCGGTAATAATTCTTTGTGGAATCAATTCATCTTTATCATTAGGAACAACAGTAATACCTCCCTTCTTAGGGACACAATGAACATGACTTACCCACTGACTATCAGCAACGGGATAAATTATACCTGCCTCCAGAAGCTTTAGTATTTCTTTTCTTACCACTTCTTACATTTTAGGATTCAGACATCGTTGAGGATCACGAACTGGTTTGGCATTTGCTTCCAAATTTATTTTATGTTGACATAGAGTGGGACTAATGCCCTTAAGATCATCAAGAGTATATCCAATAGCAGCATAGTGCTTCTTCAGAGTTTTCAATAATCTTTCTTCTTCATGCTCTAAAAGGTTAGCACTAATAATAACAGGATATATCTTGTTTTCATCAAGATAAGCATATTTAAGATTATCAGGCAACGGTTTAAGCTGAAACACGGGATCACCCTTAGGTGGAGGAGGATCCCCTAGGATTTCAACAGGCAAATTTTGTTTAGCATAGGTTCTTGTTTAAAGAATACTTCATCTATTTCCCTTCTTTCATTCATAAACATATCATTCTCATGGTCTAGCAAATATTGTTCTAAAGGATCATTAGGAGGTACGGCAATAGAAGCAAGACCAATAATTTCATCCTTACTAGGCAATTCTTCTTCACGGTGTTGTTTACTAAATTTAGAGAAATTAAACTCATGAGTCATATCATCCAAGCCAATAGTAACAACATCCTTTTCATAGTCTATCCTAGCATTAACTGTATTCAAGAAGGGTCTACCAAATATAATGGGACGAAAGCTATCTTGTGGAGAACTAAGAATAAGAAAATCAGCAGGATATTTAGTTTTCCCGCACAAGACTTCAACATCTCTAACAATTCCCATTGCTGAAATAGTACCTCTATTAGCAAGTTTAATTGTGACATCAATATCTTCTAACTCAGTAGGTGCAATTTCATGCTTGATTTCTTTATACAAGTCATAAGGTATAACAGTAGCACTAGCACCCATATCACATAAGCCATGATAACAATGATCTCCTATTTTAACAGAAATAACAAGCACGCCTACCACACGTCTATGTTTATCTTTAGCACAAGGTTTAGCAATTCTAGCAGTTTCACCGCAGAACTGAATAACATGCCCATCAATATTATCAGACAAGAGCTCTTTAACAATATCAATATTAGGTTCAACTTTAACTTGCTCAGGAGGTGTATATGTTTTAATATTGCTTTTACGAACAACAGTTGAAGCTTTAGCATGATCCTTTAGCCTAACAGGGAAATGTGGTTTCTCAACATAACAAGTAGGAACAATAGGATCATTATAAGTAACAGTCTTTTCTTCAACTTTAACAAGTGCAACTACTTTTACTTCTATGGGAAGATGATATTTAAACCACTTCTCCTTAGGGAGATCAACATAAGTAGCAAAAGATTCATAGAAAGAAGCTACTATCTCAGAATCAAGTCCATATTTAGTGCTAAACTTACGGAAAATATCGGTATCCATAAAAGATTTAACACAATCAAACTTAGATGTCATACCTGACTCCTTACCATTGTCGAGGTCCCAATCTTCATAGTTGCGTTTAATTCTATCCAATAAATCCCATCTAAATCCAATAGTCTTCATCATAAAATAGCCAGCACAAGAAGTATCAAGCATGGTGTGATTGTTATCAGAAAGCCGAGCATAATTTTTTTAAAGAATTGTTTCTCTTGGAAGCTCGTAATTGGGGCATGAATATAACATTTTAAGCCTCCCCCAAGCTTGAGCAATGCTTTCTCCTTCACATGGCCAAAAACTATATATATAATTGCGATCACGATGAACAAGCTGCATATATAGGGTAATACTTTTGATGAAATTCCAATTTCAATCTTCTATAGTTACATGATCCCATATCATCACATAGCCTATACCATCTCAATGCGTCTCCCTTCAAAGATAAAGGGAAGACCTTCTTCTTAGCAACATCATCGGGAATACCTGCAAGCTTAAATAATCCACAAACTTCATCCACATATATTAGGTGTTCATCAGGATGCTTTGTTCCATCTCCTGTAAAAGGATTAGCTAGCAGTTTTTCTATTATACTCGAAGGATACTCATAAGGAATCTCATTTTCAATAGGTTCAGTAGGTTGAGGAGCAACTCTTTGATCTACTGGTCGGGGTGAAGATACCCCGAACAAGCCCCTCAGAAGATTACTTTCCATAGTAACAAGTGACAGTAAATTTCAGCACACTATATAAATTTCTCCTTACCAAATTCCACCTACCAAAGGCGCTTCAATCCCCAGCAACGGCGCCAGAAAAGAGTCTTGATGACCCACAAGTATAGGGGGTCTATCATAGTCCTTTCGATAAGTAAGAGTGTCGAACCCAATGAGGAGCAGAAGGAAATGATAAACGGTTTTCAGCAAGGTATTGTCTGCAAGTACTGAAATAAGTGGTAACGTATAGTTTTGTAATGAGATAATTCGTAACGAGCAACAAGTAACAAAAGTAAATAAAGTGCAGCAAGGTGTCCCAATCCTTTTTATATCAAAGGACAAGCCTGGACAAACTCTTATATAAGGAAAAGCGCTCCCTAGGACACGTGGGAATATCGTCAAGCTAGTTTTCATCACGTCATATGATTCGCGTTCGGTACTTTGATAATTTGATATGTGGGTGGACCGGTGCTTGTGTGCTGTTCTTACTTGAACAAGCATCCCACTTATGATTAACCTCTATTGCAAGCATTCGCAACTACAACAAAAGTACTAAGGTAAACCTAACCATAGCATGAAACATATGGATCCAAATCAGCCCCTTACGAAGCAACTCATAAACTAGGGTTTAAGCTTCTGTCACTCTGGCAACCCATCATCTACTTATTACTTCTCGATGCCTTCCTCTAGGCCCAAATAAT
The DNA here is from genome assembly GCF_002162155.2 of Triticum dicoccoides. NCBI lineage: Eukaryota > Viridiplantae > Streptophyta > Magnoliopsida > Poales > Poaceae > Triticum > Triticum dicoccoides. The sequence goes on from NC_041386.1 coordinate 606,783,092, forward strand.
GGTGAAGTGTTATGTAGTCGATGTTCACATAACACCACTAGAGGCTAGACAACATAAATCTCATCAAAATATCGAACGAATGACAAATTCACATGACTACTAATAGCAAGACTTCTCCCTTGTCCTCGGGAACAAACGTAACTACTCACAAAGCATAAACATGTTCATAATCAGAGGGGTATTAATATGCATATAGGATCTGAATATATGATCTTCCACCAATTAAACCAACTAGCATCAACTACAAGGAGTAATTAACACTACTAGCAACCTACTAGCACCAATCCCGGACTTGGAGACAAGAATTGGATACAAGAGATGAACTAGGGTTTTGAGATGAGATGGTGCTGATGAAGATGTTGATGGAGATTTCCCTCTCCCGATGAGAGGAGCGTTGGTGATGACGATGGCGATGATTTCCCCCTCCGGGAGGGAAGTTTCCCCGGCAGAACAGCTCTGCCGGAGCTCTAGATTGGAGCCGCCAAGGTTCCGCCTCATGGCGGCGGAGTTTCATCCTGAAAGGTTGCTTCTTATTTTTTTTGTCGATGAAAGACTTCACATAGGAGAAGATGGTCATCGGAGAGCCACCAAGGGGCCCACGAGGTAGGGGGCGCGCCCTAGGGGGGCGCGCCCCCCACCCTCGTGAGAAGGGTGTGGGCCCCCTAGTATTCATCTTTGGCAAGGATTTTTCATTATTTATTATAAGGTGTTCCGTGGAGTTTCAGGACTTTTGGAGTTGTGCAGAATAGGTCTCTAATATTTGCTCCTTTTCCAGCCCAGAATTCCAGCTGCCGACATTCTCCCTCCTTATGTAAACCTTGTAAAATAAGAGAGAATAGCCATAAGTATTGTGACATAATGTGAAATAACAGCCCATAATGCAATAAATATTGATATAAAAGCATGATGCAAAATGGACGTATCACGTCCGAATAGATAGCCGTCGATAGGTGTCGACGTGCGGTTCCATGATCCGTAGATCGATCTGGTATGCCCTGCTATATTGTTCAGGTCTAGCCGGAGGTCATATGTGTGACCACGAGCTGTTTTATCTTTGCCTTTATAATGAGTTGGGGGGGCTGGTGGTCGGCTTGACCCGCCGTTTTATCCCGACCACATAGTAGTTGGTCAGCCCCATTGCGTGATGATGGTATGCGCTCCAGCGCCTCAGCATTGAACTGTGGTAGCTATTTGCGCTTCGTGAAGGAAATATCCCCTAGAGGCAATAATAAAGTTATTATTTATTTCCTTATATCATGATATATGTTTATTATTCATGCTAGAATTGTATTAACCGAAAACGTAATACTTGTGTGACTACATAGACAAACAAAGTGTCACTAGTATGCCTCTACTTGACTAGCTCGTTAATCGAAGATGGTTATGTTTCCTAACCATAGACATGAGTTGTCATTTGATTAATGGGATCACATCATTAGGAGAATGATGTGATTGACATGACCCATTCCATTAGCTTAGCACCCGATCGTTTAGTATGTTGCTATTGGTTTCTTCATGACTTATACATTTTCCTATGACTATGAGATTATGCAACTACCGTTTACCAGAGGAACACTTTGTGTGCTACCAAACGTCACAACGTAACTGGGTGATTATAAAGGTGCTCTACAGGTGTCTCCAAAGGTACATGTGGGGTTGGCGTATTTCGAGATTAGGATTTCTCGCTCCGATTGTCGGAGAGGTATCTCTGGGCCCTCTCGGTAATGCACATCACATAAGCCTTGCAAGCAATGCAACTAATAAGTTAGTTGCAAGATGATGTATTACGGAATGAGTAAAGAGACTTGTCGGTAATGAGATTGAACTAGGTATTGAGATACCGACGATCGAATCTCGGGCAAGTAACATACCGATGACAAAGGGAACAACGTATGTTGTTATGCGGTCTGACCGATAAAGATCTTCGTAGAATATGTAGGAGCCAATATGAGCATCCAGGTTCCGCTATTGGTTATTGACTGGAGACGTGTCTCGGTCATGTCTACATTGTTCTCGAACCCGTAGGGTCCACACGCTTAACGTTACGATGATAGTTTCATTATGAGTTTATATATTTTGATGTACTTAAGGTTGTTCGTAGTCCCGGATGTGATCACGGACTTGACGAGGAGTCTCGAAATGGTCAAGACATAAAGATCGATATATTGGACGACTATATTTGGACACCGGAAAGGTTCCGGGTGAGATTGGGACAATACCGGATCACCGGGAGGTTATCGGAACCCCCCGGGAGGTATATGGGCCTTATTGGGCCTTAGTGGAAAGGAGGGGAAAGGAGCGAGGGAGGGGGCGCGCCCCCCAAGCCCAATCCGAATTGGGAGGGGGGCGGCCCCCCTTTCCTTCCTCCCTCCTTCCTCTTCCTTCCCTCTCCTACTCCTAATAGGAAAAGGGGGAGTCCTAGTCCCGGTGGGAGTTGGACTCCCCCCTGGGCGCGCCACCCTCCTTGGCCGGCCCCCTCCTCCACTCCTTTATATACGGGGGCAGGGGGGCACCCCAGAGACACAACAATTGATCATTGATCTCTTAGCCGTGTGCGGTGCCCCCCTCCACCATAATCCTCGATAATATTGTAGCGGTGCTTAGGCGAAACCCTACGACTGTAGAACATCAAGATAGTCACCACGCCGTCGTGCTGACGGAACTCATCCCCGACACTTTGCTGGATCGAAGTCCGGGGATCGTCATCGAGCTGAACATGTGCAAAAACTCGGAGGTGCCATAGTTTCGGTGCTTGATCGGTCGGGCCGTGAAGACATACGACTACATCAACCGCGTTGTTATAACGCTTCGTCTTCCGGTCTACGAGGGTACGTAGAAAACACTCTCCCCTCTCGTTGCTGTGCATCACCATGATCTTGCGTGTGCATAGGATTTTTTTGAAATTACTACGTTTCCCAATAGTGGCATCCGAGCCTAGGTTTTATGCGTTGATGTTATATGCACGAGTAGAACACAAGTGAGTTGTGGGCGATATAAGTCATACTGCTTACCAGCATGTCATACTTTGGTTCGGCGGTATTGTTGGATGAAGCGGCCCGGACCGACATTACGCGTACGCTTACGCGAGACTGGTTCTACCGACGTGCTTTGCACACAGGTGGCTGGCGGGTGTCAGTTTCTCCAACTTTAGTTGAACCAAGTGTGGCTACGCCCGGTCCTTGCGAAGGTTAAAACAGCACCAACTTGACAAACTATCGTTGTGGTTTTTGATGCGTAGGTAAGATTGGTTCTTGCTAAGCCCGTAGCAGCCACGTAAAACTTGCAACAAACAAAGTAGAGGACATCTAACTTGTTTTTGCAGGGCATGTTGTGATGTGATATGGTCAAGGCATGATGCTAAATTTTATTGTATGAGATGATCATGTTTTGTAACCAAGTTATCGGCAACTGGCAGGAGCCATATGGTTGTCGCTTTATTGTATGCAATGCAATCGCCCTGTAATGCTTTACTTTATCATTAAGTGGTAGCGATAGTCGTAGAAGCATAAGATTGGCGAGGCGACAATGATGCTACGATGGAGATCAAGGTGTCGCGCCAGTGACGATGGTGATCATGACGATGCTTCGGAGATGGAGATCACAAGCACAAGATGATGATGGCCATATCATATCACTTATATTGATTGCATGTGATGTTTATCTTTTATGCATCTTATCTTGCTTTGATTGACAGTAGCATTATAAGATGATCTCTCACTAAATTTCAAGATAAAAGTGTTCTCCCTGAGTATGCACCGTTGCCAAAGTTCATCGTGCACAGACACCACGTGATGGTCGGGTGTGATAAGCTCTACGTCCATCTACAACGGGTGCAAGCCAGTTTTGCACACGCAGAATACTCAGGTTAAACTTGACGAGCCTAGCATATGCAGATATGGCCTCAGAACACTGAGACCGAAAGATTGAGCGTGAATCATATAGTAGATATGATCAACATAGTGATGTTCACCACTGAAAACTACTCCATTTCACGTGATGATCGGTTATGGTTTAGTTGATTTGGATCACGTGATCACTTAGAAGATTAGAGGGATGTCTTTCTAAGTGGGAGTTCTTAAGTAATATGATTAATTGAACTTAAATTTATCATGAACTTAGTACCTGATAGTATCTTGCTTATTTATGTTTGATTGTAGATAGATGGCCCGTGTTGTTGTTCCATTGAATTTTAATGCGTTCCTTGAGAAAGCAAAGTTGAAAGATGATGGTAGCAATTATACGGACTGGGTCTGTAGCTTGAGGATTATCCTCATTGCTGCACAAAAGAATTACGTCCTGGAAGCACCGCTGGGTGCCAGGCCTGCTGCTGATGCAAATGATGACGTTAAGAACGTCTGGCAGAGCAAAGCTGATGACTACTCGATAGTTCAATGTGCCATGCTTTACGGCTTAGAACCGGGTCTTCAACGACGTTTTGAACATCATGGAGCATATGAGATGTTCCAGGAGTTGAAGCTAATATTTCAAGCAAATACCCGGATTGAGAGATATGAAGTCTCCAATAAGTTCTATAGCTGCAAGATGGAGGAGAACAGTTCTGTCAGTGAGCATATACTCAAAATGTCTGGGTATAATAATCACTTGATTCAACTGGGAGTTAATCTTACGGATGATTGCGTCATTCACAGAATTCTCCAATCACTTCCACCTGGCTACAAGAGCTTCGTGATGAACTATAATATGCAAGGGATGGATAAGACAATTCCCGAGCTCTTCGCAATGCTAAAAGCTGCGGAGGTAGAAATCCAGAAGGAGCATCAAGTGTTGATGGTCAATAAGACCACTAGTTTCAAGAAAAAGGGCAAGGGGAAGAAGAAGGGGAACTTCAAGAAGAACAGCAAGCAAGTTGCTGCTCAGGAGAAGAAACCCAAGTCTGGACCTAAGCCTGAAACTGAGTGCTTCTACTGCAAGTAGACTGGTCACTGGAAGCGGAACTGCCCCAAGTATTTGGCGGGTAAGAAGGATGGCAAGGTGAACAAAGGTATATGTGATATACATGTTATTGATGTGTACCTTACTAGAGCTCGCAGTAGCACCTGGGTATTTGATACTGGTTCTGTTGCTAATATTTGCAACTCGAAACAGGGACTACGGATTAAGCGAACACTGGCGAAGGACGAGGTGACGATGCGCGTGGGAAATGGTTCCAAAGTCGATGTGATCGCGGTCGGCACGCTACCTCTACATCTACCATCGGGATTAGTATTAGACCTAAATAATTGTTATTTGGTGCCAGCGTTAAAGCATGAACATTATATCTGGATCTTTTTTGATGCGAGACGGTTATTCATTTAAATCAGAGAATAATGGTTGTTCTATTTATATGAGTAATATCTTTTATGGTCATGCACCCTTGAAGAGTGGTCTATTTTTGATGAATCTCGATAGTAGTGATACACATATTCATAATGTTGAAGCCAAAAGATGTAGAGTTGATAATGATAGTGCAACTTATTTGTGGCACTGCCGTTTAGGTCATATCAGTGTAAAGTGCATGAAGAAACTCCATACTGATGGACTTTTGGAACCACTTGATTATGAATCACTTGGTACTTGCGAACCGTGCCTCATGGGCAAGATGACTAAAACGCCGTTCTCCGGTACTATGGAGAGAGCAACAGATTTGTTGGAAATCATACATATAGATGTATGTGGTCCAATGAATGTTGAAGCTCGCGGAGGATATCGTTATTTTCTCACCTTCACAGATGATTTAAGCTGGTATGGGTATATCTACTTAATGAAACATAAGTCTGAAACATTTGAAAAGTTCAAAGGATTTCAGAGTGAAGTTGAAAATCATCGTAACAAGAAAATAAAGTTTCTACGATCTGATCGTGGAGGAGAATATTTGAGTTACGATTTTGGTTTACATTTGAAAAGATGCGGAATAGTTTCGCAACTCACGCCACCCGGAACACCACATCGTAATGGTGTGTCCGAATGTCGTAATCGTACTTTACTTGATATGGTGCGATCTATGATGTCTCTTACAGATTTACCGCTATCGTTTTGGGGTTATGCTTTAGAGACGGCCGCATTCACGTTAAATAGGGCACCATCAAAATACGTTGAGACGACGCCTTATGAACTATGGTTTGGCAAGAAACCAAAGTTGTCGTTTCTGAAAGTTTGGGGCTGCGATGCTTATGTGAAAAAGCTTCAACCTGATAAGCTCGAACCCAAACCGGAGAAATGTGTCTTCATAGGATACCCGAAGGAGACTGTTGGGTACACCTTCTATCACAAATCCGAAGGCAAGACATTTGTTGCTAAGAATGGATCCTTTCTAGAGAAGGAGTTTCTCTCGAAAGAAGTGAGTGGGAGGAAAGTAGAACTTGATGAGGTAACTGTACCTGCTCCCTTATTGGAAAGTAGTACATCACAGAAACTGGTTTCTGTGACACCTACACCAATTAGTGAGGAAGCTAATGATGATGATCATGAAACTTCAGAACAAGTTACTACTGAACCTCGTAGATCAACCAGAGTATGATCCGCACCAAAGTGGTACGTAATCCTATTCTAGAAGTCATGCTACTAGATCATGATGAACCTACGAACTATGAAGAAGCAATGGTGAGCCCAGATTCCGCAAAATGGCTTGAAGCCATGAAATCTGAGATGTGATCTATGTATGAGAACAAAGTGTGGACTTTGGTTGACTTGCCCAATGATCGGCAAGCAATTGAAAATAAATGGATCTTCAAGAAGAAGACTGACATTGACGGTAATGTTACTATCTACAAATCTCGACTTGTCGCAAAAGGTTTTCGACAAGTTCAAGGGATTGACTACGATGAGACCTTCTCACACGTAGCGATGCTTAAGTCTGTCCGGATCATGTTAGCAATTGCCACATTTTATGATTATGAAATTTGGCAGATGGATGTCAAAACTGCATTCCTGAATGGATTTCTAGAAGAAGAGTTGTATATGATGCATCCGGAAGGTTTTGTCGATCCAAAGGGAGCTAACAAAGTGTGCAAGCTCCAGCGATCCATTTATGGACTGGTGCAAGCATCTCGGAGTTGGAATAAACGCTTTGATAGTGTGATCAAAGTATTTGGTTTTGTACAGACTTTTGGAGAAGCCTGTATTTACAGGAAAGTGAGTGGGAGCTCTGTAGCATTTCTGATATTATATGTGGATGACATATTGCTAATCGGAAATGATATAGAATTTTTGGATAGCATAAAGGGATACTTGAATAAGAGTTTTTCAATGAAAGACCTCGGTGAAGCTACTTACATATTGGGCATTAAGATCTATAGAGATAGATCAAGACGCTTAATTGGACTTTCACAAAGCACATACCTTGACAAAGTTTTGAAGAAGTTCAAAATGGATCAAGCAAAGAAAGGATTATTGCCTGTGTTACAAGGTGTGAAGTTGAGTAAGATTCAATACCCGACCACTGTAGAAGATAGAGAGAAAATGAAAGATGTTCCCTATGCTTTAGCCATAGGCTCTATCATGTATGCAATGTTGTGTACCAGACCTGATGTGTGCCTTGCTATAAATCTAGCAGGGAGGTACCAAAGTAATCCAGGAGTGGATCACTGGACAACAGTCAAGAATATCCTGAAATACCTGAAAAGTACTAAGGATATGTTTCTTGTATATGGAGGTGACAAAGAGCTCATTATAAATGGTTACGTTGATGCTTTGACACTGATCCGGACGATTCTAAATCGCAAACCGGATATGTATTTACATTAAACGGTGGAGCTGTCAGTTGGTGCAGTTCTAAACAAAGCGTCGTGGCGGGATTTACATATGAAGCGGAGTACATAGCTGCTTCGGAAGTAGCAAACGAAGGAGTCTGGATGAAGGAGTTCATATCCGATCTAGGGGTCATACCTAGTGCATCGGGTCCAATGAAAATCTTTTGTGACACTACTGGTGCAATTGCCTTGGCAAAGGAATCCAGATTTCACAAGAGAACCAAGCACATCAAGAGATGCTTCAATTCCATCCAGGATCTAGTCCAGGTGGGAGACATAGAGATTTGCAAGATACATACGGATCTTAATGTAGCAGACCCATTGACTAAGCCTCTTCCACGAGCAAAACATGATCAGCACCATGGCTCCATGGGTGTTAGAATCATTACTTTGTAATCTAGATTATTGACTCTAGTGCAAGTGGGAGACTGAAGAAAATATGCCCTAGAGGCAATAATAAAGTTATTATTTATTTCCTTATATCATGATAAATGTTTATTATTCGTGCTAGAATTGTATTAACCGGAAACGTAATACTTGTGTGAATACATAGACAAACAAAGTGTCACTAGTATGCCTCTACTTGACTAGCTCGTTAATCGAAGATGGTTATGTTTCCTAACCATAGACATGAGTTGTCATTTGATTAACGAGATCACATCATTAGGAGAATGATGTGATTGACATGACCCATTCCATTAGCTTATCACCCGATCATTTAGTATGTTGCTATTGCTTTCTTCATGACTTATACATGTTCCTATGACTATGAGATTATGCAACTCCCGTTTACCGGAGGAACACTTTGTGTGCTACCAAATGTCACAATGTAACTGGGTGATTATAAAGGTGCTCTACAGGTGTCTCCAAAGGTACATGTTGGGTTGGCATATTTCGAGATTAGGATTTGTCGCTCCGATTGTCGGAGAGGTATCTTTGGGCCCACTCGGTAATGCACATCACTTAAGCCTTGCAAGCAATGCAACTAATAAGTTAGTTGCAAGATGATGTATTACAGAACGAGTAAAGAGACTTGCCGGTAACGAGATAGAACTAGGTATTGAGATACCGACGATCGAATCTCGGGCAAGTAACATACCGATGACAAAGGGAACAACGTATGTTGTTACGCGGTCTGACCGATAAAGATCTTCGTAGAATATGTAGGAGCCAATATGAGCATCCAGGTTCCGCTATTGGTTATTGACCGGAGACGTGTCTCGGTCATGTCTACATTGTTCTCGAACCCGTAGGGTCCGCATGCTTAACGTTACGATGATAGTTTCATTATGAGTTTATATATTTTGATGTACCGAAGGTTGTTCGGAGTCCCGGATGTGATCACGGACTTGACGAGGAGTCTCGAAATGGTCGAGACATAAATATCGATATATTGGACGACTATATTTGGACACCGGAAAGGTTCCGGGTGAGATTGGGACAATACCAGATCACCGGGAGGTTATCAGAACCCCCCGGGAGGTATATGGGCCTTATTGGGCCTTAGTGGAAAGGAGGGGAAAGAAGCAAGGGAGGGGGCGCCCCCCCAAGCCCAATCCGAATTAGGAGGGGGGCCGGGCCCCCCTTTCCTTCCTCCCTCCTTCGTCTTCCTTCCCCCTCCTACTCCTAATAGGAAAAAGGGGAGTCCTACTCCCGGTGGGAGTTGGACTCCCCCCCTTGGGCGCACCACCCTCCTTGGCCGGCCCCCTCCTCCACTCCTTTATATACGGGGGCAGGGGGCACCCCAGAGACACAACAATTCATCATTGATCTCTTAGCCGTGTGCGGTGCCCCCCTCCACCATAATCCTCGATAATATTGTAGCGGTTCTTAGGCGAAGCCCTGCGACGATAGAACATCAAGATCGTCACCACGCCGTCGTGCTGACGGAACTCATCCCCGACACTTTGCTGGATTAGAGTCCGGGGATCGTCATCGAGTTGAACGTGTGCAAAAACTCGGAGGTGCCGTAGTTTTGGTGCTTGATCGGTCGGGCCGTGAAGACGTACGACTACATCAGCCGTGTTGTTATAACGCTTCCGCTTCCGGTCTACGAGGCTACGTAGACAACACTCTCCCTTCTCGTTGCTGTGCATCACCATGATCTTGCGTGTGCGTAGGATTTTTTTTGAAATTACTATGTTTCCCAACACTTCGGATAACTTTTGGCCGGGCGCTTAAGGCCATATTCTTTGGCTGTTAGGACATCAGTCCATCTATCATTTAACAGGTCTTGATCAACTTGAAGTTGCTACTTCTTCTTTTTCAGGCTTCTTGCGGTGGCTATTAGCTGGCGCTTAAGCACTCCTGCTCGAGAGGTTCTTCAGGAACGATGAAATCTTCATCGCCGAGGCTCACCTCATCCTCGGAGAGCGGAAGATAATTACTGTCCTTCGAGTCTTTGTTTATGGTCTGTTCGTCGGGGCTAACTTGCCCATCTTCCCATTTTTCTTGTTCGGAGGTTGCTTCAATGGGGTGTTCATTGTCTCCGGCACCTTTAGGAGTGTTATCTTCTCCTGTGCCGGTGTTGCTATCTTTACTGCGGCGTGATCTAGAGTGGCGCCGCTGACGTCGGTGTTTCGATTGTGTCTGAGGAGGTTTATCCTCAACTGGATCTTCTTTATCATCGCCGCTGTTCTCCTTTGGTGCATTCACCATGTATACATCGTACAAGGAAGTGGCCATCCAGCGTCCGGTGAACGGCGGGTCCTGGGCCTCTTCTTCTCCGGCGTCGTCGTCCATACCGTCGATGTCATCAGAGCCGCAATCGAGCCTGTCAGTTAGGTCTTCGGTAGTGGCTATAAAGAGGGTGGCGGATTGGGAGCAAAATTCCCTGTCGTCAGCTTCTAATTCGAACCAGATATAGTTCGGTAGTGGATCCCTCACTAAGGATAGATTTTTTAATGAATTTAGCACATTGCCCAAGGGTGAGTGCTGGAAGATGTCCGCGGCGCTGAATTCGGCGATCGATAACTGATCATGATCGGCATGTTGGAAATATGCCCTAGAGGCAATAATAAATTAGTTATTATTATATTTCCTTGTTCATGATAATCGTTTATTATCCATGCTAGAATTGTATTGATAGGAAACTCAGACACATGTGTGGATACATAGACAACACCATGTCCCTAGTAAGCCTCTAGTTGACTAGCTCGTTGATCAATAGATGGTTACGGTTTCCTGACCATGGACATTGGATGTCATTGATAATGGGATCACATCATTAGGAGAATGATGTGATGGACAAAGACCCAATCCTAAGCCTAGCACAAGATCATGTAGTTCGTATGCTAAAGCTTTTCTGATGTAAAGTATCATTTCCTTAGACCATGAGATTGTGCAACTCCCGATACCGTAGGAGTGCTTTGGGTGTGCCAAACGTCACAACGTAACTGGGTGGCTATAAAGGTACACTACAGGTATCTCCGAAAGTGTCTGTTGGGTTGGCACGAATCGAGACTGGGATTTGTCACTCCGTGTAAACGGAGGGGTATCTCTGGGCCCACTCGGTAGGACATCATCATAATGTGCACAATGTGATCAAGGAGTTGATCACGGGATGATGTGTTACGAAACGAGTAAAGAGACTTGCCGGTAACGAGATTGAACAAGGTATCGGGATACCGACGATCGAATCTCGGGCAAGTATCGTACCGCTAGACAAATGGAATTATATACGGGATTGATTAAGTCCTTGACATCGTGGTTCATCCGATGAGATCATCGTGGAACATGTGGGATCCAACATGGGTATCCAGATCCCGCTGTTGGTTATTGACCGGAGAGTCATCTCGGTCATGTCTGCATGTCTCCCGAACCCGTAGGGTCTACACACTTAAGGTTCAGTGACGCTAGGGTTATAGGGATATGTATATGCAGTAACCCGAATGTTGTTCGGAGTCCCAGATGAGATCCCGGACATCACGAGGAGTTCCGGAATGGTCCAGAGGTAAAGAATTATATATAGGAAGTGCTATTTCGGCCATCGGGACAAGTTTCGGGGTCACCGGTATTGTACCGGGACCACCGGAAGGGTCCCGGGGGTCCACTCGGTGGGGCCACCTGTCCCGGGGGGCCACATGGGCTGTAGGGGTGTGCACCTTGGCCTACATGGGCCAAGGGCACTAGCGCCAAGAGGCCCATGCGCCTAGAGATAAGGAAGGAAGAGTCCTAAGAGGGGAAGGCACCTCCTAGGTGCCTTGGGGGGGGGGGAGGGACTCCTCCCTTGGCCGCCACCCCCGTAGGATATTGGATCTCCTAGGGCCGGCGCCCCCCCTAGGCTCCCTATATATAGTGGGGAAAGGAGGGCCTCTCAACCCACGCCTTGGTGCCTCCCTCTCCCTCTCCAACACCTCCTCCTCCTCCATAGAGCTTAGCGAAGCCCTGCCGGAGTACTGCAGCTCCATCACCACCACGCCGTCGTGCTGCTGCTGGAGCCATCTACTTCAACCTCTCCTTCCCTTGCTGGATCAAGAAGGAGGAGACGTCGCTGCTCCGTACGTGTGTTGAACGCGGAGGTGCCGTCCGTTCGGCGCTAGGATCATCGGTGATTTGGATCACGACGAGCACGACTCCATCAACCCCGTTCTCTTGAACGCTTCCGCGCGCGATCTACAATGGTATGTAGATCCACTCCTCCCTCTTTGCTAGATGACTCCATAGATAGATCTTGGTGACACGTAGGAAAATTTTGAATTTATGCTACGTTCCCCAACAGTGGCATCATGAGCTAGGTCTATGCGTAGTTTCTATGCACGAGTAGAACACAAAGTAGTTGTGGGCGTTGATTTTGTTCAATATGTTTACCGTTACTAGTCCAATCTTGATTCGGTGGCATTGTGGGATGAAGCGGCCCGGACCGACGTTACACGTACTCTTACGTTAGACTGGTTCCACCGACTGACATGCACTAGTTGCATAAGGTGGCTAGCGGGTGTCTGTCTCTCCCACTTTAGTCGGATCAGATACGATGAAAAGGGTCCTTATGAAGGGTAAATAGCAATTGGCATATCACGTTGTGGTTTTTGCGTAGGTAAGAAACGTTCTTGCTAGAAACCCATAGCAGCCACGTAAAACATGCAAACAACAATTAGAGGACGTCTAACTTGTTTTTGCAGGGTATGCTATGTGATGTGATATGGCCAAAAGGATGTGATGAATGATATATGTGATGTATGAGATTGATCATGTTCTTGTAATAGGAATCACGACTTGCATGTCGATGAGTATGACAATCGGCAGGAGCCATAGGAGTTGTCTTAATTTATTTATGACCTGCGTGTCAACATAAACGTCATGTAATTACTTTACTTTATTGCTAACCGTTAGCTGTAGTAGTAGAAGTAATAGTTGACGAGACAACTTCATGAAGACACGATGATAGAGATCATGATGATGGAGATCATGGTGTCATGCCGGTGACGATGATGATCATGGAGCCCCGAAGATGGAGATCAAGAGGAGCAAAGTGATGATGGCCATATCATGTCACTATTTGATTGCATGTGATGTTTATCATGTTTATGCATCTTGTTTACTTAGAACGACGGTAGTAAATAAGATGATCCCTCATAATAATTTCAATAAAGTGTTCCCCCTAACTGTGCACCGTTGCGACAGTTCGTTGTTTCGAAGCACCACGTGATGATCGGGTGTTAGATTCTAACATTCACATACAACGGGTGTAAGACAGATTTACACACGCGAAACACTTAGGTTGACTTGACAAGCCTAGCATGTACAGACATGGCCTCGGAACACAAGAGACCGAAAGGTCGAGCATGAGTCGTATGGTATATACGATCAACATGAAGATGTTCACCGATGATGACTAGTCCGTCTCACGTGATGATCGGACACGGCCTAGTTGACTCGGATCATGTAATCACTTAGATGACTAGAGGGATGTCTATCTAAGTGGGAGTTCACAAGATGAACTTAATTATTCTGAACATAGTCAAAAGGTCTTCGCAAATTATGTCGTAGCTCGCGCTTCAGTTCTACTGTTTAGATATGTTCCTAGAGAAAATTTAGTTGAAAGTTGATAGTAGTAATTATGCAGACTAGGTCCGTAAACTGAGGTTTGTCCTCATTGCTTCATAGAAGGCTTATGTCCTTAATGCACCGCTCAGTGTGCTGAACCTCAAACGTTGACTATGGATGTTGCGAACATCTGACATACACATTTTGATAACTACGTGATAGTTCAGTTAAACATCTTAGAGTTGAGGCACCGAAGATGTTTTGAAACATCGCGAAACATATGAGATGTTTCGAGGGCTGGAATTGGGATTTCAGGCTCGTGCCCACGTCAAGAGGTATAAGACCTCCGACGATTTTCTTAGCCTACAAACTAAGGGAGAAAAGTTCAATTGTTGAACTTGTGCTCAGATTGTCTGAGTACAACAATCGCTTGAATCGAGTGGGAGTTGATCTTCCAGATGAAATAGTGATGGTTCTCCGAAGTCATTACCACCAAGCTGCTTGAGCTTCGTGATGAACTATAATATATAAGGGACATATATGATGATCCTTGAGATATTCGCGATGTTTGACACCACAAAAGTAGAGATCAAGAAGGAGCATCAATTGTTGATGGTTGGTGAAACCACTAGTTTCAAGAAGGGCAAGGGCAAGAAGGGATACTTCATGAAACGGCAAATCAGCTGCTGCTCTAGTGAAGAAACCCAAGGTTGAACCCAAACCCGAGACTAAGTGCTTCTGTAGTAAAGGGAACAACCACTGGAGCAAAATTACCCTAGATACTTGGTAGATAAGAAGGCTGGCAAGGTCGATAGAAGTATATTGGATGTATTATGTTAATGTGTACTTTACTAGTACTCCTAGTAGCACCAGGGTATTAGATACCGGTTCGGTTGCTAAGTGTTAGTAACTCGAAATAAAAGCTACGGAATAAACAGAGACTAGCTAAAGGTGAGCTGACGATATGTGTTGGAAGTGTTTCCAATGTTGATATGATCAAGCATCGCACGCTCCCTCTACCATCGAGATTGGTGTTTGCATTGAGCATAGACATGATTGGATTATGTCTATCGCAATATGGTTATTCATTTAAAGAGAATAATGGTTACTCTATTTATTTGAATAATACCTTCAATGGTCTTACACCTAAAATGAATGATTTATTGAATCTCGATCGTAGTGATACACATGTTCATGCCAAAAGATAGTAATGATAGTACCACCTACTTGTGGCACTGCCACGTAAGTCATATCGGTATAAAACGCATGAAGAAGCTCCATGTTGATGGATCTTCGGGCTCACTTGTTTTGAAAGGTTTGAGACATGCGAACCATGTCTATTGGTGTATATGCATGAAGAAACTCCATGCAAATGGACCGTTTGGACTCACTTGATTTTGAATCACTTGAGACATGCAAATCATACCACATGGGCAAGATGACTGAAAACCTCGTTTTCAGTAAAATGGAACTAGAAAGCAACTTGTTGGAAGTAATACATTTTGATGTGTGCAATCCAATGAGTGCTGAGGCATGTAGTGGATATCGTTATGTTCTTACTTCACAGATGATTTGAGTAGATGTTGAGTATATTTACTTGATGAATCACGAGTCTGAATTATTGAAAGGTTCAAGTAATTTCAGGATGAAGTTGAAAGATCGTCGTGACAAGAGGATAAAATATCTATGATATGATCATAGAGATGAATATCTGAATTACGAGTTTGGCACAGAATTAAGACATTGTGGAAATTGTTTCACAACTAATACAGCCTGGAACACCATAGTGTGATGGTGTGTCCGAACATCATAACTGCACCCTATTGGATATGATGCATACCATGATGTCTCTTATCGAATTACCAGATAGTTTATGGGTTAGGCATTAAAGACAACCACATTCACTTTAAATAGGGCACCACGTAATTCCGATGAGATGACACCACATGAACTATGGTTTAGAGAAACCTAAGCTGTCATTTCTTAGAAGTTTGGGGCTGCGACGCTTATGTGAAAAAGTTTCAGGCTGATAAGCTCGAACCCAAAGCGGATAAATGCATCTTCATAGGACACTCAAAATAGTTGGGTATACCTCCTGTCTCAGATCCGAAAGCAATAAGGGATTGTTTCTAGAATCGGGTCCTTTCTTGAGGAAAAGTTTCTCTCGAAAGAATTGAGTGGGAGGATGGTGGAGACTTGATGAGGTTATTGAACCGTCTCTTCAACTAGTGTGTGGCTGGGCACAGGAGTTGTTCCTATGGCACCTACACCAATTTAAGTGGAAGCTTATGATAGTGATCATGAAACTTCAGATCAAGTCACTACCAAACCTCGTGGGATGACAAGGATGCGTACTACTTCAGAATGGTACGTAATCCTGTCTTGGAAGTCATGTTGCTAGACAACAATGAACCTACGAGCTATGGAGAAGCGATGGTGGGCCCGGATTCCGATAAATGGCTCGAGGCCATAAAATCCGAGAGAGGATCCATATATGGAAACAAAGTGTAGACTTTGACAGAACGGCTCGATGGTCGTGAGGCTGTTGAGTACAGATGGATTTTAAAAGGAAGACAGACAATGATGGTAAATGTCACCATTAAGAAAGCTCGACTTGTCGTTAAGATGTTTTCCGACAAGTTCAAGGAGTTGACTACGATGAGACTTTCTCACTCGTAGTGATGCTAAGAGTCTGTTGGAATTATATTAGCGATTACTGCATTATTTATGAAATCTTGCAGATAGGATGTCAAAACATTGTTTCCTCAACGTTTTTTTTGAGGAAAGGTTGTATGTGATACAAACCGAAAGGTTTTGTCAATCCTGAAAGATGCTAATAAGTATGCAAAGCTCCAGCAATCCTTCTAGGGACTAGAGTAAGCATCTCGGAGTTGGAATGTATGCTTTGATGATGATCAAAGATTTTGGGTTTATACAAAGTTTATGAGAAACTTGTATTTCCAAAGAAGTGAGTGGGAGCACTATAGAATTTCTGATGAATATATGTTGTTGACATATTGTTGATCAGAAATGACGTAGAATTTCTGGAAAGCATAGAGGGTTATTTGGAAAGTGTTTTTCAATGGAAAGCCTGGATTAAGCTACTTGAACATTGAGCATCAAGAGCTATAAGGATAGATCAAAACGCTTAATGGTACTTTCAAATGAGCACATACCTTGACATGATCTTGAAGCTGTTCAAGATGGATCAGTCAAAGAAGGAGTTCTTGCCTGAGTTGTAAGGTATGAAGTTAAGACTTAAAGCTCGACCACGGCAGAACAGAGAGAAAGGACGAAGGTCATCCCCTATGCTTAAGACATAGGCCCTACAGTATGCTATGCTATGTACCGCACCTGAAATGTGCCTTGCCATGAGTCAGTCAAGGGGTACAAGAGTGATCCAAGAATGGATCACAAGACAGTGGTCAAAGTTATCCTTAGTAACTAGTGGACTAAGGAATTTTCTCGATTATGGAGGTGGTAAAAGAGTTCGACGTAAAGAGTTACGTCGATGCAAGCTTAACACCTATCCGGATAGCTCTGAGTAGAGATACCGGATACGTATAATGGAGCAACAATTTAGAATAGCTCCAAGTAGAACAGTTATTTGAAATGGGTCCAAATGTAGAGTAGTAGTTGCATCTACAAGATGATATAAGAAATTTGCTAAGTACATACGGATCTGAAAGATTCAGACCCGTTGACTATAACATCTCTCACAAGCATAACATGTTCAAACCCAGAACTCATCAAGTGTTAATCACATGGTAATGTGAACTAGATTATTGACTCTAGTAAACTCTTTGGGTGTTAGTCACATGGGGATGTGACCTTGAGTGTTAATCACATATCGATGTGAACTGGATTATTGACTCTAGTGCAAGTGGGAGACTGTTGGAAATATGCCCTAGAGGCAATAATAAATTAGTTATTATTATATTTCCTTGTTCATGATAATCGTTTATTATCCATGCTAGAATTGTATTGATAGGAAACTCAGATACATGTGTGGATACATAGACAACACCATGTCCCTAGTAAGCCTCTAGTTGACTAGCTCGTTGATCAATAGATGGTTACGGTTTCCTGACCATGGACATTGGATGTCATTGATAACGGGATCACATCATTAGGAGAATGATGTGATGGACAAAGACCCAATCCTAAGCCTAGCACAAGATCATGTAGTTCGTATGCTAAAGCTTTTCTAATGTCAAGTATCATTTCCTTAGACCATGAGATTGTGCAACTCCCGGATACCGTAGGAGTGCTTTGGGTGTGCCAAACATCACAACGTAACTGGGTGGCTATAAAGGTACACTACAGGTATCTCCGAAAGTGTCTGTTGGGCTGGCACGAATCGAGACTGGGATTTGTCACTCCGTGTAAACGGAGAGGTATCTCTGGGCCCACTCGGTAGGACATCATCATAATGTGCACGATGTGATCAAGGAGTTGATCACGGGATGATGTGTTACGAAACGAGTAAAGAGACTTGCCGGTAACGAGATTGAACAAGGTATCGGGATACCGACGATCGAATCTCGGGCAAGTATCGTACCGCTAGACAAAGGGAATTATATACAGGATTGATTAAGTCCTTGACATCGTGGTTCATCCGATGAGATCATCGTGGAACATGTGGGAGCCAACATGGGTATCCAGATCCCGCTGTTGGTTATTGACCGGAGAGTCATCTCGGTCATGTCTGCATGTCTCCCGAACCCGTAGGGTCTACACTTAAGGTTCGGTGACGCTAGGGTTATAGGGATATGTATATGCAGTAACCCGAATGTTGTTCGGAGTCCCGGATGAGATCCCGGACGTCACGAGGAGTTCCGGAATGGTCCGGAGGTAAAGAATTATATATAGGAAGTGCTATTTCGGCCATCGGGACAAGTTTCGGGGTCACCGGTATTGTACCGGGACCACCGGAAGGGTCCCGGGGGTCCACCGGGTGGGGCCACCTGTCTTGGGGGGCCACATTGGCTGTAGGGGTGTGCACCTTGGCCTACATGGGCCAAGGGCACCAGCCCCAAGAGGCCCATGCGCCTAGAGATAAGGAAGGAAGAGTCCTAAGAGGGGAAGGCACCTCCTAGGTGCCTTGGGGGGGGGGGAGGGACTCCTCCCTTGTCCGCCGCCCCCCTAGGAGATTGGATCTCCTAGGGCCGGTGCCCCCCCTAGGCTCCCTATATATAGTGGGGAAAGGAGGGCCTCTCAACCCACGCCTTGGTGCCTCCCTCTCCCTCTCCAACACCTCCTCCTCCTCCATAGAGCTTAGCGAAGCCCTGCCGGAGTACTGCAGCTCCATCACCACCACGCCATCGTGCTGCTGCTGGAGCCATCTACCTCAACCTCTCCTTCCCTTGCTGGATCAAGAAGGAGGAGACGTCACTGCTCCGTACGTGTGTTGAACGCGGAGGTGCCGTCCGTTCGACGCTAGGATCATCAGTGATTTGGATCACGACGAGCACGACTCCATCAACCCCGTTCTCTTGAACGCTTCCGTGCGCGATCTACAAGGGTATGTAGACCCACTCCTCCCTCGTTGCTAGATGACTCCATAGATAGATCTTGGTGACATGTAGGAAAATTTTGAATTTATGCTACGTTCCCCAACACGGCATGCGCGGATGCACATAGTTCAGAACCTTTAAGCGGAAACGAGCCGAGGTTCTGGTGACACAGGCATTACCAGTGGTTAGGTCCGTCTGCAGCTCCAACGCCGTGGAGTCTGCAGCCTCCGTGGCGAGGTTGAGCTTCCTGTCCTCGGGTGGCGTGACCTGCTCCAGATCTAAGGCCAGAGGGGCTACAGGTGCAATTTCCTGGGTATGGCCCGATGACAAATCTAAGTCATGTTCATCGAGGCGACGGGGAGCGATTGCCGTGGTATAGAATCCGTCGAAGATCAAGTCTCTGCGGATATCCGTGACATAGTTCAAGCTCCCGAATCTGACCTGACGGCCAGGGGCGTAGCTGTCGATGTGCTCCAGATGGCCAAGTGAGTTGGCCCGCAGTGCGAAGCTGCCGAACACGAAGATCTGTCCGGGGAGGAAGACCTCCCCTTGGACAGCATCGTTGTAGATTATTGAAAGAGCGATCAAACCTTTTAAGGACGACACAATGGAACTCTCAATGAAAGCACCAATGTCGGTGTCAAAACCGGCGGATCTCAGGTAGGGGGTCCCGAACTGTGCGTCTAGGATCAATGGTAACAGGAGACAGGGGACACAATGTTTTACCCAGGTTCGGGCCCTCTCTATGGAGGTAATACCCTACGTCCTGCTTGATTGATCTTGATGAATATGAGTATTACAAGAGTTGATCTACCACGAGATCGCAATGACTAAACCCTAAAAGTCCAGTATGGCTATGATTATGAGGATTCCGCCTATCTACGGACCTAGCCCTCTAGTTTATATAGACACGGGAGGGATCTAGGGTTACACAATGTCGGTTACAGAGAAAAGAATCTTCATAGTTGGTCGCCAAGCTTGCCTTCCACGCCAAGGAGAGTCCTATCTGGACACGGGTAGAGTCTTCGGTCTTTGTATCCTTACGGCCCATCAGTCTGGCCCACGTCCAACAGGTCGGACGCCAGAGGACCCCTTAGTCCATGACTCCCTCAACGAGCACTAGGGGCGCGACCACCGCTGCGGACCGACTGTGCAACTGCACGTGGTGGAAGAGTTGCTCGCCATGATGCATAGTGAGCCAAGTGACTCCAACAACCTGAACCAAGATGAGGCGGCCAGTGAACAAGGGGCAGATTGATGTGTCCTCTCCAAGGAGTCTCTCAACGGAGGGGAATCCTCCACCACTATGCGTCTCCATAGCTAGGTTCAAGGTCGGGAGGTGTTGATGCTCATCGACTCGGGCTCATCCCACAGTTTCATCTGTGAATCCCTTGCCGCTCAGCTGCAAGGTGTGGTCAAGGCCAAGCACCCGTTGGCAGTGTAGGTGTCGAACGGTGGCGTCATGCGCTGTGATCAAGAACTGCCAACGTGATAATGGCAAACCCATGGAGTCACCTTCGACACCACCCTTAAGGTACTTCCATTGGGTTGCTACGGTATCATCCTTGGCATCGACTGGCTAGTGCGGCACAGCCCCATTAAAGTGCACTGGCTGGAGAAGACGATGGATTTTTAGTACCATGGCGCCACCATCCATCTCCAAGGGGTGAAGGCAGATGTTAGCCAATGCCAATCACTCTCCGATGAAGAACTGACTGAGTTACTACAACGCGCTAGTGTCGTGCGCATGGTTCAGCTTTGTGCTACCATGCAAGGGGAGCCAAGCCTGACTGAAGTGCCTGTGCCTGCGGAAATTGATGCACTAATCAGTGAGTTTGAGCACCTGTTCGCAGAGCCAAAGGGACTACCACCTCAGAGTTCATTCGATCACACCATACCCCTGCTTCCGGGAGCAAAGCTGGTCAATGTCCGTCCATACCGTTACAGTCTAGTTTAAAAGGACATGATTGATAAGAAATTAGCGGACATGCTTGCACATGGGATTATTGCGCCTAGCTCCAGCCCGTTTGCTTCGCCAGTGCTACTAGTTCTGAAGAAGGACTTGTCTTGGCGTTTCTGTGTGGACTACCGCCAACTCAGTGCCATAACAGTCAAGAAACATTTTCCCTTGCAGGTTATCGACGAGCTTCTGGATGAACTTGCGGGGTCCAGGTGGTTCACTAGCTTGGATCTCCGGGCCGGATACCATCAAATACGTATGAAGCCCGAGGATGAGCACAAGACCGCTTTCAAGACCCACCATGGTCATTTTGAGTTCAAGGTGCTAGCATATGGCCTAACAGGTGGACCTGCAGCCTTCCAAGGAGGAATGAATATTGTGCTAGCTCCAGTTAATCGCAAGGGCGTGCTGGTTTTTATCGATGACATATTGGTGCAGAGTGCCACGATAGAGCAGCACCGCGATAAGCTGCAGCAGGTATTCCAACTGTTGGACGAGCATCAGCTAAAGGTGAAAGAACAAGTGCTCCCTAGGTGGTTTTGATAATTGACGACAACATATCTCGTGTTGGACTAACATTTCTATCTAGCATTTTTCAGATAAGTTCAACAATGGAGTGGCATGGACTAAAGGTTGTGGGAACTCCTTCAAGATGCTAAGGACAAAGGATTGGCTAAAGCTTCAAGCTCAAGACTCTTCATTTTACATTTTAGTGATCCAAGATCACATTGAGTCCATAGGAAAAGCCAATACTATCAAGGATGGATGAGGTGTTGCTTAATGAGCCTCTTGCTTCATGTGCTTAATGATATGCTCCAAAATCCTCAGCTACTTTCCCACTTCCACATATGACCTAAACCCTAAGCCAAACTCGGTCCTACCGATTATTCCTATCCGGCGCCACCGAGTTTCACTTGTCATAAGCCACTGCCAAACCCTAGCAATTCGGTTCTACCGATAGGGATCTCGGTCTCACCGAGATGGGCTTGCAAACTCTCTGTTACCTATTGCAATATTTTCGGTCCCACCGAGATATGCAATTGGTCCCACCGAGATTGCAATGTAAATTCAGTGTTTCCTTTTTGTAACTTTTCGGTCTCACCGAAAGAGCAAATCGGTCCCACCGAGTTTACCTGACCAACTCTCTGGTTAGCTTATTACCAAACTCGGTCTCACCAAGTTTGTGTAATCGGTCTCACTGAGATTACGTTATGCCCAAACCCTAACCATATCGGTCCTACCGAGTTGCATGTCAGTCCCACCGAAAATCTCTAACGGTCACTAGGTTTACATTTTCGGTCCGACCGAGTTTGTTGATTCGGTCCCACCGAGATTGGAAAACTGTGTGTAACAGTTGGATTTTGTGTGGAGGCTATATATACCCCTCCACCTCCTCTTCATTCGTGAAGAGAGCCATCAGACTAAGCCTACACTTCCAGCATCCTATTTCTGAGAGAGAACTACCTACTCATGTGTTGAGGCCAAGATATTCCATTCCAACCATATGAATCTTGATCTCTAGCCTTCCCAAGTTGCTTTCCACCCAAATCTTCTTTTCACAAAATCCAAATCCTATGAGAGAGAGTTGAGTGTTGGGGAGACTATCATTTGAAGCACAAGAGCAAGGAGTTCATTACCTACACACCATTTGTTACTTCTTGGAGAGTGGTGTCTCCTAGATTGGCTAGGTGTTACTTGGGAGCCTCCGACAAGATTTGGAGTTGAACCAAGGAGTTTGTAAGGGCAAGGAGATCGCCTACTTTGTGAAGATCTAATGCTAGTGAGGCAAGTCCTTCGTGGGCGATGGCCATGGTGGGATAGACAAGGTTGCTTCTTCGTGGACCCTTTGTGGGTGGTTGCTTCTTCGTGGACCCTTCGTGGGTGGAGCCCTTTGTGGACTCGCGCAACCGTTACCCTTCATGGGTGGAGCCCTCCGTGGACTCGTGCAACCGTTACCCTTCGTGGGTTGAAGTCTCCATCAACGTGGATGTAGGATAGCACCACCTATCCGAACCACGGGAAAAACATCCGTCTCTCCAATTGTGTTTGAACTCTCCAAACCCTTTCCCTTACATTCTTGCAAGTTGCATGCTTTACATTCCGCTGCTCATATACTCTTTGCATGCTTGCTTGATATGTATTTTGTATGTTGAAATTGTGCCTAAAACTCCACTGAAACCAAAAATGCCTAAAAATTGCAACTTTAGCACTAAGTGTCTAATCACCCCCCTCTAGACACATCTACTTCAAGGTCCTACAAGTGGTATCAGAGCTTTGGTCTCCATTGCCTTGGTTTAATCACCATTGGAGGAAGATGGATGTGTCTACCTTAGGGAGTCTTAGACATAGAGTGCCTATTCTTGATGGAGAACATTTTCATGAGTGGGAAAATGAGATGCTTGTAATTTTCAATCAATATCATTTGAACAAGTACATTGCTAGCCCTTGTGCACCTCATATTGATCCTTTGCATCCTACCCTAGATGAAGATATTGACATGATTTGCAATCTTAGAACTATTGAGCTCATCATTAGAGGATTGCCGAAAAATTTGATTGCTAGTTTGCCTACTCTTAATTGTGCCTATACTATATGGAAATTTCTTGAGGAACGATTTCCCGATCATTCCTTGAAAACTTTGGATGAAATTCTCCATAAATCTATTGCCTTGAGTAAGATGAACTCTAGTGATCCTAGTTTTGGTAATTGTCTATTTGAACTTATCAATCTTAAGCATGCTAAAGGAGATGTTGGAATCATTAGTGATATCATATTCGAAGCTATAAGAATTCATAAAAGTGACCACTTTGATGTTCATTTATCTAATGAATTACCCTCTCTAGGAAATGATGAGTCACAAGATCATGATGAACATGGATACTATGATGATGATGATGATGATAGTGACTTAGATCTTGATGATGCAATGAGACATTTTGGTCGTATGGCAAATCTCTGGGGATATGAATTAGGAGGAAAGGAATGGGTTCTTGATAGTGGATGTACTGATCATATGACCGGAGATGAAGAGATGTTCCGTGAGCTTGCTGAAAATGACGGCCCTCGAAAATATGTCACCTTTGGTGATAATTCAAAGGGTAAAGTGGTTGGCCTTGGTAAGGTGGCCATCTCACATGATAGTTCCATTCAATATGTCATGCTCGTTGAATCTCTTGGCTACAACTTACTTTCAGTATCTAGACTTGCTGATTTCGGTTTGAATGTCCTATTTACTGAGGTAGATTGCCAAGTATTTCGTCGAGACAATCATAAAATGGTCTTTACGGGTATGCGTAGAGGTGATCTTTACATTGTCGATTTCTCTAAAAAGGCACAACCTAAAACTTGCTTTGTTGCTAAATCCTCAAAAGGTTGGTTGTGGCATAGACGACTAGGTCACGTTGGCATGAGAAACCTTGACAAGCTTATTAAAGGAAATCATATCCTTGGAGTTAACGATGTCATATTTGATAAGGATAGACTTTGTAGTGCTTGTCAAGCAGGTAAACAGGTTGGAGGAAGGCATCCCGTGAAGAACATCATGACCACAAGAAGGCCACTCGAGCTACTTCATATGGATCTTTTTGGTCCCAACGCCTACAAGAGTCTCGGTGGAAATTCTTTTGGTCTAGTTATAGTTGATGATTTTTCAAGATTTACATGGGTGTTCTTTCTTAATGACAAGTCGCAGGTCCAGAAGATCTTCAGAAACTTCGCTAGGAAGGCCCAAAATCAGTTTGATGTGAAGATCAAGAAGGTTCAGAGTGACAACGGAACGGAGTTCAAGAACGCAAATGTGGACACCTTTCTTGACGAAGAAGGGATTTCACACGAGTTCTCGGCTACGTACACACCTCAACAAAATGGAGTTGTTGAGAGGAAGAACCGGACGGTCATCGAAATGGCAAGAACGATGCTTGATGAATACAAGACGCCGAAGCACTTTTGGGCAGAAGCGGTTGAGACAGCTTGTCACGCAACAAATCGCTTATATCTTCACAAGCTACTCGGCAAGACGGCATACGAGCTTCTCACCGGTAACAAACCCCAAGTTGGATACTTTTGAGTATTCGGCTCAAAGTGCTACATTCTTGATAAGCATCGTCGTTCAAAGTTTGCTCCGAAATCTCATGAAGGTTTTCTACTCGGTTATGGCTCAAACTCTCACACTTACCGTGTCTACAACAATTTCACCCGAAAGGTTGAAGAGACGGTAGATGTGAAGTTTGATGAATCTAATGGCTCGCAAGTAGAGCAATTGCCAATTGATGTAGGAGACAAAGACCCTTCAGAAGCAATCCAAGACTTGTCCATTGGCAAAATTCGTCCAACGGAGGTGAAGGAGAGTACTTCATCCGTCCAAGTGGAAGCTTCTACTTCATGACAAGGTGAACCAAGAATCGACACGGAAGCATCCACAAGTGGGACACACCAAGATGAAGAAGACGAGGAAATACATCAAGACGAACATCAACAACCTCCTTCTCCACCACGACAAGAGAACGACGACGTCAACAATGAAGAAGGCCAAGAAGAAGAACAAGATGAAGAAGATGTTCAACGAAGACCCAAGCAAAAGCTCTCACGAGTTCGAGCAAGAATTGCCAAAGATCATCCCGTCGAGCAAATCCTCAATGATATACAAACCGGGAGAATTACTCGCTCAAAAACTCGTTTAGCTAACTTTTGTGAAAACTATTCATTCATCTCTAGCATTGAACCTATGAAGGTTGAAGAAGCATTGGAAGATCCGGATTGGATAAACGCTATGCATGAAGAGCTACACAATTTTGAGAGAAACCAAGTTTGGACATTGGTTGAGAAGCCCGACAACAACCACAACATCATTGGTACCAAATGGGTGTTTCGCAACAAGCAAGATGAAGATGGACAAGTGGTTCGCAACAAAGCACGTCTCGTCGCCCAAGGGTACACACAAGTCGAAGGTATGGACTACGGTGAGACATATGCTCCCGTTGCTAGACTTGAGTCCATTCGCATCTTACTTGCCTATGCTAATCACCATAATATCACCTTGTACCAAATGGACATTAAAAGTGCTTTTCTAAATGGTGAAATAGAGGAGGAAGTTTATGTCAAACAACCTCCCGGCTTTGTCAATCCTAAGAAACCTAATCATGTTTACAAACTTCACAAAGCTCTTTATGGTCTTAAACAAGCTCCTAGAGCATGGTATAAATGCTTGACCAAGTTCCTTACTACAAGTGGTTTTGAAATTGGTAAAATTGATTCTACTCTTTTTACTAAAAGGGTTAATGGAGAACTATTTGTATGCCAAATTTATGTTGATGATATCATATTTGGTTCAACTAACACTCTCTTTAGTGAAAAGTTTGGAAAGCTAATGTCAGAGAAGTTTGAGATGTCTATGATGAGTGAACTCAAATTCTTTCTCGGTTTGCAAATCAAGCAAACTAAGAAAGGTACATTTGTCTCTCAAACAAAGTACACCAAGGACTTATTCAAGAAGTTCAATATGCAAGAATGCAAAGGTATGTCTACACCCATGCCTACTAGTGGACATAATGATTTGACCAAAGATGGTGAACCGGTTGATCAAAAGGTTTATCGCTCTATGATTGGTTCATTGTTGTACCTATGTGCTTCACGTCCCGATATTATGCTAAGTGTGTGCATGTCTGCACAATATCAAGCTGCTCCTAAAGAATGTCATCTTAAGGCCGTGAAAAGGATAGTGAGATATTTAATCCATACACCAAATTTTGGCATTTGGTATCCTAAGAGGTCTTCTTTTGATCTTGTTGGCTATTCCGACTCGGATTATGCCGGAGACAAGGTTGATAGAAAGTCCACTTTGGGTACTTGTCAATTTCTTGGTATATCTCTTGTGTCTTGGTCTTCCAAGAAACAAAACTCGGTATCCTTATCCACTGCCGAAGCGGAATACATTGCCGCTGGTTCATGTTGTGCTCAATTACTTTGGATGACCCAAACTCTTAAAGATTATGGGATCTATGTGAAACATGTTCCACTACTTTGTGACAATGAAAGTGCTATCAAAATTGGTCATAATCCTGTACAACATTCTCGAACTAAGCATATTGAAGTTCGTCATCATTTCATTCGAGATCATGGTTCTAAGGGTGACATTGATCTTAAGCATGTTCGCACCGATAAGCAATTAGCGGATACATTTACTAAACCTCTTGATGAGAAAGTGTTTTGCAGGTTGAGAGGAGAATTGAACATCATTGATGCTTCGAACTTGGAGTAGAAAACTCCATTGGATACATGCAAGATATGAGCTTATGACTAATCCATGATATATCTCTTATGATAACTATCTTATGTCTTGGATATATTTGCACCTTGCATGTTGTCTAACCCATGTAGGTGCTTGGTTGAATCTAATTCCATGAGATTGCGACTCACTCACATCTTGGGCAATCTCTACATCACCAAGACTCTACACAATGGTGGTTGAAGACAAGGAAGCACAAAACCATTCAAACTTATCCTTTGACAAACTCTATGTTGAGCTTCATGATTGTCATTTTTGGATACACAAGTGCTCTTCCTTGCAAAAACTAACCCATATAGGTAGATGAACTCAAACTCCAAGTGGTGCTCCCAACTCTTGATGAGCTACATCAACCTTGAGCACCCACACAAGTTCAACTACATGAGCAATAACCACACCGCCACCCAAGGTATGTTATTCCATCTTAGAGAAGCTTTACTCCAAGACATGAGTCAAAGCAACTCAACAAGATGTGAATACATCAAGATGCTTAAACGAAAAATGGTAACCCCATTTTGAGCTTAAACGATGAGTATGACCTATCATCAAGTGTTCTCACTTGACTCCTAAGTCAATATACTCTAACATAGGTGACTATATCACCGCCCAACACTAGATGAAGTTCTCTTGTGTTCTTTTCTGTGTTATTGCATTTGTCTCATGCATATTTAGTTTCTTTATCTTTTTCAAAAACAAAAAAAACTTCATCTAGATCTTTCAGTTTCTTCTCTTTTCTCTTGGTTTTTGCTCTGCATTTTCTGCATTTAATTCCTTGCAAATCATTCAGGTAATTCATTGCAAATCTTTGTGAGATCCTACAAGTCTAGTGAGCTGAGGTGACAAGTGTTTTTCTCTATGATGAACTCGGTTTCACCGAATTGTCATTTTCGGTCCAACCGAATCCCTTCGGTACTACCGAAACATGCCACTCGGTGCCACCGATTTTGCACCAGGAAAAACAGTTTGCCACATATTCTATATTTCTTCTGATCCAGCTCCACTCAATGAATCTTGTCCTCTACAAGCATCACAGTTTTATTCACTGCTTTGTGCTGAGTCTCAAGGACCAAACCTATACGACGGATTCCAGAAAGCCCTTCTTGGAAATTGATGTCAAAGGGGGAGAAAGAGATCACATCAAAGCTCAAGGGGGAGAGAAAGTCTCAAGGATCCCAGATGTTGTTAAGGGAAGCTCAAGGGGGAGAGAAAGTCTCAAGGATCCCAGATGTTGTTAAAGGGGAGAGAGAGATTTCCCAGATGTTATTAAGGGGGAGAGAGAGATTTCCAGGGGGAGAGAAAATACTCAAGGATCCCAGATGCTTGATGTTCAAGAGGAGAGATGTCACATGTCTTTTTGGGGGAAAGACATGTTCATATACGCTTATTTGCATTAAGTTCTATCCATTTGTATCTTTCAGCTCTGATTTTCTGTTCCCTATCTTCTCCCAATATCCCATGTAAGATTCAGGGGGAGCAAGACACCTAAGGGAAAGAAATCAGTCAAATTCATTGCATATCTTTACTCTTGGGGACATGTTGAATTCAATGTGGTACATTGTACTCACTCTCTACATGTCATCCCAGTCTTGGTATTCTTGTGGTTTCCTTTGTTTGCTCTGGCTAGTGGATGTACCTGTGTTATCTAACCTTGTTTGTGCAGGTTCATTCCATCCTAAGCCAACTCAAGACCACAAGGTAAGTATATGCATCAAAATCATGAGTATGAGGAGTTCTTGCTTATGTACATACTGTTTGCAAGAAGGACTCATGAGCATGAAGGTATTTTCCTTGATAATCTTTTGCTCTGATGCATATGGCCAAGATACATGTAACACATTGCCTACTCTGTCATGGTTATGCTCTCACATGCCTCTATATTTCATATTTACGTGAGTGCATACATGTAGGGGGAGCCTATGCTTGTTACATGTCCTTCCAAAGCTTTACTTGCTGTTCTTTATATCTTTATCTAAAGCTTTGATGTATGTTGCCATCAATTACCAAAAAGGGGGAGATTGAAAGCACAAGTGCTCCCTAGGTGGTTTCGATAATTGACGACAACATATCTCGTGTTGGACTAACATTTCTATCTAGCATGTTTCAGATAAGTTCAACAATGGAGTGGCATGGACTAAAGGTTGTGGGAACTCCTTCAAGATGCTAAGGACAAAGGATTGGCTAAAGCTTCAAGCTCAAGACTCTTCATTTTACATTTTAGTGATCCAAGATCACATTGTGTCCATAGGAAAAGCCACTACTATCAAGGAGGGATGAGGTGTTGCTTAATGAGCCTCTTGCTTCATGTGCTTAATGATATGCTCCAAAATCCTCAGCTACTTTCCCACTTCCACATATGACCTAAACCCTAAGCCAAACTCGGTCCTACCGATTATTCCTATCCGGCGCCAACGAGTTTCACTTGTCATAAGCCACTGCCAAACCCTAGCAATTCGGTTCTACCGATAGGGATCTCGGTCTCACCGAGATGGGCTTGCAAACTCTCTGTTACCTATTGCAATATTTTCGGTCCCACCGAGATATGCAATCGGTCCCACCGAGATTGCAATGTAAATTCAGTGTTTCCTTTTTGTAACTTTTCGGTCTCACCGAAAGAGCAAATCGGTCCCACCGAGTTTACCTGACCAACTCTCTGGTTAGCTTATTACCAAACTCGGTCTCACCGAGTTTGTGTAATCGGTCTCACCGAGATTATGTTATGCCCAAACCCTAACCATATCGGTCCTACCGAGTTGCATGTCAGTCCCACCGAAAATCTCTAACGGTCACTAGGTTTACATTTTCGGTCCGACCGAGTTTGTTGATTCGGTCCCACCGAGATTGGAAAACTGTGTGTAATGGTTGGATTTTGTGTGGAGGCTATATATACCCCTCCACCTCCTCTTCATTCGTGAAGAGAGCCATCAGACTAAGCCTACACTTCCAGCATCCTATTTCTGAGAGAGACCTACCTACTCATGTGTTGAGGCCAAGATATTCCATTCCTACCATATGAATCTTGATCTCTAGCCTTCCCAAGTTGCTTTCCACTCAAATCTTCTTTTCACAAAATCCAAATCCTATGAGAGAGAGTTGAGTGTTGGGGAGACTATCATTTGAAGCACAAGAGCAAGGAGTTCATTACCTACACACCATTTGTTACTTCTTGGAGAGTGGTGTCTCCTAGATTGGCTAGGTGTTACTTGGGAGCCTCCGACAAGATTGTGGAGTTGAACCAAGGAGTTTGTAAGGGCAAGGAGATCGCCTACGTCGTGAAGATCTACTGCTAGTGAGGCAAGTCCTTCGTGGGCGATGGCCATAGTGGGATAGACAAGGTTGCTTCTTCGTGGACCCTTCGTGGGTGGAGCCCTTCGTGGACTCGCGCAACCGTTACCCTTCGTGGGTGGAGCCCTCCGTGGACTCGCGCAACCGTTACCCTTCGTGGGTTGAAGTCTCCATCAACGTGGATGTAGGATAGAACCACCTATCCGAACCACGGGAAAAACATCTGTCTCTCCAATTGCGTTTGAACTCTCCAAACCCTTTCCCTTACATTCTTGCAAGTTGCATGCTTTACATTCCGCTGCTCATATACTCTTTGCATGCTTGCTTGATATGTACTGTGTATGTTGAAATTGTGCCTAAAACTCCACTCAAACCAAAAAGGCCTAAAAATTGCAACTTTAGCACTAAGTGTCTAATCACCCCCCCTCTAGACACATCTACTTCAAGGTCCTACAAGTGGTATCAGAGCTTTGGTCTCCATTGCCTTGGTTTAATCACCATTGGAGGAAGATGGATGTGTTACCTTAGGGAGTCTTAGACATAGAGTGCCTATTCTTGATGGAGAATATTTTCAAGATTGGAAAAATGAGATGCTTGTAATTTTCAATCAATATCATTTGAACAAGTACATTGCTAGCCCTTGTGCACCTCATATTGATCCTTTGCATCCTACCCTAGATGAAGATATTGACATGATTCGCAATCTTAGAACTATTGAGCTCATCATTAGAGGATTGCCCAAAAATTTGATTGCTAGTTTTCCTACTCTTAATTGTGCCTATACTATATGGAAATTTCTTGAGGAACGATTTCCCGATCATTCCTTGAAAACTTTGGATGAAATTCTCCATAAATCTATTGCCTTGAGTAAGATGAACTCTAGTGATCCTAGTTTTGGTAATTGTCTATTTGAACTTACCAATCTTAAGCATGCTAAAGGAGATGTTGGAATCATTAGTGATATCATATTCGAAGCTATAAGAATTCATAAAAGTGACCACTTTGATGATCATTTATCTAATGAATTACCCTCTCTAGGAAATGATGAGTCACAAGATCATGATGAACATGGATACTATGATGATGATGATGATAGTGACTTAGATCTTGATGATGCAATGAGACATTTTGGTCTTATGGCAAATCTTCGGGGATATGAATCAGGAGGAAAGGAATGGGTTCTTGATAGTGGATGTACTGATCATATGACCGGAGATGAAGAGATGTTCCGTGAGCTTGCTGAAAATGACGGCCCTCGAAAATATGTCACCTTTGGTGATAAATCAAAGGGTAAAGTGGTTGGCCTTGGTAAGGTGGCCATCTCACATGATAGTTCCATTCAAAATGTCATGCTCGTTGAATCTCTTGGCTACAACTTACTTTCAGTATCTAGACTTGCTGATTTCGGTTTGAATGTCCTATTTACTGAGGTAGATTGCCAAGTATTTCGTCGAGACAATCATAAAATGGTCTTTACGGGTATGCGTAGAGGTGATCTTTACATTGTCGATTTCTCTAAAAAGGCACAACCTAAAACTTGCTTTGTTGCTAAATCCTCAAAAGGTTGTTTGTGGCATAGACGACTAGGTCACGTTGGCATGAGAAACCTTGACAAGCTTATTAAAGGAAATCATATCCTTGGAGTTAACGATGTCATATTTGATAAGGATAGAATTTGCAGTGCTTGTCAAGCAGGTAAACAGGTTGGAGGAAGGCATCCCGTGAAGAACATCATGACCACAAGAAGGCCACTTGAGCTACTTCATATGGATCTTTTTGGTCCCAACGCTTACAAGAGTCTCGGTGGAAATTCTTTTGGTCTAGTTATAGTTGATGATTTTTCAAGATTTACATGGGTGTTCTTTCTTAATGACAAGTCGCAGGTCCAGAAGATCTTCAGAAACTTCGCTAGGAAGGCCCAAAATCAGTTTGACGTGAAGATCAAGAAGGTTCGGAGTGACAACGGAACATAGTTCAAGAACACAAATGTGGACACCTTTCTTGACGAAGAAGGGATTTCACACGAGTTCTCGGCTACGTACACTCCTCAACAAAATGGAGTTGTTGAGAGGAAGAACCGGACGGTCATCGAAATGGCAAGAACGATGCTTGATGAATACAAGACGCCGAAGCACTTTTGGGCAGAAGCGGTTGAGACAGCTTGTCATGCAACAAATCGCTTATATCTTCACAAGCTACTCGGCAAGATGGCATACGAGCTTCTCACCGGTAACAAACCCCAAGTTGGATACTTTCGAGTATTCGGCTCAAAGTGCTACATTCTTGATAAGCATCGTCGTTCAAAGTTTGCTCCTAAATCTCATGAAGGTTTTCTACTCGGTTATGGCTCAAACTCTCACACTTACCGTGTCTACAACAATTTCACCTGAAAGGTTGAAGAGACGGTAGATGTGAAGTTTGATGAATCTAATGGCTCGCAAGTAGAGCAATTGCCAATTGATGTAGGAGACAAAGACCCTTCAGAAGCAATCCAAGACTTGTCCATTGGCAAAATTCGTCCAACGGAGGTGAAGGAGAGGTCTTCATCCGTCCAAGTGGAAGCTTCTACTTCACGACAAGGTGAACCAAGAATCGACATGGAAGCATCCACAAGTGGGACACACCAAGATGAAGAAGACGAGGAAATACATCAAGACGAACATCAACAACCTCCTTCTCCACCACGACAAGAGAACAACGACGTCAACAATGAAGAAGGCCAAGAAGAAGAACAAGATGAAGAAGATGTTCAACGAAGACCCAAGCAAAAGCTCTCACGAGTTCGAGCAAGAATTGCCAAAGATCATCCCATCGAGCAAATCCTCAATGATATACAAACCGGGAGAATCACTCGCTCAAAAACTCGTTTAGCTAACTTTTGTGAAAACTATTCATTCATCTCTAGCATTGAAACTATGAAGGTTGAAGAAGCATTGGAAGATCCGGATTGGATAAACGCTATGCATGAAGAGATACACAATTTTGAGAGAAAACGAGTTTGGACATTTGTTGAGAAGCCCGACAACGACCACAACATCATTGGTACCAAATGGGTGTTTCGCAACAAGCAAGATGAAGATGGACAAGTGGTTCGCAACAAAGCACGTCTCGTCGCCCAAGGGTACACACAAGTTGAAGGTATGGACTATGGTGAGACATATGCTCCTGTTGCTAGACTGGAGTCCATTCGCATCTTACCTGCCTATGCTAATCACCATAATATCACCTTGTACCAAATGGACATTAAAAGTGCTTTTCTAAATGGTGAAATAGAGGAGGAAGTTTATGTCAAACAACCTCCCGGCTTTGTCAATCTGTCGGGGGAAACTGATCCACGAACACCTATGGGGCCGGTGGACCGGGCCCCTTTCGGTTCGGCGGGGGGCGGAGATCGCACGAAGAGCAGATCGAGGCGAAGCACACGAGCAGTTTACCCAGCTTCGGAGCTCTCCGGAGAGATAACACTCCTACTGCTGCTTGTTTGATTGTCTTGTGTTCTTGCTCTAGAGAGAGAGAGAGCGTAGTGTTTTTCTTGGTTACGAATGAGTCGAACTTCGCGAACCAGTCGAACCGAACCCCCTCTACGTTGCGCATGGGCCTCCTTTTATACGCTAAAGGGGTCAGCGACAGGTGGCAACGCAGAGAAGGGTACAAATGTAAAAAGTGAGGTGGTTGGTACAGTTACTTGTGCAGTGCACCCTACCTCACCCTGACGGCAGGGGACAAGGGCATTAAATGCCCGTCTGAGTCGCCCAAACAGTGCAGAAAAGGACCGTTAGGGGCGCCACCGTTCGCCACGATGGCAATCTTGTCAGCTTCGCATGCCACTGCGCACCGCTGGCTGCACAGCCTCCCGTCATGCGCGCCTGGAGAGGCCCCCAGAGCGACACGTTGGTGGATGCGCTGGAGCGTGGGCACAGAGTGGCCGCCTGCCGCGGCAAGCGCCTTGCCGCTGCTGTTATCTTGTCGGGTCCGAAGGCTTGTCGCTCACAGGGCCTCGAGGTACCTTGGTTGGTCTTCCCGGCAAGCTCCTCTTGCTGGGGCCTTGTTGCCTTGCCGGAGCGCGTGGCGCATCGCGGCAAGTTCCTTGAAGTGCCTTGGTTGGCCTTCCCGGCAAGCTCCTCTTGCCGGGGCCTTGTCTCCTGAGCTTAAATACTTTGTTCTTGAATGGCTCCAAGGGAACCACGGAGGATCTTGGCGTTCGCCCGGCAAGCCTTGCCGCGGGGTGCTGCAACTTCCCGTGCACAAGTTTGGGGTACTAGGGTACCCCTATTCTAGTACACCGACAGGAGCCCCCGGGCCTGGGCCAAACACGGTGCCGAGCGCTGTTGGGCTAGGCCCAAGACAGGGCACGGGCACACGCGGATTGGGCCACACCGAATCTCGCTCCATATCCACTGCGCTCTCCCCTAACGGCACGCGTTGAATGCGGCATCGTGGGAGAGATCGTAGGTGGTTCTTTATTCGGAAGGGCGAAACGTCCGCCCCGTCCCTCTTTATAAGCAGAGGAAACAGGGGCAGTTCGTTCCCCCTTGCTGGTTGCTACTACTCCATCTTCACGAATCTCCGCCGCTCCCCCCTTCTTCTCGAAGCCGAGAGAGCAGCGCTCCACCCCCCATTGCCACCAGCATCACCAACGCCGTCGACCTCCCCCACCACCTCCGCCATGGCTCCGAAAGCCGACAAGGGAAAGGGCGTGAAGTCGGCCGAGGCGCAGTGGCTTGCGGCGCTGCGGAAGGAGCGGGCGATCTTCTCCCCCCAGCTCGGCGTGAAGGAGCTGAGGGAGTACTTCTACCTCTTTTGGGCGACGGAGACGCGGGCGCATCCGCGCACGAGGGTACTCCCGGCCGCTGCCTCGGAACTGGCTCCAAACGGGTACCCATTCTTTGCGCTGTTCTTCTATTGCGGGCTCTGCCCGCCCTTCTCGGAATTCTTCTGCGATATCATGAACACCTACGGCTTCCGCCTCCTTGATTTCACCCCCAACGCCGTTCTGACCATGGCAGTTTTCGCACACTTGTGCGAAACTTTATCGGAGTCCACCACAATGTTGCCCTTTTCCGCCACTTCTTCATACCTCGGGTAGAGAGAGGGGAGCCGCTTGCCGGAGGGATCGCCTGGATCTCGAGAGTCGGCAAGAAGGAGGCGTACTTGGAGGGTGATCTCCGCAGCAAGTGGGAGGAGTGGAGAGCGGAGTGGTGCTGGATCGTCGAGGAGAATCCGCAGCCCTTCACTGATGTGCGCCAAGCTCCAATAGTGCGCGGCAATGACTGGAGCAACGTGGCCCCGGAAGACGAGAGGCTGAAGATCACCATTACTAGGATCCTTCGCCTCAGGCTTGCCGGGCTCACTGTAGGTGCTGTAGGCGCAGATTTCCTCCGCCGCCGCATCGCCCCCCTGCAGATTCAAGAACTCGGCGGACATCATGAGGCTGCGGCCGGGCCTCAACTACAACTTCACCGTCTTGGAGCTGGATGCAATGCTCCTGGAATTGTTCAAACGCGACCCCCAGCACCCATTCACGCTGCCGAGGGGCGTCGTTCCATTGTGCAACAATTCTTCGCTTGACCGGATCCGCGCTATGATGCCGTTGTGCGATTCACACGGAATCGTTCCAACTTGGCAAGAGCCTGCGGATGACGTCGTGCAAGCGTTCTTCGACAACTTGGAAGAAGTGCCGGTCCACGCTGACGAGCAGAAGAGCCTCACCCGTGACACCACCGACGAGGAGCTGCAGCGCATCGCCACTAGGGCGGAAGAGGTTGCGGCCGCAGCTGCCGCGGGCGCATTCGGGTTCACTATGGAGGAGGCGGAGGCGGCAGAGGCGGCAAACCTTGCCGAGCGCGCGGAGTTTATTGGCGAAGAAGAGCCTGCCGGCTCTGAAGCTGAGCCGAGCGAGGCCGGCGAGGAAGAGCCCGAGCCTTCAGAAAGCTTGCCGTAGGTGGAGCCCCGGGCCCCGCCAAGAAGGCGTCTTCGCAGGGGCGCGGACGTAGCGGGGCGGCAGCCGGGTCAACAGCCGCCGAGCCGTGCGACACGCTCTACCGCGGCAAGCAATATTGCCGCGGGAGGGCCTCACGCAGCAGCGGCCACTGGAGCGGGACCTTCCCGGGCCACCGCCACTGCCCCCGCCAAGCGGGCAAGGGATCCTACTCCTCCGCCTCGCCGCACCAGAGGGGAGCCGGACTTCGATCTTTCCGCGCTCAGCTCCGACGAGGAGGAAGAAGAGTAAGCTTCTTTGGTGCTCTTGTAGTTTTTCAACCTTGCTGTTTTTATCTTGTATCTGACTTGCTTCAATCTGGACTCCTTTCTTTTCAGGACGCTAGCCCAGAGAGCGGCGAAGAGGGCCAAGGCCGCGGTGATTGTCATCGAAGATGACCCCACCGTGTCAGCAGGGGGTGGGTCTGAGACCACCTTGACGGACCCGGCAACCACTCCTCAAAGCAGCCCCCAGCGTAAGTTCATAGTTAGCTTTCCGCTGTTACGCGCGCATGAGTGCTTTTTCCTTTGTTGATATCTTGCTTGTTGATTTGTGTAGGAGCAGAGCAGCCATATCAGGAGCGCCCGGAAGCTGGTCCCGAAGTGCCATCTGCTTCGTCTACGCTGCCAAGGGAGGAGTTCCCGGTAAGGGAGCGTTCTCTGGCAAGGGGCAGCACCGTCGATCCTGTGGCGGCCGAGACCGCAACTGCAGATCTTGGCACAGGTAACTCACTTGTCCAAAAACTTTCCCTTGGGTTCTTCTTCTTCTGATTTTCTTCTCTTGGATTTTTGATTGATTTTTCTCCCTTCTTCGTTCTTCAGACCCATCTGCTACTGAGCCAATGGAGACAGAGGGCGCCGGCGAGGAAGGCGCGCATGGCAGCACTGACGACGCCGCCGCCAACGAAGAAGGGGCCGGTGCTGATGAGACCGCCGGCGATGAGGCCGCCAAGGCTGCCGCCGCAGAAGCTGGTGAGGGGTCGGGCGATCGCACTGACGACCCTGAGGCCGCAGGAGCGCCAGGCGCTGCGCCGACCGCCGATCCCTCTGCCGCTGCTGCGGGGCCGGGCTCCGAGGAGCCCCAGCCCGGCGCCTACTTGAAGGCCGGTGAGGATATCTTCATCAAGCTACCCTGGGCGTCGAGCTCCAGGGCGCCGGTCGAAGGGGAAACTTTCGATGGGGAGGTGCTCGCCTCTGCTGGACTGTCGTTGGTCGACGTGCCCAGCAGCAGCAGTGGCGAGCCTGAGGAGGAGCAGCTGCTGCGGAAGCTGCTGTCACTCTACTGTGCCCGGCAAGCCAAGCTAGCTTCCCGGGAAGCGCTTGTCGCGAAGGAGGGAGTTGACATGGAGAAGCGCGCGGAGGAGCTCCGGGGCCACAATCAAGAAGCTCTCCGGTCCCTGGCACAGGAGCGGGAGCGACTCGACGAGGAGCGCACGGCCTTCCTTCTCGAGAAGGTCGAAGCTGAGGAGGAACAAAGGCTGGCCGCCGAGAAGCAGTCCGCGCGAGAAGGTGAATTGGTGCAGCGGAAGGCCAACCTCGACAGCTACGAGGAGGAGCTCGCCGAGCGCGAGCAAGCACTTGGCGGGGCGCTCAAGGAAGCAAAGGATGCTGCCGCAATCGCAGAGGCCGCCAAGAAAGAGCTGGAGGAAAAGGTGGCGCAGCTGGAGGCCAACGTTGGGAAGAGCGGCGAGGAGCTTGCCACGCTCAAGCGTGAGCGTGAGAAGGATGCTGCCGCCCAGGGTGAGCTGCAAGGTCTTCTCGCTAAGAGGGGCAAGGAGCTCAGCGCCGCCAAGGATTCCAATGCGGACCTGGAGTTGAAGCTGGCCACGCTGATGCAGACGCTGGAGGCCGCCAAGGAGCGGGAGAAGACCTTGTTGGAGAAGGTCAAAGCTGACAAGGCGCTGCTGGAGAGCATCGCAGTTACCCAGAACTCGTTCAGAGATACTGTGGAGCACTGGACCGAGGGTCTAATGAATATTGCCGTAGTCATCGACGAGGAGCTGGCGCAGCTGGGGATGGAGGACTTTGGGTATCCCTCCAACGAGAATCTCCAACCCAGCGCCAAGCTCAGCCTGTTCTTCAAGGGCGTGGCGACGTCACTCCAGCGGCTCCGGGAGAGGATCCCAAAGCAGCTGGCCGACGAGTCGCGCAGGATTTGCGTGGGGGCTCTCCAGAAGGTGCTGATGAAGGTGGTCTTCCGCAACCCAGGCCTCAACCTTACCAACGTCCTCAGGTCCTTGCCGCCTGACGCCGATCTGGATGCACTCAAGGCCCTTGTCGCACCCATTGTGGACAAGGTGAGCGAGATCAAGAGGGTTGAGGGTGATCGCGTAGACTAGGCCACCCGTTTTCTCTTTTCCCTTGTCGCTGCTAATCATGTTATGAAAACAGTCTGTTAGAGCTGCGACAAGTTATCTTGTAATATAACTTTATTTCTGTTATCAATTGCTATGTTATTTCCTCTACTAGATTCTTTCCTTTGTATGTTTTTACCCTACGCTTCTAGGGAACTTGTCGGCGCAGGCGCCCGAGCCGCGAGCGCTGAGTGCGGAACGTCAGCAGCCTGCTGGCGGCGCTACTTCCGACAAGAAACCCTGTCGCGACTAGATGCAGCACACTTAAATTGTTGAGCGGACTCGAAACAAAGTAAGGGCGCAACTAGCCACGAGTTGGTTCCTCCGCGCACAGGTTTTCCATACAAAGCAGGGTCGTTCGAGGAAGATAACTCAAAAATTTAAAAACTGATTGCTCAAACTTTGGTGACTTAGCTTTTCTGTCGTTTGCTTCCCGGCAAGGCAAAACTTTGCTTGAACGACGCCTGGTCCATACCACAATCTTCTCCTTCCCCCCCGGCAAACTTGTGTGCGAGGGAACCTTCTTTTCCTTTGTTGAAAAAGAAGAAAGAAGAGAAAATAATGATATGGAGCCCTTCGGCTCGTTATTGCTTACCGGATGTAGGTGCTGCACAAAGTGTCAGATACCGCATGCAAGAAAGAAACTAATGCATGAAATGGACAAGTTGTGCGGAGCACATGGGGTTCTATTTATGCACGGGATCTGCGCCCGGCTTTGTACAAAGGATTACATGCAACAGCGGCAAGACTTGTACAAAAGGTAGTTGCCGGAACGGGTTCCGGCAACCGCGCCCTACGGGAAAAACTTACGAAGATGTTCTATGTTCTAGGAGTTGCTCACCGGAATGCCATCTTCGGTCTCAAGGCGGACAGCACCGGGCCTTGTGACTTGTTTCACCCGATAAGGGCCTTCCCACTTCGGTGTCAACTTGTTGGAATTCTTGGCGGACTGAACGCGCCGAAGAACAAGGTCGCCTTCCTCGAAGCTTCTGGCTTTAACTTTGCGGCTATGGTAGCGGCGCAAAGCTTGCTGGTATCGAGCAGCTCGTACAGCAGCCTGAAGACGATCTTCCTCAAGGAGCAGCGCGTCATCTTGTCGCAGCTGTTCTTGCTCAAGCTCATCATAAGCGAGCACTCGAGGCGATCCGTATACGAGTTACGTGGGGAGAACTGCCTCTGCTCCATAGACTAGAGCGAAAGGCGTCTGGCCAGTGGCTCGATTTGGCGTCATTCTGATCGACCAAAGAACCACCGGCAACTCCTCAATCCAGTTTCTTCCGCACTTGCGCAGCCTGTCGAAAGTTCTGGTCTTGAGCCCGCGCAGCACTTCAGCATTTGCCCTCTCTGCTTGACCGTTGCTTCTTGGATGAGCAACAGAAGCAAAGCAGACCTTGGCGCCAAGGTCTTGGACGTACTGCATGAAGGTGCGGCTCGTGAATTGCGTGCCATTGTCGGTGATGATCCTGTTAGGGATCCCGAAATGGCAAACAATTGACCTAAAGAACTTGACTGCTGACTGCGCTGTCACCTTCCTCACTAGCTGCACTTCCGGCCACTTTGTGAACTTGTCGATTGTGACGTACAAGTACTCAAAGCCCCCGACAGCTCGGGGGAAAGGGCCGAGGATATCGAGCCCCCAGATCGAAAATGGCCAGGATAAAGGGATCGTCTGGAGAGCTTGAGCTGGCTGGTGTATCTGTTTGGAGTGGAACTGGCACGCTTCACATTTGGTTACTTGTGCAGTTGCATCCTGGAGGGCTGTCGGCCAAAAGAAACCTTGCCGGAAAGCTTTGCCGGCAAGTGCTCTTGCGCCAATGTGGTGGCCACATATGCCTCCATGTATCTCTGCCAACAGCTTTTGTCCATCTTCCCGGCAAATACACTTCAATTTCACACTGTTGAGTCTTCTTCTGTACAGTATGCTATCGACAAACTGGTACATACTTGACTGCCGGGCTACTTTTTCCGCTTCTTCTTGCTCTTCGGGAAGTTCTCTTGTCTGAAGGAAATGGACAATCTGCTGTGCCCATGCTGGAGCTTGTCGCTCGACAACAAGGACTAAAGGCACATCTGCTGCTGCGGGAACATCCGCTTCCATGCCAAGGACTTGCGGCCCTGCCGGAGCTTGATGTTCCCCGGCAAGCTTGCCGGAGCAAAACTTGTCGGGAGCGTCTGCTTCAACAGAACAAACCATAAGGCTTGCCGGAGCAGACTGCTCCTCAGCAACCTTGGTGTTGATCTTGGGGACTTTCTTGGCGGCGGCTTCGGGGAGCTCTGCCAGAAAGTAGTCACCAGAAATCAACTTCCTCTTCTTGCTTTGTCCAGTTGATGGTGTTACGGATGGTTGAGTCAACTTGAGCACAAAGATCCCTGGTTCCACAGGTAACTTTAGTGCGGCGCACTTTGACAGGCCATCAGCAATGTCATTCTGAGCTCTTGGGATATGCTCCATCTGTAGGCCATCAAAGTGCTCTTCCAGCTTCCTCACTTCATGAACATATGCTTCCATCAATGGACTCTGGTAGTTCTTGTTCACTTGGCGGACGACAAGCTGTGAGTCACCCCTGACAATGAGCTTCTTGATCCCAAGGTCTGCTGCAATTCTGAGACCGGCAAGCAATCCTTCATACTCTGCAGTATTGTTGGTTGCTTGCTCCTTGGGAAAGTGCATCTGGACTACGTACTTGAGGTGCTCTCCGGTGGGCGCGACAAGCAGCACGCCCGCACCGGCGCCTTGCAGCGAGAAGGCACCATCAAAGTACATCAGCCACTCTTTGCTTGCCTCTTTGACGGGGATGCTCGTCTCTGGAATTTCTTCATCTGGTGTTGGCGTCCATTCTGCTATGAACTCTGCCAATGCCCTGCTTTGGATAGTTGAAG
Source organism: Triticum dicoccoides (assembly GCF_002162155.2). Lineage (NCBI taxonomy): Eukaryota > Viridiplantae > Streptophyta > Magnoliopsida > Poales > Poaceae > Triticum > Triticum dicoccoides. The sequence continues at coordinate 606,825,076 of NC_041386.1, forward strand.
TGCTCTCAAACTTGAGGCCAAAGCTTGACAGTTCCAGCGCCCACTCGACAATCCTGCCTGTCGCTTCTGGATTTTGCAGTATCCTCTTCAGCGGAAAGCGAGTGACGACTGTGATCTCATGTGCTTGGAAGTAATGGCGCAGCTTTCTCGAGGCCATGAGGAGGCCGAAAAGCAACTTCTGCACACCAGAGTACCTTGATCTAGCCCCCTGTAGAAGGGAACTGACAAAGTAAACTGGACGCTGCACCATTCTCTTCTGCATCTTATCATGCTCCTGCGCAGATCCATCTCTGTCGGGACCAGAGCTTGTCGGCGAAACCCCCTGCTTGTCGCTGGATGCATCTGCCGTGGTTGCTGGCTCATCATCTGCCTCCCTCTTCGCCACTAACGCAGCACTAACCACTTGATTGGTTGCCGCTATATACAGCAGCAACTTCTCTTGCGGCTTAGGTGCGACAAGTATTGGAGTGGAGGACAGGTATCTCTTCAAGTCCTGCAGCGCAGCCTCCGCCTCCGGAGTCCATTTCATTGGACCTGCCTTTTTCAAAATTTTGAAAATTGGCAGGGCGCGCTCAACAAATCTAGAGATAAACCTGCTGAGAGCAGCCACGCAACCGGCAAGCCTTCGTACATCCTTGACGCGCTTTGGTGCTTCGATCTGCTCAATGGCCTTGATCTTGTCGGGATTGGCTTCAATTCCCCGCTGAGACACGAAGAACCCGAAAAGCTTGCCGGATGGGACTCCAAACACGCACTTCTCGGGGTTAAGCTTGAGGTTGATCCTGCGCAGATTTGCAAATGTCTCGTCTAAATCTTGAATCAGGGTCGCCCTGTTCTTGCTTTTGACCACTATGTCATCCATGTAGGCTTCCACATTTCTGTGCATCTGCGGCTCAAAAGCGTGGTGGACTACCCTTGCGAATGTTGAACCAGCATTCTTCAAACCGAAAGGCATCCGTATGAAGCAGTACATGCCACACGGGGTGATAAATGCGGTTTTCTCTTCATCCTCTCCTGCCATGAAGATCTGATGGTATCCTGAGTATGCATCAAGAAATGAAAGCAAATCACATCCGGCTGTGGAGTCAACAATCTGGTTAATGCGCGGCAAGGGAAATGGGTCTTTGGGACAAGCTTTATTAACATCAGTGAAGTTAATACAAAGCCTTCATTTCCCGTTAGCCTTGCGCACGACAACAGGATTGGCCAACCATGTGGGATGGAGCAATCCTCTGACAAGGCCTGCTGCTTCCAACTTCTTGATTTCTTCTGCGATGAATTCTTGGCGCTCCACTGCCTGTTTCCTGACTTTCTGCTTGACGGGCCGCGCATGAGGACAGACGGCAAGGTGGTGCTCAATTACTTTCCTGGGAACACCGGGGATATCAGACGGTTGCCACGCAAACACATCGACATTCGCCCGCAGGAAAGCAACGAGCGCGCTTTCGTATTTGGGGTCAAGAGTGGCGCTGATGGTGAAGGTACCACCAGCGTCGTCCTCCTTGGAGGACACCTTCTTGGTCTCAGGTGGAGCTGTCATTGCCTTCTTACACTTGCCGGTGGAGCTCGATGGTGCGTCCCCGACGGTAGCGCAGCACTCTGAAGAGGTGCGCTTGCCGGAGTAGGCATCAGAACTCTTGCCGGACTTGGTCTTCTTCTTCCCCCCCGGGAGCTTCAGCGGCAAGTGTCTTGCGTTCTGCTGCGGCTGCTGCTTCCCGGTAGATCTTGTCGGCACAGATAAGAGCATCCTTCTTGTCGCCAGGGACAGAGATGACACTTATCGGGCCTGGCATTTTCAGTACGTTGTACGCATAGTGAGAGGCTGCCATGAACTTGGCGAGTGCCGGACGGCCAAGGATTCCATTGTAAGGTAATGGAAAGTCAGCAACATCAAATGTGACCCTCTCAGTCCTGAAGTTCAGCTCGCTGCCAAATGTTACCGGCAACGTGATCTTTCCCTTCGGCTTGCTTCTTCCCGGGTTGATTCCTTGAAATGTACCGGTCTCTTCAAGCTCGCTGTCAGGGATCTGGAGTTTCTGGAGCACCGCGGAGGAGATCAGGTTCAAGCCGGCCCCGCCATCAACTAGCATCTTAGTGACCTTGAGGTTGCGGATTGTTGGTGAAACCAACATCGGCAAGCACCCGACCGCAGTTATGCGATCAGGGTGGTCCTCAATATCAAAGATGATAGGCGTGCTGGACCATTTCAGAGGCTTGCATGACTCGACGGGTGGTTTTGCTGCATTAACTTCCCGCACCCACTGCTTGAGCTGGCGGTGCGAGGTGTGCAGAGAAGCACCACCGTCAACGCACAGGACCTCTGTGGCTTTCTGGAACTCCTGCTCATCAGTCTCCTCATCATCCATGTCTTCATCTTCGTCGTCATATTCATCCTTGTCGCAGCCGCGAGGAGGTCTGTCTCCTTGCCGCTGCTTGGCCTTGCCGCGGCGTCCTCCTCGGCCGGGACGTTTCTTGCCGGATCCCCCAGCACCTTCCTGGGCCTTCTCCTTGTCGCGCCGCTCGTATTCATCTTTCTGTTGCTCAACAAGCTGCTCAACTTTCTTACAGTTCTGGAGATCATGGCCCTTGGTGCGGTGGATCTTGCAATACTGCTTGTTGGTGTCGTCCTGCTTGTCGGTGACCGCCACCTCCGCGGCAACCTCCTTGCCGGAGTCACCAGCTTTGGCTTCCTTGGCGCCACCACCGTTGCCGGACTGCTCAACAACTAGCACCTCTTTGCCTTTCCTCCATCTGTTGTTCCGCCGCCGGTTTTTCCTTGCCGGGGCAGCATCTTCACTGTCAGATGCTCCCGCTCCTACATTCTCTCCGGGGAGTCTCCTCCCTTCTTCAGCATGTGCACACTTGTCGGCCAGTGCATATAACTCACTGACGTCCCTGATCTTGCACATCGCCATTTCCTCCCACATCCTGCGGTTTCGCACGTTCTGATGGAACGCGCTGATCACCACGGCAGGGTGGACGTCTGGGATGTTGTGCTGCACACTGCTGAATCTCTGAATGTACTTGCGCAGGGGCTCTCCTTCCTTCTGGGCGAGCAGATGAAGATCACTCTCCTGGCCATGAGGCGTGTGTCCGCCTGTGAAGGCGCCGACAAACTGATGGCACAGATCAGCCCAAGAGGATATGGAGTTGTCTGGCAAGTGCATGAGCCAGGACCTGACGTTGGGCTTGAGTACCAGCAGGAAGTAGTTGGCAAGGATCTTGTCATCCCGTCCCCCAGCAGCCTGCACCGCAATGGTGTAAATGCTGAGGAACTCCGACGGATGCGTCTTGCCATCGTACTTCTCTGGTACGTCTGGCTTGAAGTTTTTCGTGCTGGGCCACTGGACTTGCCACAGCTCACGTGTGAACGCAGGGCAACCTACCGCGTACGGCAGATCGCCTGGTTCCCCTGGCGCATGCATGTCAACAGAGGGCCCAGCGCGCTTGTCGGATTGACGTCGCGCTTCTCTTCGGCGCTCGATGCGAGTTCGAGCGTCTTCTTGTTGTCGATCATGAAGAACTTGGCGCTGATCGCGACGAGCTCGTGGATCCGAAGATGCGGTGGAGTCGCTGTCGAGGTGGATCCGGCGAGTTGGCGATCTTGGCCTTCGGGGTGGTGATTGCATGGTAGTTGCACCTCCACCCGTTTCGTCGCCACCGGCTCGCGCCCGGCAACCCTGCCGCGGCGGCGACGCGCTCGGCCGCCGTGGAGTGTCGCCGTTGGCGTAGCCGATGAGACTCTGAATGGTGGCCCTCCATTCGTCGATCTTGTCCAACGTCGGAGGGTAATCTAGGAGAAGTTGAGCTCGCGCCAAAGCTTCTGCTGGAGTGGTGGGTGGCAGTGGCGGACGGCGCGAGGAGCGGGACGTGCTCGGACTTCTAACTATGTTAGAAGGAGCAGTATCTCGTCCAGGCGACCGTGCCCCGCTCGTGCCAGCACGCTGGCGTGCATGCTGGTCTTGAGCGCCCCGAGATCCACCAGCTTGGTCTTGGCCTATCATGCGTATGGCACTGCAAGTGCCACGACGCTGTTGGTCTTGCGCCTCCTGAGAGTGGCGTGGAACATGTACAGTCGCCGAGGTTTGTGCAGCCTTGTTCTTGGACCTGGCAGCATCATGAGCTTCCTCGTCGACGTCCATTCTTCCGCCGGCGTCCATTCCACCACCCGTTTGCTCCAACGGTGGCGGAAGTGTTCTGGACGGAGCGGCTGCCGCCGAAGTCTTCTTCTTTAGTGGCATGTTGATGAAGGGAATGAAGATGTAGCTCGCGTGAACGCCGGATCAGGTTCACACAATCTCGACGCCCCCCTACCTGGCGCGCCAAAGATGTCGGGGGAAACTGATCCACGAACACCTATGGGGCCGGCGGACCGGGCCCCTTTCGGTTCGGCGGGGGGCGGAGATCGCACAAAGAGCAGATCGAGGCGAAGCACACGAGCAGTTTACCCAGCTTCGGAGCTCTCCGGAGAGATAACACTCCTACTGCTGCTTGTTTGATTGTCTTGTGTTCTTGCTCTAGAGAGAGAGTGTAGTGTTTTTCTGGGTTACGAATGAGTCGAACTTCGCGAACCAGTCGAACCGAACCCCCTCTACGTTGCGCATGGGCCTCCTTTTATACGCTAAAGGGGTCACCGACAGGTGGCAACGCAGAGAAGGGTACAAATGTAAAAAGTGAGGTGGTTGGTACAGTTACTTGTGCAGTGCACCCTACCTCACCCTGACGGCAGGGGACAAGGGCATTAAATGCCCGTCTGAGTCGCCCAAACAGTGCAGAAAAGGACCATTAGGGGCGCCACCGTTCGCCACGATGGCGATCTTGTCAGCTTCGCATGCCACTGCGCACCGCTGGCTGCACAGCCTCCCGCCACGCGCGCCTGGAGAGGCCCCCAGAGCGACACGTTGGTGGATGCGCTGGAGCGTGGGCACAGAGTGGCCGCCTGCCGCGGCAAGCGCCTTGCCGCTGCTGTTATCTTGTCGGGTCCGGAGGCTTGTCGCTCACCAGGCCTCGAGGTACCTTGGTTGGTCTTCCCGGCAAGTTCCTCTTGCCGGGGCCTTGTTGCCTTGCCGGAGCGCGTGGCGCGTCGCGGCAAGTTCCTTGGAGTGCCTCGGTTGGCCTTCCCGGCAAGCTCCTCTTGCCGGGGCCTTGTCTCCTGAGCTTAAATACATTGTTCTTGAATGGCTCCAAGGGAACCACGGAGGATCTTGGCGTTCGCCCGGCAAGCCTTGCCGCGGGGTGCTGCAACTGCCCGTGCACAAGTTCGGGGTACTAGGGTACCCCTATTCTAGTACACCGACACAATCCTAAGAAACCTAATCATGTTTACAAACTTCAGAAAGCTCTTTATGGTCTTAAACAAGCTCCTAGAGCATGGTATAAATGCTTGACCAAGTTCCTTACTACAAGTGGTTTTGAAATTGGTAAAATTGATTCTACTCTTTTTACTAAAAGGGTTAATGGAGAACTATTTGTATGCCAAATTTATGTTGATGATATCATATTTGGTTCAACTAACCCTCTCTTTAGTGAAAAGTTTGGAAAGCTAATGTCAGAGAAGTTTGAGATGTCTATGATGAGTGAACTCAAATTCTTTCTCGGTTTGCAAATCAAGCAAACTAAGGAAGGTACATTTGTCTCTCAAACAAAGTACACCAAGGACTTATTCAAGAAGTTTAATATGCAAGAATGCAAAGGTATGTCTACACCCATGCCTACTAGTGGACATAATGATTTGACCAAAGATGGTGAACCGGTTGATCAAAAGGTTTATCGCTCTATGATTGGTTCATTGTTATACCTATGTGCTTCACGTCCCGATATTATGCTAAGTGTGTGCATGTGTGCACGATATCAAGCTGCTCCTAAAGAATGTCATCTTAAGGCCGTGAAAAGGATAGTGAGATATTTAATCCATACACCAAATTTTGGCATTTGGTATCCTAAGAAGTCTTCTTTTGATCTTGTTGGCTATTCCGACTCGGATTATGCCGGAGACAAGGTTGATAGAAAGTCCACTTCGGGTACTTGTCAATTTCTTGGTAGATCTCTTGTGTCTTGGTCTTCCAAGAAACAAAACTTGGTATCCTTATCCACCGCCGAAGCGGAATACATTGTCGCTGGTTCACGTTGTGCTCAATTACTTTGGATGACCCAAACTCTTAAAGATTATGGGATCTATGTGAAACATGTTCCACTACTTTGTGACAATGAAAGTTCTATCAAAATTGGTCATAATCCTGTACAACATTCTCGAACTAAGCATATTGAAGTTCGTCATCATTTCATTCGAGATCATGTTGCTAAGGGTGACATTGATCTTAAGCATGTTCGCACCGATAAGCAATTAGCGGATATATTTACTAAACCTCTTGATGAGAAAGTGTTTTGCAGGTTGAGAGGAGAATTGAACATCATTGATGCTTCGAACCTGGAGTAGAAAACTCCATTGGATACATGCAAGACATGAGCTTATGACTAATCCATGATATATCTCTTATGATAACTATCTTATGTCTTGGATATATTTGCACCTTGCATGTTGTCTAACCCATGTAGGTGCTTGGTTGAATCTAATTCCATGAGATTGCGACTCACTCACAGCTTGAGCAATCTCTACATCACCAAGACTCTACACAATGGTGGTTGAAGACAAGGAAGCACAAAACCATTCAAACTTATCCTTTGACAAACTCTATGTTGAGCTTCATGATTGTCATTTTTGGATACACAAGTGCTCTTCCTTGCAAGAACTAACCCATATAGGTAGATGAACTCAAACTCCAAGTGGTGCTCCCAACTCTTGATGAGCTACATCAACCTTGAGCACCCACACAAGTTCAACTACATGAGCAAGAACCACACCACCACCCAAGGTATGTTATTCCATCTTAGAGAAGCTTTACTCCAAGACATGAGTCAAAGCAACTCAACAAGATGTGAATACATCAAGATGCTTAAACGAAAAATGGTAACCCCATTTTGAGCTTAAACGATGAGTATGACCTATGATCAAGTGTTCTCACTTGACTCCTAAGTCAATATACTCTAACATAGGTGACTATGTCACCGCCCAACTCTAGATGAAGTTCTCTTGTGTTCTTTTCTGTGTTATTGCATTTGTCTCATGCATATTTAGTTTCTTTCTCTTTTTCAAAAACAAAAAAACTTCATCTAGATCTTACAGTTTCTTCTCTTTTCTCTTTGTTTTTGCTCTGCATTTTCTGCATTTAATTCCTTGCAAATCCTTCAGGTAATTCATTGCAAATCTTTGTGAGATCCTACATGTCTAGTGAGCTGAGGTGACAAGTGTTTTTCTCTGTGATGAACCCAGTTTCACCGAATTGTCATTTTCGGTCCAACCGAATCCCTTCGGTACTACCGAAACATGCCACTCGGTGCCACCGATTTCGCACCAGGAAAAACAGTTTGCCACATATTCTATATTTCTTCTGATCCAGCTGCACTCAAGGAATTTTGTCCTCTACAAGCATCACAGTTTTATTCACTGCTTTGTGCTGAGTCTCAAGGACCAAACCTATACGACGGATTCCAGAAAGCCCTTCTTGGAAATTGATGTCAAAGGGGGAGAAAGAGATCACATCAAAGCTCAAGGGGGAGAGAAAGTCTCAAGGATCCCAGATGTTGTTAAGGGAAGCTCAAGGGGGAGAGAAAGTCTCAAGGATCCCAGATGTTGTTAAGGGGGAGAGAGAGATTTCCCAGATGTTATTAAGGGCGAGAGAGAGATTTCCAAGGGGAGAGAAAATACTCAAGGATCCCAGATGCTTGATGTTCAAGAGGAGAGATGTCACATGTCTTTTTGGGGGAAAGACATGTTCATATACGCTTATTTGCATTAAGTTCTATCCATTTGTATCTTTCAGCTCTGATTTTCTGTTCCCTATCTTCTCCCAATATCCAATGTAAGATTCAGGGGGAGCAAGACACCTAAGGGAAAGAAATCAGTCAAATTCATTGCATATCTTTACTCTTGGGGACATGTTGAATTCAATGTGGTACATTGTACTCACTCTCTACATGTCATCCCAGTCTTGGTATTCTTGTGGTTTCCTTTGTTTGCTCTGGCTAGTGGATGTACCTGTGTTATCTAACCTTATTTGTGCAGGTTCATTCCATCCTAAGCCAACTCAAGACCACAAGGTAAGTATATGCATCAAAATCATGAGTATGAGGAGTTCTTGCTTATGTACATACTGTTTGCAAGAAGGACTCATGAGCATGAAGGTATTTTCCTTGATAATCTTTTGCTCTGATGCATATGGCCAAGATACATGTAACACATTGCCTACTCTGTCATGGTTATGCTCTCACATGCCTCTATATTTCATATTTACATGAGTGCATACATGTAGGGGCAGCCTATGCTTGTTACATGTCCTTCCAAAGCTTTACTTGTTTTTCTTTATATCTTTATCTAAAGCTTTGATGTATGTTGCCATCAATTACCAAAAAGGGGGAGATTGAAAGCACAAGTGCTCCCTAGGTGGTTTTGATAATTGACGACAACATATCTTGTGTTGGACAAACATTTCTATCTAGCATGTTTCAGATAAGTTCAACAATGGAGTGGCATGGACTAAAGGTTGTGGGAACTCCTTCAAGATGCTAAGGACAAAGGATTGGCTAAAGCTTCAATCTCAAGACTCTTCATTTTACATTTTAGTGATCCAAGATCACATTGAGTCCATAGGAAAAGCCAATACTATCAAGGAGGGATGAGGTGTTGCTTAATGAGCCTCTTGCTTCATGTGCTTAATGATATGCTCCAAAATCCTCAGCTACTTTCCCACTTCCACATATGACCTAAACCCTAAGCCAAGCTCGGTCCTACCGATTATTCCTATCCGGCGCCACCGAGTTTCACTTGTCATAAGCCACTGCCAAACCCTAGCAATTCGGTTCTACCGATAGGGATCTCAGTCTCACCGAGATGGGCTTGCAAACTCTCTATTACCTATTGCAATATTTTCGGTCCCACCGAGATATGCAATCGGTCCCACCGAGATTGCAATGTAAATTCAGTGTTTCCTTTTTGTAACTTTTCGGTCTCACCGAAAGAGCAAATCGGTCCCACCGAGTTTACCTGACCAACTCTCTGGTTAGCTTATTACCAAACTCGGTCTCACCGAGTTTGTGTAATCGGTCTCACCGAGATTACGTTATGCCCAAACCCTAACCATATCGGTCCTACCGAGTTGCATGTCAGTCCCACCGAATATCTCTAACGGTCACTAGGTTTACATTTTCGGTCCGACCGAGTTTGTTGATTCGGTCCCACCAAGATTGGAAAATTGTGTGTAATGGTTGGATTTTGTGTGGAGGCTATATATACCCCTCCACCTCCTCTTCATTCATGAAGAGAGCCATCAGACTAAGCCTACACTTTCAGCATCCTATTTCTGAGAGAGAACTACCTACTCATGTGTTGAGGCCAAGATATTCCATTCCTACCATATGAATCTTGATCTCTAGCCTTCCCAAGTTGCTTTCCACCCAAATCTTCTTTTCACAAAATCCAAATCCTATGAGAGAGAGTTGAGTGTTGGGGAGACTATCATTTGAAGCACAAGAGCAAGGAGTTCATTACCTACACACCATTTGTTACTTCTTGGAGAGTGGTGTCTCCTAGATTGGCTAGGTGTTACTTGGGAGCCTCCGACAAGATTGTGGAGTTGAACCAAGGAGTTTGTAAGGGAAAGGAGATCGCCTACTTTGTGAAGATCTAATGCTAGTGAGGCAAGTCCTTCGTGGGCGATGGCCATGGTGGGATAGACAAGGTTGCTTCTTCGTGGACCCTTTGTGGGTGGTTGCTTCTTCGTGGACCCTTCATGGGTGGAGCCCTTCGTGGACTCGCGCAACCGTTACCCTTCGTGGGTGGAGCCCTACGTGGACTCACGCAACCCTTACCCTTCGTGGGTTGAAGTCTCCATCAACGTGGATGTAGGATAGCACCACCTATCCGAACCACGGGAAAAACATCCATGTCTCCAATTGCGTTTGAACTCTCCAAACCCTTTTCCTTACATTCTTGCAAGTTGCATGCTTTACATTCCACTGCTCATATACTCTTTGCATGCTTGCTTGATATGTATTGTGTATGTTGAAATTGTGCCTAAAACTCCACTCAAACCAAAAAGGCCTAAAAATTGCAACTTTAGCACTAAGTGTCTAATCACCCCCCCTCTAGACACATCTACTTCAAGGTCCTACAAGTGGTATCAGAGCTTTAGTCTCCATTGCCTTGGTTTAATCACCATTGGAGGAAGATGGATGTGTTACCTTAGGGAGTCTTAGACATAGAGTGCCTATTCTTGATGGAGAATATTTTCATGAGTGGAAAAATGAGATGCTTGTAATTTTCAATCAATATCATTTGAACAAGTACATTGCTAGCCCTTGTGCACCTCATATTGATCCTTTGCATCCTACCCTAGATGAAGATATTGACATGATTCGCAATCTTAGAACTATTGAGCTCATCATTAGAGGATTGCCCAAAAATTTGATTGCTAGTTTGCCTACTCTTAATTGTGGCTATACTATATGGAAATTTCTTGAGGAATGATTTCCTGATCATTCCTTGAAAACTTTGGATGAAATTCTCCATAAATCTATTGCCTTGAGTAAGATGAACTCTAGTGATCCTAGTTTTGGTAATTGTCTATTTGAACTTACCAATCTTAAGCATGCTAAAGGAGATGTTGGAATCATTAGTTATATCATATTCGAAGCTATAAGAATTCATAAAAGTGACCACTTTGATGATCATTTATCTAATGAATTACCCTCTCTAAGAAATGATGAGTCACAAGATCATGATGAACATGGATACTATGATGATGATGATGATGATAGTGACTTAGATCTTGATGATGCAATGAGACATTTTGGTCTTGTGGCAAATCTTCGGGGATATGAATCAGGAGGAAAGTAATGGGTTCTTGATAGTGGATGTACTGATCATATGACCGGAGATGAAGAGATGTTCCGTGAGCTTGCTGAAAATGATGGCCCTCGAAAATATGTCACCTTTGGTGATAATTCAAAGGGTAAAGTGGTTGGCCTTGGTAAGGTGGCCATCTCACATGATAGTTCCATTCAAAATGTCATGCTCGTTGAATCTCTTGGCTACAACTTACTTTCAGTATCTAGACTTGCTGATTTTGGTTTGAATGTCCTATTTACTGAGGTAGATTGCCAAGTATTTCGTCGAGACAATCATAAAATGGTCTTTACGGGTATGCGTAGAGGTGATCTTTACATTGTCGATTTCTCTAAAAAGGCACAACCTAAAACTTGCTTTGTTGCTAAATCCTCAAAAGGTTGGTTGTGGCATAGACGACTAGGTCATGTTGGCATGAGAAACCTTGACAAGCTTATTAAAGGAAATCATATCCTTGGAGTTAACGATGTCATATTTGATAAGGATAGACTTTGCAGTGCTTGTCAAGCAGGTAAACAGGTTGGAGGAAGGCATCCCGTGAAGAACATCATGACCACAAGAAGGCCACTCGAGCTACTTCATATGGATCTTTTTGGTCCCAACGCCTACAAGAGTCTCGGTGGAAATTCTTTTGGTCTAGTTATAGTTGATGATTTTTCAAGATTTACATGGGTGTTCTTTCTTAATGACAAGTCGCAGGTCCAGAAGATCTTCAGAAACTTCGCTAGGAAGGCCCAAAATCAGTTTGACGTGAAGATCAAGAAGGTTCCGAGTGACAACGGAATGGAGTTCAAGAACGCAAATGTGGACACCTTTCTTGACGAAGAAGGGATTTCACACGAGTTCTCGGCTACGTACAAACCTCAACAAAATGGAGTTGTTGAGAGGAAAAACTGGACGCTCATCGAAATGGCAAGAACGATGCTTGATGAATACAAGACGTCGAAGCACTTTTGGGCAGAAGCGGTTGAGACAGCTTGTCACACAACAAATCGCTTATATCTTCACAAGCTACTCGGCAAGACGGCATACGAGCTTCTCACCGGTAACAAACCCCAAGTTGGATACTTTCGAGTATTCAGCTCAAAGTGCTACATTCTTGATAAGCATCGTCGTTCAAAGTTTGCTCCTAAATCTCATGAAGGTTTTCTACTCGGTTATGGCTCAAACTCTCACACTTACCGTGTCTACAACAATTTCACCCGAAAGGTTGAAGAGACGGTAGATGTGAAGTTTGATGAATCTAATGGCTCGCAAGTAGAGCAATTGCCAATTGATGTAGGAGATAAAGACCCTTCAGAAGCAATCCAAGACTTGTCCATTGGCAAAATTCGTCCAACGGAGGTGAAGGAGAGTACTTCATCTGTCCAAGTGGAAGCTTCTACTTCACGACAAAGTGAACCAAGAATCGACACGGAAGCATCCACAAGTGGGACACACCAAGATGAAGAAGACGAGGAAATACATCAAGACGAACATCAACAACCTCTTTCTCCACCACGACAAGAGAACGATGACGTCAACAATGAAGAAGGCCAAGAAGAAGAACAAGATGAAGAAGATGTTCAACGAAGACCCAAGCAAAAGCTCTCACGAGTTCGAGCAAGAATTGCCAAAGATCATCCCGTCGAGCAAATCCTCAATGATATACAAACCGGGAGAATCACTCGCTCAAAAACTCGTTTAGCTAACTTTTGTGAAAACTATTCATTCATCTCTAGCATTGAACCTATGAAGGTTGAAGAAGCATTGGAAGATCTGGATTGGATAAACGCTATGCATGAAGAGCTACACAATTTTGAGAGAAACCAAGTTTGGACATTGGTTGAGAAGCCCGACAACAACCACAACATCATTGGTACCAAATGGGTGTTTTGCAACAAGCAAGATGAAGATGGACAAGTGGTTCGCAACAAAGCACGTCTCATCGCCCAAGGGTACACACAAGTCGAAGGTATGGACTATGGTGACACATATGCTCCCGTTGCTAGACTTGAGTCCATTCGCATCTTACTTGCCTATGCTAATCACCATAATATCACCTTGTACCAAATGGACATTAAAAGTGCTTTTCTAAATGGTGAAATAGAGGAGGAAGTTTATGTCAAACAACCTCCCGGCTTTGTCAATCCTAAGAAACCTAATCATGTTTACAAACTTCACAAAGCTCTTTATGGTCTTAAACAAGCTCCTAGAGCATGGTATAAATGCTTGACCAAGTTCCTTACTACAAGTGGTTTTGAAATTGGTAAAATTGATTCTACTCTTTTTACTAAAAGGGTTAATGGAGAACTATTTGTATGCCAAATTTATGTTGATGATATCATATTTGGTTCAACTAACCCTCTCTTTAGTGAAAAGTTTGGAAAGCTAATGTCAGAGAAGTTTGAGATGTCTATGATGAGTGAACTCAAATTCTTTCTCGGTTTGCAAATCAAGCAAACTAAGGAAGGTGCATTTGTCTCTCAAACAAAGTACACCAAGGACTTATTCAAGAAGTTCAATATGTAAGAATGCAAAGGTATGTCTACACCCATGCCTACTAGTGGACATAATGATTTGACCAAAGATGGTGAACCGGTTGATCAAAAGGTTTATCGCTCTATGATTGGTTCATTGTTATACCTATGTGCTTCACGTCCTGATATTATGCTAAGTGTGTGCATGTGTGCACGATATCAAGCTGCTCCTAAAGAATGCCATCTTAAGGCCGTGAAAAGGATAGTGAGATATTTAATCCATACACCAAATTTTGGCATTTGGTATCCTAAGAGGTCTTCTTTTGATCTTGTTGGCTATTCCGACTCGGATTATGAAGGAGACAAGGTTGATAGAAAGTCCACTTCGGGTACTTGTCAATTTCTTGGTAGATCTCTTGTGTCTTGGTCTTCCAAGAAACAAAACTCGGTATCCTTATCCACCGCCGAAGCGGAATACATTGCCGCTGGTTCATGTTGTGCTCAATTACTTTGGATGACCCAAACTCTTAAAGATTATGGGATCTATGTGAAACATGTTCCACTACTTTGTGACAATGAAAGTGCTATCAAAATTGGTCATAATCCTGTACAACATTCTTGAACTAAGCATATTGAAATTCGTCATCATTTCATTCGAGATCATATTGCTAAGGGTGACATTGATCTTAAGCATGTTCGCACCGATAAGCAATTAGCGGATACATTTACTAAACCTCTTGATGAGAAAGTGTTTTGCAGGTTGAGAGGAGAATTGAACACCATTGATGCTTCGAACTTGGAGTAGAAAACTCCATTGGATACATGCAAGACATGAGCTTATGACTAATCCATGATATATCTCTTATGATAACTATCTTATGTCTTGGATATATTTGCACCTTGCATGTTGTCTAACCCATGTAGGTGCTTGGTTGAATCTAATTCCATGAGATTGCGACTCACTCACAGCTTGAGCAATCTCTACATCACCAAGACTCTACACAATGGTGGTTGAAGACAAGGAAGCACAAAACCATTCAAACTTATCCTTTGACAAACTCTATGTTGAGCTTCATGATTGTCATTTTTGGATACACAAGTGCTCTTCCTTGCAAGAACTAACCCATATAGGTAGATGAACTCAAACTCCAAGTGGTGCTCCCAACTCTTGATGAGCTACATCAACCTTGGGCACCCACACAAGTTCAACTACATGAGCAAGAACCACACCACCACCCAAGGTATGTTATTCCATCTTAGAGAAGCTTTACTCCAAGACATGAGTCAAAGCAACTCAACAAGATGTGAATACATCAAGATGCTTAAACGAAAAATGGTAACCCCATTTTGAGCTTAAACGATGAGTATGACCTATGATCAAGTGTTCTCACTTGACTCCTAAGTCAATATACTCTAACATAGGTGACTATGTCACCGCCCAACTCTAGATGAAGTTCTCTTGTGTTCTTTTCTGTGTTATTGCATTTGTCTCATGCATATTTAGTTTCTTTCTCTTTTTCAAAAACAAAAAAACTTCATCTAGATCTTACAGTTTCTTCTCTTTTCTCTTTGTTTTTGCTCTGCATTTTCTGCATTTAATTCCTTGCAAATCCTTCAGGTAATTCATTGCAAATCTTTGTGAGATCCTACATGTCTAGTGAGCTGAGGTGACAAGTGTTTTTCTCTGTGATGAACTCGGTTTCACCGAATTGTCATTTTCGGTCCAACTGAATCCCTTTGGTACTACCGAAACATGCCACTCGGTGCCACCGATTTCGCACCAGGAAAAACAGTTTGCCACATATTCTATATTTCTTCTGATCCAGCTCCACTCAATGAATCTTGTCCTCTACAAGCATCACAGTTTTATTCACTGCTTTGTGCTGAGTCTCAAGGACCAAACCTATACGACGGATTCCAGAAAGCCCTTCTTGGAAATTGATGTCAAAGGGGGAGAAAGAGATCACATCAAAGCTCAAGGGGGAGAGAAAGTCTCAAGGATCCCAGATGTTGTTAAGGGAAGCTCAAGGGGGAGAGAAAGTCTCAAGGATCCCAGATGTTGTTAAAGGGGAGAGAGAGATTTCCCAGATGTTATTAAGGGGGAGAGAGAGATTTCCAGGGGGAGAGAAAATACTCAAGGATCCCAGATGCTTGATGTTCAAGAGGAGAGATGTCACATGTCTTTTTGGGGGAAAGACATGTTCATATACGCTTATTTGCATTAAGTTCTATCCATTTGTATCTTTCAGCTCTGATTTTCTGTTCCCTATCTTCTCCCAATATCACATGTAAGATTCAGGGGGAGCAAGACACCTAAGGGAAAGAAATCAGTCAAATTCATTGCATATCTTTACTCTTGGGGACATGTTGAATTCAATGTGGTACATTGTACTCACTCTCTACATGTCATCCCAGTCTTGGTATTCTTGTGGTTTCCTTTGTTTGCTCTGGCTAGTGGATGTACCTGTGTTATCTAACCTTGTTTGTGCAGGTTCATTCCATCCTAAGCCAACTCAAGACCACAAGGTAAGTATATGCATCAAAATCATGAGTATGAGGAGTTCTTGCTTATGTACATACTGTTTGCAATAAGGACTCATGAGCATGAAGGTATTTTCCTTGATAATCTTTTGCTCTGATCCATATGGCCAAGATACATGTAACACATTGCCTACTCTGTCATGGTTATGCTCTCACATGCCTCTATATTTCATATTTACATGAGTGCATACATGTAGGGGGAGCCTATGCTTGTTACATGTCCTTCCAAAGCTTTACTTGTTGTTCTTTATATATTTATCTAAAGCTTTGATGTATGTTGCCATCAATTACCAAAAAGGGGGAGATTGAAAGCACAAGTGCTCACTAGGTGGTTTTGATAATTGACAACAACATATCTCGTGTTGGACTAACATTTCTATCTAGCATGTTTCAGATAAGTTCAACAATGGAGTGCATGGACTAAAGGTTGTGGGAACTCCTTCAAGATGCTAAGGACAAAGGATTGGCTAAAGCTTCAAGCTCAAGACTCTTCATTTTACATTTTAGTGATCCAAGATCACATTGAGTCCATAGGAAAAGCCAATACTATCAAGGAGGGATGAGGTGTTTCTTAATGAGCCTCCTGCTTCATGTGCTTAATGATATGCTCCAAAATCCTCATCTACTTTCCCACTTCCACATATGACCTAAACCCTAAGCCAAACTCGGTCCTACCGATTATTCCTATCCGGCGCCACCGAGTTTCACTTGTCATAAGCCACTGCCAAACCCTAGCAATTCGGTTCTACCGATAGGGATCTCGGTCTCACCGAGATGGGCTTGCAAACTCTCTGTTACCTATTGCAATATTTTCGGTCCCACCGAGATATGCAATCGGTCCCACCGAGATTGCAATGTAAATTCAGTGTTTCCTTTTTGTAACTTTTCGGTCTCACCGAAAGAGCAAATCGGTCCCACCGAGTTTACCTGACTAACTCTCTGGTTAGCTTATTACCAAACTCGGTCTCACCGAGTTTGTGTAATCGGTCTCATCGAGATTACGTTATGCCCAAACCCTAACCATGTCGGTCCTACCGAGTTGCATGTCAGTCCCACCGAAAATCTCTAACGGTCACTAGGTTTACATTTTCGGTCCGACCGAGTTTGTTGATTCGGTCCCACCGAGATTGGAAAACTGTGTGTAATGGTTGGATTTTGTGTGGAGGCTATATATACCCCTCCACCTCCTCTTCATTCGTGAAGAGAGCCATCAGACTAAGCCTACACTTCCAGCATGTGTTGAGGCCAAGATATTCCATTCCTACCATATGAATCTTGATCTCTAGCCTTCCCAAGTTGCTTTCCACTCAAATCTTCTTTTCACAAAATCCAAATCCTATGAGAGATAGTTGAGTGTTGGGGAGACTATCATTTGAAGCACAAGAGCAAGGAGTTCATTACCTACACACCATTTGTTACTTCTTGGAGAGTGGTGTCTCCTAGATTGGCTAGGTGTTACTTGGGAGCCTCCGACAAGATTGTGGAGTTGAACCAAGGAGTTTGTAAGGGCAAGGAGATCTCCTACTTCGTGAAGATCTACCGCTAGTGAGGCAAGTCCTTCGTGGGCGATGGCCATGGTGGGATAGACAAGGTTGCTTCTTCGTGGACCCTTTGTGGGTGGTTGCTTCTTCGTGGACCCTTCGTGGGTGGATCCCTTCGTGGACTCGCGCAACCGTTACCCTTCGTGGGTGGAGCCCTCCGTGGACTCGTGCAACCGTTACCCTTCATGGGTTGAAGTCTCCATCAACGTGGATGTAGGATAGCACCACCTATCCGAACCACGGGAAAAACATCCGTGTCTCCAATTGCGTTTGAACTCTCCAAACCCTTTCCCTTACATTCTTGCAAGTTGCATGCTTTACATTTCGCTGCTCATATACTCTTTGCATGCTTGCTTGATATGTATTGTGTATGTTGAAATTGTGCCTAAAACTCCACTCAAACCAAAAAGGCCTAAAAATGCAACTTTAGCACTAAGTGTCTAATCACCCCCCCTCTAGACACATCTACTTCAAGGTCCTACAAAAGGTCAAGAAGAGCAAATGTACTTTTGCCGGCCCAAGCTTGCTGTACTTGGGGCATGAGATCAGTGGGGATGGTGTGCGCACCGACAACAAGAACATTGTTGTAGTCGAGAAGTGGCCAACACCCTCCACCGTCAAGGAAGTGTGCGGGTTACTACCGCAAGTTTGTGAGGACCTTTGGCATCATCAATCTCCCCTTGACAAACCTACTTAAAAAGAACACCGTGTTCCACTGGACATCAGTGGAGGAAGCAGCATTCCAAGAGCTTAAAAAGGCGCTGATCACTGCACCAGTTTTGGCGTTGCCAGATTTCAGGGCTCAGTTTGAATTGGAAACTGATGCTTCGGACAAAGATATTGGGGAATTCCTCAAACAAGGAAAGCATCCAGTGGCACTCCTGAGCAAGTCTTTAGGCCCACGCAACAGCGCCCTATCCACCTACGAGAAAGAGGGGCTGGCAATCCTGTTAGCAGTGGAGCATTGGCGCCAGTACTTGCAGAATGATGAGTTCTTCATTCATACGGACTAGCGCAGCTTGGTCCACCTTGAGGACCAGTGATTGGTGACCCCGTGGCTGCAGAAGATCATGTCAAAGCTGCTTGGTCTGCATTACAGAATCATCTACAAATGCGGTGTGGAAAACCGTATGGCTGATGCACTATCCAGGCATCCCGGACCAGCACAAGGAGACCTCACATCGATCACAGTGGCAGTTCCAGCATGGTTGGAGTCAGTTCGGCAAGGGTATAATGACGATCCCATAGCGCAAAAATGGCTAACACGATTGGTCATAGGAACAGCCAACAGGGACGGATTCACCTTAGACTCTGGAATCATTAAGCAGCGTGGATGAGTTTGGCTGGGCAACAATGTACAACTCCAAAAACAAGTGTTATCTGCACTGCATGCAAGTGCCATTGGTGGGCATTCAGGTTTCAATGTCACCTATCACAAAGTGCAACAGCTGTTTACTTGGCCTGGGATAAAGCAACTCGTCCGGTTGTTTGTCAAGGAATGCCAGACTTGCAAACAAGCCAAGCCAGAACGGGTCCGATATCCCAGCCTCCTGGAACCACTACCGGTGCCCAAACAGGCTTGGGAGGTTATCACCATGGATTTCGTGGAAGGGTTACTGCAATCAGCAAGATACAACAGTATATTGGTGGTGGTGGACAAGTTTTCCCGGTACGCCCATTTCATTCCATTGTCGCATCCCTTCACGGCATTCCAAGTGGCTCAGGTATTTGTCAACAACATCTACAAACTCCATGGACTGCCAACGGCGATTGTTTCAGACCGCGACCCCATCTTCACCTACACTATGTGGAAAGAGATGTTCAGATTGACTCGTACCGAACTTCGCATGAGCACAGTGTGGCACTGATACGTCTCAACTGTATCTATAATTTTTGGTCGTTCCATGCTATTATAGTATATGTTTTGGATGTTTAATGGGCTTTATTATGCACTTTTATATTATTTTTGGGACTAACCTATTAACCGAAGGCCCAGTGTAAATTGTTGTTTTTTGCCTATTTCAGTGTTTCGCAGAAAAGGAATATCAAACGGAACGAAACCTTCATGAGGATCTTTTTCGGAACAAACGCAATCCAGGAGACTTGGAGTGGAGGTCAAGGAAGCAACGAGGCGGCCACGAGGTAGGGAGGCGCTCCTAGGGGTAGGCGCGTCCTACCCTCGTGGGCTCCTCGTAGCTCCACCAACCTACTTCTTTCGCCTATATATACTCTTATACCCTGAAAACATCCAGGGGAGCCATGAAACCACTTTTCCACAGCCGCAACCTTCTGTACCCGTGAGATCCCATCTGGGGACCTTTTTCGGCAATCTGCCGGAGGGGGGTTCGATCACGAGGGCTTGTACATCAACACCATAGCCTCTCCGATGATGTGTGAGTAGTTTACCACAGACCTTCGGGTCCATAGTTATTAGCTAGATGGCTACTTCTCTCTCTTTGGTTCTCAATACAAAGTTCTCCTCAATGTTCTTGGAGATCTATTCGATGTAATACTTTTTGCGGTGTGTTTGTCGAGGTCCGATGAATTGTGGGTTTATGATCAAGATTATCTATGAACAATATTTGGTTCTTCTCTGAATTCTTATATGCATGATTTGATATCTTTGCAAGTCTCTTCGAATTATCAATTTAGTTTGGCCTACTAGATTGATCTTTCTTGCAATGGGAGAAGTGCTTAGCTTTGGGTTCAATCTCGCGGTGCTTGATCCCAGTGACAGAAAGGGAACCGACACGTATTGTATTATTGCCATCGAGGATAAAAAGATGGGGTTTATATCATATTGCTTGAGTTTATCCCTCTACATCATGTCATCTTGCTTAATGCGTTACTCTGTTCTTGTGAACTTAATACTCTAGATGCATGCTGGATAGCGGTCTATGTGTGGAGTAGTAGTAGTAGATGCAGAATCGTTTCGGTCTACTTGACACGGACGTTGATGCCTATGTTCATGATCATGCCTAGATATTCTTATAACTATGCGCTTTTCTATCAATTGCTCGGCAGTAATTTGTTCACCCACCGTAATATATGCTATCTTGAGAGAAGCCACTAGTGAAACCTATGGCCCCTGGTCTACTTTACATCATATAAGTTTACGATCTATAATTCTAGTTTACTATTTATTTTGCAATCTTTACTTTTCAGTCTATACAACAAAAATACCAAAAATATTTATCTTATTATCTTTATCAGATCTCACTTTTGCAAGTGGCCGTGAAGGGATTAACAACCCCTTTATCGCATTGGTTGCAAGGTTCTTATTTGTTTGTGCAGGTACTAGGCGATTTGCGTGTAGTCTCCTACTGGATTGATACCTTGGTTCACGAAAACTAAGGGAAATACTCACGCTACTTTGCTGCATCACCCTTTCCTCTTCAAGGGAAAACCAATGCATGCTCAAGAGGTAGCAAGAAGGATTTCTGGCGCCGTTGCCGAGGAGATCTACCCAAGTCAATACATACCAAGTACCCATCACAAACTCTTATCCCTCGCATTACATTATTTTCCATTTGCCTCTCGTTTTCCTCTCCCCCACTTCACCTTTGCCATTTTATCCGCCCTTTTTCCCGTTCGTCTCTTTTCGCTTGCCTCTTGTTTGCTTGTGTGTTGGATTGATTGTTTGTCGCGATGGCTCAAGATAATACTAAATTGTGTGACTTTTCCAATACCAGCAATAATGATTTTATTAGCACTCCGATTGCTCCTACTACCGATGCTGAATCTTGTGAAATCAATACCGCTTTGTTGAATCTTGTTATGAAAGATCAATTTTCTGGCCTTCCTAGTGAAGATGCCGCTACCCATCTAAACAACTTCGTTGATTTGTGCGATATGCAAAAGAAGAAAGATGTGGATAATGATATTTCTAAATTGAAGCTATTTCCATTTTCGCTTAGAGATCGTGCTAAAACCTAGTTCTCTTCTTTGCCTAAAAATAATATTGATTCATGGAATAATTGCAAAGATGCTTTTATCTCTAAGTATTTTCCTCCCGCTAAGATCATCTCTCTTAGAAACGATATTATGAATTTTAAGCAACATGAGCATGAGCATGTTGCACATTCTTGGGAGAGGATGAAATTAATGATACGTAATTGCCCTACACATGGTTTGAATTTATGCATGATTATACAAAAAATTTATGCTAGATTGAATTTTGCTTCTAGAAATCTTTTAGATTCGGCCGTGGGAGGCACTTTTATATAAATCACTTTAGGAGAAGCTACTAAACTCCTAGATAATATTATGGTTAATTATTCTCAATGGCACACCGAAAGATCCACTAGTAAAAAAGTTCATGCTATTGAAGAGATTAATGTTTTAAGTGGAAAGATGGATGAACTTATGAAATTGTTTGCTAGTAAAAGTATTTCTTCTGATCCTAATGATATGCCTTTGTCCACCTTGATTGAGAATAATAATGAATCTATGGTTGTGAATTTTTTGGTTGGAACAATTTTGGTAACAACGCATATAGAGGAAATTTTAATTCTAGGTCGTTCCATAGTAATTCCTCTAATAATTATGGCAATTCCTACAACAAACCTTATGGAAATTTTAATAAGATGCCCTATGATTTTGAGACTAGTGTTAAATAATTTATGGATTCACAAAAGAATTTTGACGCTTTGATTGAAGAAAAATTGCTTAAGATTGATGAGTTGGCTAGGAACATGGATAGAATTTCTCTTGATGTTGATTCTTTGAAACTTAGATCTATTCCACATAAGTATGGTATCGATGAGTCTCTCAAAGCCATGAGATTTCCATTGATGAGTGCAAAGAAAGAACCGCTAGGATGCATGCTAAAAATGATTGCTTTGTGAAAGCGTGTTCTTCTAGTTTTCATGATAATAATGATGAAGATCTAAAAGTTATTGATGTGTTTACTATTAAATCTTTGTTTTCCAATATGAATCTTGATAAAGATGGGACTGGAGATGAGTCAACTTTAGTTAGAAAACGTCCCAATGATTCGGAGTTTTTAGATCTTGATGCAAAAATTGGTAAAAGTGGAATTGAAGAGGTCAAAACTTTACATAGCAATGAACCCACTATTTTGGATTTCACGGAATTTAATTATGATAATTTCTCTTTGATAGATTGTATTTCCTTGTTGCAATCCGTGTTAAATTCTCCTCATGCTTATGATCAAAATAAGGCCTTTACTAAACATATCGTTGATGCTTTAATGCAATCTTATGAAGAAAAGCTTGAATTAGAAGTTTCTATTCCTAGAAAACTTTATGATGAGTGGGAATCTAATATTAAAATTAATATTAAAGATCATGAATACTATGCTTTATGTGATTTGGGTACTAGTGTTTCCATGATTCCAAAAACTTTGTGTGATATGTTAGGTTTCCGTGAATTTGATGATTGTTCTTTAAATTTGCATCTTGCGGATTCCACCATTAAGAAACCTATGGGAAGGATTAATGATGTTCTTATTGTTGCAAATAGGAATTATGTGCCCGTAGATTTCATTGTTCTTGATATAGATTGCAATCCTACATTTCCTATTATTCTTGGTAGACCTTTCCTTAAAATGATTGGTGTAATTATTGACATGAAAGAAGGAAATATTAGATTCCAATTTCCATTAAGGAAAGGCATGGAACACTTTCCTAGAAAGAAAATTAAACTGCCTTATGAATCTATTATGAGAGCCACTTATGGATTGCATACCAAAGATAACAATACCTAGATCTATTCTTGTTTTTATGCCTAGCTAGGGGCGTTAAACGATATAGCTTGTTGGGAGGCAACCCAATTTTATTTTTGCTCCTTGCTTTTTTTTCCTGTTAAGTAATAGATAAATCATCTATCCTCTGTTATGATTGTGTTTTTATGTTTTAATTAGTGTTTGTGCCAAGTAAAGCCTTTAGGATCTTCTTGGGTGATTGTTATTTGATCTAGCTGAAAGAAACAGAAAGTATGCGCTCACGAGAATAATTTTCATTTTTTACCAGAGAGCGATAAAATATAAATTTCATCTGCAGTAGATCAATATACAAATTATTTAGGACTTCCTAATTTTTAAGGAATTTTGGAGTTATAGAAGTATTAAAAACCTACGGATTACTACAGACTATTCTGTTTTTGACAGATTCTGTTTTTTGTGTGTTGTTTGCTTATTTTGATGAATCTATGGCTAGTATCGGGGGGTATGAACCATAGAGAAGTTGGAATACAGTAGGTTTCACACCAATATAAATAAAGAATGAGTTCATTACAGTACCTTAAAGTGGCGATTTTTTTTCTTATACTAATGGAGCTCATGAGATTTTTTGTTCAGTTTTGTGTTGTGAAGTTTTCAAGTTTTTGGGTAAAGATTTTATGGATTTTGGAACAAGGAGTGGTAAGAGCCTAAGCTTGGGGATGCCCAAGTCACCCAAAGGTAAAATTCAAGGACAACCAAAAGCCTAAGCTTGGGGATGCCCCGGAAGGCATCCCCTCTTTCGTCTTCATCTATCGGTAACTTTACTTGAGGCTATATTTTTATTCACCACATGATATGTGTTTTGCTTGGTGCGTCTTGTATGATTTGAGGCTTTGCTTTTTAGTTTACCACAATCATCCCTGTTGTACACACCTTTTGGGAGAGACACACATGAATTGGAATTTATTAGAATACTCTATGTGCTTCACTTATACCTTTTTAGAGTATGGTGGTAGTTTTATTTTATAGAAATTATTGATCTCTCATGCTTCACTTATATTATTTTGAGAGCCTTTTAGAACAGCATGGTAATTTTCTTTGGTTATGAAATTAGTCCTAATATGATAGGCATCCAAGATGGGTATAATAAAAACTTTCATATAAGGTGCATTGAATACTATGAGAAGTTTGATTCCTTATGATTGTTTTGAGATATGAAGATGGTGATATTAGAGTCATGCTAGTTGAGTAGTTGTGAATTTGAGAGATACTTGTGTTAAAGTTTGTGATTCCCGTAGCATGCACGTATGGTGAACCGTTATGTGATGAAGTGAGAGCATGATTTATTTTTTGATTGTCTTCCTTATGAGTGGCGGTCGGGGACGAGCGATGGTCTTTTCCTACCAATCTATCCCCCTAGGAGCATGCGTGTAATACTTTGTTTCGATAACTAATACATTTTTTCAATAAGTATGTGAGTTCTTTATGACTAATGTTGAGTCCATGGATTATACGCACTCTCACCCTTCCACCATTGCTAGCCTCTCTAGTACCACGTAGCTTTCGCCGGTACCATAAACCCACCATTTACCTTCCTCAAAACAGCCACCATACCTACCTATTATGGCATTTCCATAGCCATTCCGAGATATATTGCCATGCAACTTTCACTGTTCCATTTATTATGACACGCTTCATCATTGTCATATTGCTTTGCATGATCATGTAGTAGACATCGTATTTGTGGCAAAGCCACCTTTCATAATTTCACACATGTCACTCTTGATTCATTGCACATTCCGGTACACCGCCGGAGGCATTCACATAGAGTCATATTTTGTTCTAAGTATCAAGTTGTAATTCTTGAGTTGTAAGTAAATAAAAGTGTGATGATCATCATTATTAGAGCATTGTCCCATGTGAGGAAAGGATGATGGAGACTATGATTCCCCCACAAGTCGGGATGAGACTCCAGACGAAAAAAAGAGAAAAAAAGAGGCCATAATAAAGAGAAAAAAAGGCCCAAATAAAACAAATGAGAGAAAAAGAGAGAAGGGGCAATGCTACTATCCTTTTTCCACACTTGTGCTTCATAGCACCGTGATCTTCATGATAGAGGGTCTCCTATTTTGTCACTTTCATATACTAGTGGGAATTTTTCATTATAGAACTTGGCTTGTATATTCCAGTGATGGGCTTCCTCAAAATTGCCCTAGGTCTTCGTGAGCAAGCAAGTTGGATGCACACCCACTTAGTTTCTTGTTGAGCTTTCATACACTTATAGCTTTAGTGCATCCATTGCATGGCAATCCCTACTCACTCACATTGATATCTATTGATGGGCATCTCCATAGCCCATTGATACGCATAGTTGATGTGAGACTATCTTCTCCATTTTGTCTTCTCCACAACCACCATTCTATTCCACCTATAGTGCTATATCCATGGCTCACGCTCATGTATTGCGTGAAGATTGCAAAAGTTTGAGAACATCAAAAGTATGAAACAATTGCTTGGCTTGTCATCGGGGTTGTGCATGATTTAAATATTTTTTGTGATGAAGATAGAGCATAGCCAGACTATATGATTTTGTAGGGATAGCTTTCTTTGGCCATGTTATTTTGAGAAGACATAATTGCTTGGTTAGTATGCTTGAAGTATTATTATTTTTATGTCAATATTAAACTTTTGTCTTGAATCTTTTAGATCTGAATATTGATGCCACAATAAAGAAAATTACATTGAAAATTACATTAGGAAGCATTCCACATCAAAAATTCTGTTTTTATCATTTACCTACTCGAGGACGAGCAGGCACCCGCATATAGATGGGCAGTCCAAACGAGTCAATCAATGCCTGGAGACCTATTTGAGATGCTTCGTCCACGCTTGCCCAACCAAGTGGTCTCATTGGCTGGCCCTCACCGAGTTTTGGTACAACACTTCTCCTCACTCTGCCCTTGGAACATCCCCGTTTGAAGCCTTGTATGGGCATGCGCCACGGCATTTTGGCATCATCGACCGCCTGTCGTGTGCGGCTCCGAACCTGGAGGATTGGCTGCAAGACCGGGCGCAGATGGAGGCTTTGCTTTGTCAGCATCTTCTTCGCGCTCGTCAGCAGATGAAAGAGTCCGCTGACAAGAAAAGATCAGCCCACGTGTTCGCTGTGAAAGATTGGGTGTTCCTGAAGATTCAACCATACATTCAACGGTCGCTGGCTACAAGAGCTAACCAAAAACTGTCCTTCGGGTATTTTGGTCCATTTCAGGTGGTGCAACGGGTCGGCCAGGTCGCCTACAAGCTTCAGCTTCCCGCCTCATGCAACATCCACCCGGTATTTCACGTGTCCGAGCTACGCCGGGCCTTGCCGTCGGCGGAACAAGCTTTGGATGAACTGCCAGCGGAGGCGGCGTCCAACCCCGAGCTAGTGGAGATCCTCGACACTCGTCTTCGCCGTCGCGGCACGGCTCAGGTTCCTCAAGTACTCATTCGCTGGACGGAGCAACCGGCTTCGGTGGCAACTTGGGAAGACCGATAGGAGCTCCAGCACCATTACCCAGCTGCTCCAGCTTGGGGACAAGCTGGTTCTCAAGAAGGGGGAAATGTTACGGCCCAACCTACCACTACTACTACAGCAGCCCGCCAAGAAGATGGAGTGCAGCGTCACACCCAGAGAGCCCACGAGCCCAACAAGTGCTACACCGGCACAGATTGGACGACCTATAACTACTTAAGCAAGCGTCGAGATGGAGAGAGGGCAGGCAGAGAGAAGACACTGGCGGCACGGCTCTCACTCTCGATCCCCTTCTATTTGTATCTCATGAACCCTAGATCAAAACTCTCCAATTCCTCCGCACTCCGACTCTGATTGTGCCAATTCATCTAGTGGGAGCCGGGAGTCGCTCGGCCATGCGGTCGCGTCTGGCCGTGCATGTGTGTGTGCGTCCGGCGCCTGGAGACTGGAGTCTCGCGAGCGGAGTTCGCCGGCGTCCGCGGGTGGGCACTCACAATATTTGTGACCGGAGCGCTGGGTCTGGTGGATAGTGGAATTACGGATAAGGATAGTAGCATGATTGTAGCGATCTTGTTGTTGGAGAAAATCATGACGATTGAAAGGAAAACAAGGCAGGCCCCGTGTACTTTGGCTCGTGACCGTTTTCCTATGTGCAGCGACGAGGACGCGGGCTGGACCTGGGATTTTTTTCACGAACTGGCTAGTGTGTACCTGGCTGGAGAGGGGCCCCTGGGATGTTGGGGGCCTGGGGCGTCCGCCCCTTCCTCCGACCCCCCCCCCCCCCCGCGGGGGACCGGCCCTGGCCACGCTATGCGTTGGCCGGCAGATCTTTTAAAAAGATCCGCCGCCTAGCGAGCCATCCGCTTCTTCTTTATTCGTGCAACAATGCTCTTATTGCGAAATCTTCCCTTCTCTAATTTTCTTCAACAAGACATGTGCTGCAATCTTTATCTCTAATTTTCTGCAACAAGACCTCTGTTGCAAAATCTTCTCTTCTTTAATTTTCTACAACAAAACACATGTTGCAAAACTTCTTCTCTATTTTCTGCAATAAGACCCTTGTTGCAAAACTTCTTCTTCTCTATTTTTCTGCAACAAACCCTTGTTGCAAAACCTCCATTGCAACAAGACCCAACATCTCCGACCTCTTCTATATATTCCTTCAACAAGACTGTTGTTGCAAAAAGTTGCAAGAACGGTGACGGCTACCATGGCAGCATCCAGGGTGATCGGGGCGTCATTGGAACAGTAGCAGGTGCCCAGCCCTGCTAGCTCATCGGAGGAGCACCTTCATATTGGATGGCAGACCACCATGAATTTGGAGCTCTCCGGCCTAACCTTCCTCGTGCAGCTAGCGCTGCTCTCTGCAGCCACCATGTGCAATTTGTGAGAAGGAAATGGAAGAAAAGGGGGAATGGATAAGAACCGTGGTAATTGTGGACGGGAGCCACGAGCTAACATGAAGCCTCTAGAAAAAAGGAAATCTGGCCGTTGGTTGCCTTGTAACTTGGACGGTGTGATGCAAGGCAGAACCCCACGCTCGATTGGCCGGCAGACTACGAGCATAATTGGTTTGATGCCAAAAGTTGGCATGCCAAATTTTGGCAATTGCCAAATGTTGGCTAGAGATTGGTTGCTTGCCAATTTCCGCTGCCAATCTCACAAAAGATTGCCAAATGTTGATAACAAACAATTATGCTCTACAAGTGTTTCCCATTTAGAAACCCAAATTTTGGGCACCTAAATACCACCGTGTGGTACATATATTGCTGATGTGGTCTACTTCGGATGTATATAGCATCACCTAGCCTAGGTCCCTTTTCTTTACTTTTAGCCGCATCAACATCGCCTGCCGACCATAATATATCTATAGGCAACCCATGAACCTAAATTTGCACCTAAACTAATCCCATGATTATTTGCTCTATCTATGAGCCATGGTTCAAACTGCCACCTCTCTAGGAAGGAGGGACCAGACACTCGGACAATACATTTCATGGGGGTACAAGATAACCCATGGAAAACACAAAGGGTAAAGTGGAGTCGAGAAATCAGAGTAAGGCAAAGGGAGTGTGAGATCTCCCTCCAATTGTATGTGGACCTGAGGTGTATAGAGACCAAAAGGTACTATGAAATATCACGACAACACATGTGATCTTGCACAACATGATCATAGAGAATCCGCGGAGGTCAAGTAGAGAAGTGTGACTTCGACTACAATGGAGCACATGTCATGCCTCAACATCAAGAAAATAGTACGATCCAAACATTTCTCGAAATGCATCGCAATATACAGAACCGACAAAGCTCATGAAAACTCTGATATTATTTTGTGGAGCACCTGTGGGAACTTCAAGGGCAATAGTTCATCATGTATCATCATGCTTATATCATATTCAGATTTACTTTATTTAGACTAAATGCTGAGTTTGAATTTTAATATTTAAATTTTAAAACAATGAATTAAATGTTATTGAAATGCCTCCATTAGAAACATCAAGGTTTGTATTAATATGTTGTGCAAATGTGGTTGAAATAGGGGTTTATGTATGAGATGGATGTGAGATATAGCAAAGTAAAATAGTAGTTATGTTTTAGGTGCCAAAATAACAAAACAAAGCACTTTTTCACCCATTTCTTGCTCGACAATTCGACCAAGAACTCATGGCCGCTCCGCAACCTCCTCGTTCGGCCTCTCCGTAGGTTCTGCATTCATGACTTCGTTGGTACATTCTCTTATGTACACTTTTGAGTATTATGTGCGCACTATGCTGCCTTCTCGTCTGATGAGTCACCACCCCTTAGAGTAGCCCAACACCGTGTTCTACCCCAATATATTGTAGTTACCATCTTCCAGTTCAATTCTTTGTTACAAACTTGTTTTTCCGGCTGAATTTTCAGAGGGCTTATGACTTCAGTGAAATTTGGAGGCTCATTTATGAGTAATATTATAGTTTCTTTCCTATCCATCGTTGAGCTGACAATGGCATCATCCAAAAAGCGTACTTAAGTTGCATCCACAACAAGATTTTTTTCATGAGTGAATGCGTAGAGTTGATTCTTGCCGCCTTTATGTCTTTTATTTCTTAAATATAGAAACAGCTTATATTTATTTTGCTCCCTCCTTTGTTTATTACAAAGATTTTTTAAATTATTTTTTGTCTAGACTTTGGTAAAAATATAAAATTGTCGAATTGACATTCTTCTATTCCCTCTAGTGTTTTGTCTATATTTGTTTTTTTAAATAAAAAAATAATTTCTCCACTTGATAATGATATATTTTTGTGTTTATTCAGAAATATCTTGTCGAGAGAAGAATATATAATGTTATTGCTTTTGTTTGCAATAATATTTAATTCCTTTTTCTTGCACTTTGTTTCATACTTGTTTTATTTTTAATAAATTTTACTTCTTTTTTGTCTAAGAACCGAGTGTAACCAGAGTCAACATGGTTGTGAATGAGAGTTTACATATGTCAATGAATACAGATTTCCAACATCATATCGAGCAAAACATGTCCCACACTTTACACCAATTTATACTAAACATTTATAATTTTTTATGGTCCATTATGTTGCTAAATCATTAATATATGACAATTTATACTTTATTTAACGAACAATATTACCTAAACATTATTGTTTCCAACAACAAGAACCATGTACATGTTTAATTATTTTGATCGAGGGGAAAATTATACTATATTTTAGAACCATATTACTTTTAAAATATGTCAAAATCACATTTGTCAATGGAATAATTTCTGCCAGTTATGTGTACCATAATGCATCCACATATGTTTTTTTTTCAGTTAGTATTTTTCAATACCTCCATACAAAAGCATCTTTAAGTACCATTAAGATGGTTCTACAATGTACGAGGGTAATAGATATGGTAACAAAGTTCTATATAATACAATTGTCTATGTTAGTTATAATTAATAAGAGTGACTATTCTACACCCGGGCTCACCAACACCCGAATGTGAACAGTAAATTCAAAAGGTTCTGAAAAATACAGGGAGCGAAGATGCTCTTGTGCACAAGGTTTGTACAAATTTTTGTGGTGTTTGCACATCTTATGAGCTCGTGCCAAAAAAATTGAGGTGTGTGAAAAACTTTGAATAAGAACACTATTCAGAGCCAATTTTTTTGTACGGGCTCCTCAGATGTGCAAACAAGGAAAAAATTGCACAGATGAGCATCTTGGATGCATAAAAAATCCAAATGTTTTTAATTGTTTATACTAGAGAACAATACCATTAGGAAGTCCCACATGACGTCCATGCCCCATGGAGATGTCATCGAACCCACGATGGCCGACAAGTTAGAGTCAATCCTCATTCATTTGTTTCGTGCGGTCTGTATGGTCGAGTTTTTTCTTTACCATGTTAGCAAATCTCCTCGTATATCTTACTTTTACTAACACTAGTAAGGTTGCATGTGCAACGCACGTCTCGATTTGCATATGTCTCGGTAAACCATGACAAACATGCATTTAAAAGTACCCAAGATTAGATCAATAGTGGGCACCGGGTCCATATATTTCCCGTGAAAATGGCTATGAGAATGAAATGTATGTATATAATACAAATACACAATTGATAAAAAAGACATATGACCAAAAAGGGGAAATTGTGGTGGAGAAAATCGAACATAACGTTTTGGACAACAATGACCAACCATCACGTGACTTATGTAGATTCACTTCAAGTCTGATTGTTAGATATCTTCTATTACAAGGCGCTAATGCATAATAATAAACTAGAATTCCTGCAAAATAAAAACCCGAAAAGGGCATATAGAAACCAAACAATCAATCCACTTGTATAACACTATCACATCTCTGTTCAAATGTCCTCACTAAGATTTGGTTTTGTGCTTCCTATTTATCCTTATTCATTACTAAAAAGGTATTAAGCTGCTCATAGATCCGCATGCAACATTGGAGACCGATACTTTCATAGTTCTTCACAAAAATAGAAGACGCTTCGCAAGCATGACTCATATTACCATACACTTTTAGTATTTACTGCCTGTAATGACAAAAACCGGCAAGAATACATTCATATATAATACAACATGGTACCATACTTTACAAATTACTTCCATTAGCTAGCAACCCAAAATTATAGATCTCAATTGAAATAAAATGCTAGTGCAACAACCAAAGAACATATTCAGCCATGTTGACACCAACCAGCAAAAAAAAGGTTGTTAACCCCGGGAAAAAAGTGAATTGTTCTTCGAGTATACTATTTAGATAACATATTTGCTCCATTCTATTAAAGTAACTTTGACCAAGCTCAATTTTCAGGTCTAAAGTCCCAAGCCTAATGGAAAAAATGCATATAGACATACCTGAATAATGGTTGCATGATGGTTAAATTAGCCAACCACTTCCTCTAAAAAGATTTGGATTCAAGATGTTTTACATGAACAATTTGTATTCAATGCCCAAGTATTAAAGAACTAATTAGAGTTTTGCTACTATAGACCCTCAATCCAATAATACCATTTCTACGAATAAGAACCTTAGTTTGTTTCTTGTAGTGAGTCCACCACCTGGGTAAAAAGATCTAGAAATGACTTCACCCATGGTTAAACCAAAAAAAAAATATTTATGTGGCACATAGAACCTGTTGCCCTGGTAGGCACAAACTTAGTAAATAGAAAATGTTTAATCTAGACATCATGAATTGCCATCTTGATGTATTGCAAAAAATTAACAACACTGAAGTATAGAACACCATACCTTGAAATAGCTGCAACATGCTGACTGGCAAAATAGTTATAACCGATGCCCATAGAATGTGTGAGAAGGGACGAGATAGTGCATTACTATAACAATCTACTAAATCATTGATGGCGCGCGTTGCCGCGCCCGTCTATTTTGTCAATAAAATAATGAGCATCGATGAACTTATGTAAAAAATTGGATAATAGTGCACCCACTCATTTCATGTTGAAAGAATGATATAATTATTTGGGAAAGCTATATGGTAATCTCTGTAATAGAATATGAACAACACAAACTTGATTTGTTCAGATGGTGGGGGTGAAATAAATCCGAAGAAAATTATTTGCAACACACGACATCATCATTTTGACAAAAGCTTTAGCAAAGCACATAATATGAAACAAACTGAAATTAGTGTTACATGCCCCAAAAAAATCCGTGCAGCCTTTTGTCAAAGTTTAGTGCGCTGCACGTACCACCACCTGCATCATCATCATCTATCCTTGCATCAACACGATCACATAGAATCGATCATTGTTTCTCCATCTAAGTTGTATGTCCCAAGATTGCTCGGCAACAAGTTGATACCAAATTTTTCATTCAAGAGTAAAGAAAATCAAGTCTTTCCTCTCTTTTTTATTCATTCAAAAACATTGGGATTAGTGATCTTCAGGATGAAGTCTCGGTCGTAAACATCATTCACTTACAAAATACTCCCTCCATTTCTTTTTACTCCGCATATAAGATTTGGTCAAAGTCAAACTACACAAAGTTTGAGAAAATTTATATAAAAAAAATGAACATCTACAATACTAAAACTATATAGTATGAAAATACTTATCATGGTGCATCTGATAATATTGATTTCATATTGTGAATGTTTATATTTTTTTAATATAAAGTTAGTCAAACTCTACAAAGCTTGACTTTGATCAAACCTTATATGCGGACTAAAAAGAAACGGAGGGAGTAGAAGACAACACATAAATAATATTTTGATCGAAGTCTAAGGAGTGATGGCACACACAATAGTAAGAACAACTAAAATAGTAGTACAATCACATAAAATCAAACCATGTTTTCAGATATTTTTCAATATATGGAGATAAGATTGTTAAGTGCATATAAAGTTAAATATAATTGAACTGCAAAAAGAGACGGACAATGCAAGATTTACCATGTGATAGTTTCCTAACTGGAAAAAAAGCAATAGGAAACACACATAAAAACTAACGACAGTATTTAAAATGGAAATGTTACACGTGCAAGTGTATATGCTTTCAAGGGAAGCCTAACTATACAATGATATTGCGACTATTTTTTCTAATCAAATTAGCAGTTTCCACGAAATAACCCATCTTATCCCTCCTGGAGTGATTCCTAATGGTAGTTACACTGCATCATAGGCAACTTGAGGGCAAGGATCTACCGGAGATATTGGTCTAAACCTCATTTTCACAGCTGATAGTTAAAGTAATTTTCTGTTGTGAGGTAATATATAAAGACAGATTGAGTTTATAGTATTGTAGCTCATCCCTTTTAAAAAAAGTCTTGTAGCTCATAAACCCCCTGAAATTGGCGAAAAACAGCAAACGAACAACTGAAAGCACATAGATGGCAATCGATATCACCTTCAGGAAATGCATGTTACATGAAGCACATGTAACCAATATGTCAAAATAGATATGCACCGGCATTTGTCCCCGAGTCCTTAACACTGAATAGGATACCATGTCTTAAGCTTCAGAATACATGTTTGGATACTTGTTCCAACCAATGAATGCATAAATGAATCGCAAATGGACCATGGAAGTCAAGTAGTACAGAACCTGCAGTATTCCACACTCTGGAAGTTCGGATTATATTCCAAACTTTAATTAAACATTACAATCGCCTAATAGTATGTAACACGACAAAAATAGTCTGACATACCTCCTTTTTTTACTTGATATTACAAACGAAGGATTGATTAAAAACAAACACCACGTGGTGTGTATTACCTACACATTCAAGATGTTCCTGCGAGAAGGAACATCATAATCAGAACATTATCATTTTATAGAAATATAGTTCGCAACATTGGAATGCTCTGTACGAAGATTGTCTCTTACCTCCTTTTCTGTTTGATACTGCTGCAACATTGGAATTGTCAGATGAACTACCAACAAAAGCGTTGTTTCTCTTCAGATGAGGCACAGTTTGTAGAATGTAATCATGCTACCAACAGAAATATTTAACTTGCTGTCAAATGCTCCAACTATACGACTCTGCTGAAAGTTCTGAAAAAAAAAGATTGCAGAATGAATTGCCATAATATTCCAGCTAGCAAATCCCTACTTGATAAAATTGCCCAAAAGCGAAACCTTGCAGGTGCCGCATCCAAACTGTAACATGTCATTGCAGAAATAAGTGTGCTGTAATAAGGAAGAAGAAAAATCAGCAAAACATTATAAGAAATCAATAGTCCAGCTTGCAAAAAAGAAATATTGTGTTCCTGTGAGTTACAATGTGCAAACACAGAAGCATGTGAATGGGCTACAGATTTCGTGTGTAAACTAATGGCTGCATGCAGTGTGAATGGAAAACTGAATAAACGAGCAGAAGTTGAATTTTGGTGCTCACCGGCAGATTGACTTGAATGAGTGATCCTAATTCATCCACAACGTTGACCACTCTACAATTTTAAAATATATAGCCCATCAGGTCTCAGAAGCTAAGACGGGCAGGGATGGTAAGACGACGCACACAGGGAAGACGGGCAGGGCAACAGTACGCCTATCCGTATCTCTCTCTGGGCGTTTTCCCATCGAGGTCCAGATCCGGATTGCGGAGGATGAAAAGAGGTGCGACCACGAAGGATGGGGGAGGCATCCAGCCGCGGCCTCTGCTCCTGTGCTCCTCTGGTTCGCTATGGCGGCGGCCCCTGACCACGCAGCGGCATTACACTGCGGACGGCGGCTTCCACCCAGCGGCGTGGTTTTCGTTGAGAAAATTGGCTATTTGTCACTTTCGATATTGGGCTCTCAATATTGGCTTTGCAAAAATGCCATTCAGCCCGTGTGCACTTTGATTACCATGCCATTTCCTCTTTTTCATTCCTTTTCCTTTTCTTTTCCCATTTTCTGCCACCTGAAGAGACCAAAATACCCCTAGCCTGTGCGCACGTACTAGTTTCACGATCTGCTTCGTTTTTACCATCCGACTTGAAACAAGGCCATTCAGAGCGCGCCGCCCGCCGAGATCATCGCTCACGAGTTCTCCAAGCCCCCTCCTCCCCAAGATCCATCGGCTCCACTTCTACCTATGCATTGTGGTGCTGATTTTGCTTGCGGATTACTTGTAAGTGCGCCGCATTTGTCTGGGCGTCGCATGCCGCCGATCGCCTAGACGTTGCGCGCCGTCGATCGTTGGGTTCTGCAGCGGCAGAATGGAATCCAATCCTTCTACACAGTGTTCTTCTACCTGTACCTTTGGTTATGTCATTACTTGTGTTAACCTGCACATCAGAGACAACTTACAGTTAGTCGAGGTATACTAGGGAAAATTGAGAATATGTAAATTCTATTCTGCATAGTTCAGTTAACATGATGTCATGTTATCCAACATGCCATTGGAACCACATTAGATTCAGGCAAAGTGTACTAGCGAATTTTCTGAATCTCTTAATTTCTAGATGCTATAGTACTAGTTTAGTATGGTGGTTAACAAATAACTATTATGATGATGGCTCATTTTTCCTAAAATGGAGGATTTGACGTTCTCCCTTTCTGTACGCTACATATATGCGTTATTAAATCATGATTCATGACCATGATTTTTGACTTGTTTACGACCGCTAACTCAATCTCGTGTTCATGTTTTTCTAACTGTGTCAACTAGGCGTGATTTCGAGGTCGTGTTGGCAAGTGGTACTGATATTCCATTGTTATTCACTGATGCTTCTTCAATTGTACAAACAACAACACCTACCCCGGAAGTCGATTGGGATAACATACAAATAGTAGAGACACATGATGACGAAGGTAGAATTGAGCTGGTGAGTGAAGATCAACTATGTGAGATTTTGGGCTTGAAGGATGAGGAATAGAGATCAAAGACGACTGGACCAAAGGGTCGTAGAATGGTTGAGCAGGCGGGTGATACTGAAGGTGCTGCCATTCCTATTAGTGATGCCATACCAAATGAAATAGTGATTACATATGATAAGGACCACCCAAAAATGGAACTTTGCACTATGTACCCATCAATGAAGGAATTCAGGCTAGCAGTGAGGCAA
Organism: Triticum dicoccoides; assembly: GCF_002162155.2. Lineage (NCBI taxonomy): Eukaryota > Viridiplantae > Streptophyta > Magnoliopsida > Poales > Poaceae > Triticum > Triticum dicoccoides. The sequence continues at coordinate 606,861,788 of NC_041386.1, forward strand.
TTTGCCATTAATGAGGAGTTTGATCTAGGCACGGAAAAGACAGATAAGAAGAGATTTAGAGGGTCCTGCAAGTCAAGTGAAGATTGCCCTTGGAGAATTGTTGGCAGCCTACAAGATGATAAGTGCACTATAAAGGTGAAATATGGATAACTATCTGACCTCCATTTATTATTTAAATTATGTATGTGTCTATTTCTATGTCCTATTGTACTACATAACTTCCATTCATTTTAAAATTCTATATCCCTAGGTCACAGTTTTAGTTGATCAACATGATTGTATTTCAAGCAGCAGGGTGAAGACCATAACACCATCTCAGAATTGGGTAGCTAGCAAGTCCGTGAGTATCCTTAGGGATTCACCCAATATGGGTGCTAAAGAATTGCAGAAAAAGTTGCATGAATAATACTCTACCACAATTTCACATGACACGGTTTGGAGGGTAGAGAAAAAGCTCTTGCGGAGGTTTATGGTAAATGGGAAGAGAGTTTTGAGATGTTATACAGATGGAAGGCTGAGGTACTGAAGAGGTCACCTGGAAGTGTTGTGGAGATTGAAGTACTAGAAACAGATGGTAATGTGTATTTTCATCGGGTTTTTTGTGCACTTAAACCATGCATTGATGGTTTTCTAGAAGGGTGTAGGTTACATCTAAGTATAGATTCTTATGCACTGAATGGAAGATGGAATGGCCATTTAGCCTCAGCTACAGCAGTTGATGGTCACAATTGAATGTATCCACTTGCTTTTGGGTTCATAGCATCTGAGAATGAAGGAAATTGGACTTGGTTTATGAATCAGCTGAAGAAGGCAATAGGAGATCCTCCACTTCTTGCAGTATGCACAGATGCGTGCAAAGGCTTGGAGAATGCGGTGAAGAATGTGTTTCCCAATGCTGAACAAAGGGAATGTTTTTACCATCTTATGAAGAATTTTGTGAAAAGGTTCCATGGGTTTGGAAGGATGTATCCGGCAGCAAGGGCTTATAGGGAAGAGGTGTTCACAGAACATATGACAAAAATTATTAAAGAATCAAATGAGGTATGGAACTGGTTAAGTCAATACCATACTCTCAAGTGGATGAGGTGTGTCTTCAATCCAGATATCAAGTGTGACTATATTACTAATAACGTAGCAGAAGTTTTTAACAATTGGATCCGGGACATTAAGGACTTACCTGTTGCTGAACTAGCCGACAAGATTAGAGAGATGATCATGCTTTTGTGGAGGAAGAGGAGAAGGATTGGAGAAAGACTACTATCTGGACGGATACTGCCGGTAATTATGATTCAGCTGAGGGCAAATACAAGAGGTTTGGGACATCTGGAAGTTGTGGAATTTGCCAATTGGAGTGCAGAGGTGTGGGACAATAGCAAGAATTGTGAAAGGCATATTGTGAAGCTAAATCAACAAACATGTACTTGTATTGAATGGCAACACACTGGTAGGCCATGTCAACATGTCTTGGCATTTGTGACCTCACAAAAGAGAGTAGACCTTGAACAGTTTGTGCATGAGTACTACTCAGTGGACAGATTCAAGGCGGCTTATGGAAGAGAGATTCAGCCAATGACAGATAAATCACAGTGGCCATGAGTGGAGCTACCATTTGCCGTGGGGGCACCACTTGCAAAAAGAAATAAAGGAAGGAACAGAAAATTGAGGATCAAAGGATGCCTTGAAGGTGGCCACAAGAAGAAAGGCACCAATGATGGTGTCAATGACGCCTCCAAAGATGGTAGCACTGCTCCAACGAACACTAAGGGGAAGAAAATGATTAGAGGCCCAGTGACTTGCAAGAAATGCGGTGAAAAGGGTTATAGGCAAGCTAGTTACAAGTGCCCACTGAACGGAACCAAAAAAAGGTAAGTGTTTTTTCTTTATATCAAAGCTTAAATTATCACCTCATGACAAAATATATTTTTTGTCTAATTTGCAGGAAGAGGAAGCCTAGAAAGAACGTTACAAAAGCTAGGACAGCTGAACCTAGCACTCCGCAAAGGCCAACTAGAGAACAAATACTACAAGACAGCCCAGGCATGGTCACTAGAAGGTAATCAGCAACAACAAATAGCTCTGTATTCAACAATATAAAAATAATAAGCAAAATATTCATCTCATTGTGATAACACATACGTGCAGCCGCCTTGCTTTCTTGCTAGGAGAAAGTACTTCACAAGCCACAACAAGTACTCCAGAGAGGATGTGAGGGAGTCCTGGATTAAGGGGTGTTCGGATAGCCGAACTATACCTTCAGCCGGACTCCCGGACTATGAAGATACAAGATTGAAGACTCCGTCCCGCGTCCGGAAGGGACTTTCCTTGGTGTGGAAGGCAAGCTTGGCGATACGGATATGAAGATCTCCTACCATTGTAACCGACTCTATGTAACCCTAACCCTATCCGGTGTCTATATAAACTGGAGGGTTTTAGTCCGTAGGACAACATACACATCAACAATCATACCATAGGCTAGCTTCTAGGTTTAGCCTCTCTGATCTCGTGGTAGATCTACTCTTGTACTACCCATATCATCAATATTAATCAAGCAGGACGTAGGTTTTACCTCCACCGAGAGGGCCCGAACCTGGGTAAAACTTCGTGTCCCTTGCCTCCTGTTACCATCCGGCCTAGACGCACAGTTCGGGACCCCCTACTCGAGATCCGCCGGTTTTGACACCGACATTGGTGCTTTCATTGAGAGTTCCTCTGTGCCGTCGCCATCAGGCCCGATGGCTCCTACGATCATCAATGGTGATGCAGTCCAGGGTGAGGCCTTCCACCCCAGACAGATCTTCGTCTTTGGCGGCTTCGCACTGCGGGCCAATTCACTTGGCCATCTAGAGCAGATCGAAAGCTACGCCCCTGGCCGTCAGGTCAGATTCGGAAATTTAAACTACATGGCTTACATCCGCGGGGACTTGATCTTCGGCGGATTCGAACCACCGCCAAGCGCGCCACACTGTCACGACGAGCATGATCTAGCTCTGCCGCCGAACAGTGCCCTGGAGGCCGCACCCGCATCGGCTCCGACCCTTAGTTCGGAGCCAACCGCGTCGATCGAGGATGGGCGGTTGGACGCCACCTCGGGGGCTGTGATCCCAACGGCGTTTGAGCCGAACAGCAGCCCCGTACTCCGCGAGACTCGTGACTCCACAGAGTCGGATTCTTCTCCGGACTTCGAACCCTCCGCGCCCCTGCCGATCGAATCCGATTGGGCGCTGATCATGGAGTTCACGGCCGCGGACGTCTTTCAGCACTCGCCTTTCGGCGATATCCTGAAGTCACTGAAGTCTCTCTCTTTATCAGGAGAGCCCTGGCCGGACTACGGTCAGCAAGGTTGGGGTACGGACAATGAAGAAATTCAAAACCCACCCACCACCCACTTTGTAGCCACTGTCGACGACTTAACCGACATGCTCGACTTCGACTCCGAAGACATCGACGGTATGGACACCGATGAAGGAGATGATGAAGAACCAGCGCCTACTAGGCCCTGGAAAGCCACCTCGTCATATGACATATACATGGTGGACACCCCAAAAGAGGGAGAGGGCAATGGAACAGCGGAGGATGACCCCTTCAAGAAACAGCCCAAGCGCCAGCGTTAGCGGCGCCGCTCAAAATCCCGCCAACACAAAAACGGTGATTCCAGCACGGGAGATAATAATACTCCGGAGAGTGCCGAAGAAAACCCCCTCCAGCAAGGTTTAGCACAGGAGGATGGAGAAACCAGCCCTCATGAGAGAGCGGCAGACAGAGAGGTCGAGGACGATAATTATATGCCTCCCTCCAAAGACGAGGCAAGCCTCGACGACGACGAATTCGTCGTGCCAGAGGATCCCGTTGAGCAAAAGCGTTTCCAACGCAGGCTTATGGCCACGGCAAGAAGCCTCAAGAAAAAACAGCAACAGCTCCGAGCTGATCAAGATTTGCTGGTTGACAGATGGACCGAAGTCCTTGCGGCCGAAGAGCATAAACTCGAACGCCTCTCCAAGAGTTACCCAAAGCGCAGGTTGCTACCCCAATTAGAGGAGGAAGCACTTGATGCGGCCGAACGGCCACCTCGTGGACGTGACAGAGAGGCCTCCCGGCCCTCCACTCAAGCTGCGCCCCGTACCAAGGCACGGGAATATGCGCCAGACTTACGAGACATGTTGGAGGACAAAGCAGGGCAAACATGATAGATCTACGGATCGTGTGGGCACCCCACGGCTCGAGACGGTAATCGTCACGCCAGCCACAAATTCGGCAGGGCCAAACACAGTAGACAAAACTCATTGGAGCTACGTCATGATATCGCCCAGTACAGAGGCGTCGCACACCCACTGTGCTTTACAGACGAAATAATGGATCATCAAATCCCCGAGGGTTTCAAACCCGTAAACATCGAATCATATGATGGCACAACAGACCCTGCGGTATGGATCGAGGATTATCTCCTTCATATCCACCTGGCCCGCGGCGACGATTTTCACGCCATCAAATACCTCCTACTCAAGCTTAAAGGACCAGCTCGGCATTGGCTCAACAGCTTGCCAACAGGATCAATCAGTTGTTGGGAGGACCTGGAAGCCGCATTCCTCGACAATTTCCAGGGCAGTTATGTGCGACCCCCAGACGCCGATGACCTAAGTCACGTAATTCAGTAGCCAGAGGAATCGGCCAGGCAATTCTGGACACGGTTCCTAACGAAGAAAAATCAAATAGTCGACTGTCCGGACGCTGAGGCCCTAGCAGCCTTCAAGCACAATATCCGTGACGAGTGGCTAGCCCGGCACCTTGGACAGGAAAAGCCGAAATCTATGGCAACACTCACGACACTCATGACCCGCTTTTGCGCGGGAGAAGACAACTGGCTTGCTCGTAGCAACAATATGACCAAGAACCCTGGTAGTTCGGACACCAGGGACATTAGTGGCAGGTCGCGTCGCAACAAGCAGAAGCGCCGCATTAACAGCGACAATGCTGAGGATATGGCAGTTAATGCCGGATTCAAAGGCTCTAAATCCGGTCAACGGAAAAAGCCATTCAAAAGGAATCCTAGGGGCCCGTCCATCTTGGACCGAATACTCGACCGCTTGTGCCAAATACATGGCACCCCCGAAAAGTCGGCCAATCACACCAACAGGGATTGTTGGGTGTTCAAGCAGGCAGGCAAGTTAAGCGCCGACAATGAAGACAAGGGGCTGCATAGCGATGACGACGAGGAGCCCCGGCCGCCGAACAACACTGGACAGAAGGGTATTCCCCCACAAGTGCGGACGGTGAAAATGATATTTGCCACCCACGTCCCAAAAAGGGAGCGGAAGCGCGCGTTAAGGGACGTATATGCGGTAGAGCCAGTCGCCCCAAAGTTCAACCCATGGTCCTCCTGCCCGATCACCTTTGATCGAAGAGACCATCCCACTAGCATCCGTCATGGAGGATTTGCCGCATTGGTTCTAGACCCAATTATTGGCAGATTTCATCTCACTAGAGTCCTCATGGACGGCGGCAGCAGCCTGAACCTGCTTTACCAGGATATAGTGCGAAAAATGGGCATCGATCCCTCGAGGATTAAGCCCACCAAAACGACCTTTAATGGCGTAATACCAGGTGTAGAGGCCAACTGTACAGGCTCAGTCACACTTGAAGTGGTCTTCGGATCCTCGGATAATTTCCGAAGCGAGGAATTGGTCTTCGACATAGTCCCATTCCACAGTGGCTATCATGCACTGCTCGGACGAACTGCATTCGCCAAATTCAATGCGGTACCGCACTATGCATACCTTAAGCTCAAGATGCCAGGCCCTCGTGGAGTAATTACAGTCAATGGAAACACCGAACGCACCCTCCAAACGGAGGAGCACACGGCGGCCCTTGCAGCGGAAGTACAAAGCAGCCTCTCCAGGCAGATCTCCAGTCCGGCCATTAAGCGTCCGAACACCGTCAAGCGCGCCCGGAGTAACCTACAACAAGACCGCCTGGCACGTTCCGAGCAGGCGTAGCAATACGGCCCCAACCCCAACCCTAGCAAAAACGCGACGCCAGTACTTCGCGTACATAATTACGCTCTGGAAATACCATGGGCATAGGGGGAGGGGCACCATCACGGCACGCCCAAAACACGGCTTAAACCGCACCAGGGGTTGCCGATTTTTTACTTTTCTCTTACTTCCAGGACTCTACTCTTTGGAAGGCCTGTTCGGCAGTTCAATTGTCGCACAAACGATGCAAGAAACAGGGAAGCAGACAAGCCATGCCGCATTACGCAAATCCCAGGTGGTCTCTATCACGAGCAGTATACCTGTTTCGCATACTATTCCGCAGCTTGCCCCTGGAGCAGACATGTTAAATAGTCCAACTTTTCGTTTATCGCATTACTTGTATCGTTCTGCTTTGATCGCAGCTATTTTTAATAAACAATTCATAGCTTTTGTCTATTTTTGCACTATCTTTTTATAAATAAATGTTCCTTAACGACATGTTGCACCCGTACAACTTGGTATGGCCAAAATACACCAGGGGCTTTTAGCACCCCTCAATATGGTGTGAGAATTCCGAACACTTTCACAAGTGTGGCACCCCGTTATAGCATTATATGCATCGGCTCCGAATCATGTCTTGGGTCAATAGTTGGGTTTGCCCGGCTCCTATGTTTTGGTGCCTTACGTTCCGCTATATCGGCTAAGGTAGCACTAGGAGAACCACTGCGATTGTGCCCCAGTTGAGCTGGGCCGAGCACCTCAGTGGAGAAAGCTAAAACTGACTGTCATGATGAAGCGAGAGTTGGTCGCTGTTCGAGAGGTTTTTTCGAGTCCCTAAAGACTTATGCCGCTTAGGGCGACGAGTCGGCTCTGTCCGGCCAAGGCATGGATAGCGCCCCGAACTCGGTCTTCCGAATACTAGGGGCTTCGCCAAAATTTAAAATTAGAGAATTCTATGGCTAAGTGAGAGTGTTCACGCATTATAGTCCGATTGCCTCGTTCGTCGGGCTGAGCGCCTCCCTCGAAGGACCCAAACATGGGAAAAAGAGCGCCCAGATTTATCCCCGAACACCCCAGCACTAGTGGCAAGGGGGCAGAAGCCGACGACTCGCCATCTCTCAGTATTGGTAAACAACCGCACATAAGGTAATATGTTAAATTCAAGCAGCATTGCTCAGCGCATATGAACAAGTTTTCAGCGCACAGGACAAAAACGAGTGAGTTTTACTCAAAAATTACATCCCTAGTACATTCATCCGCCACAAGGCGGGCACCCTTCAGAACATTCTTATAGTAATTTTCGGGCTTGCGATGCTCTTTCCCCGTTGGTGGCCCGTCCTTCACAAGCTTCTCCGCATCCAGCCTGCCCCAGTGCACCTTAGCGCGGGCAAAGGCCCTACGAGCACCTTCAATACATACGGAGCGCTTGATGACTTCGAGCCTTGGACAGGCCTCCACTAGCCGCCGCACCAGCCCGAAATAGCTCCCAGGCAGAGCCTCTCCAGGCCACAGCCGAACTAGGAGGCCCTTCATGGCCTGTTCGGCCGCCTTGTAGAGCTCGATCAGTTGTTTCAGCTAGTCGCTCAGGGGCACGGGGTGTCCGGCCTCAGCATACTGAGACCAGAACACCTTCTCCGTCGAGCTACCCTCCCCGGCTCGATAGAATGCGGCGGCATCGGATACACTCCGGGGAAGATCTGCAAATGTCCCTGGAGAGCTCCGGATTCGGGTAAGTATCAAGTAACTCACTTTTATGTGTTTACTTTGCACAAAGAATGCCTTACCCGCCGCTATTTTCTTCACCTCATCCAACTCCTGGAGGGTCTTCTGGGATTCGGCCTTGGCAGACTTGGCATTTTCAATAGCCGCCGTGAGCTCGGACGCTCGCGTCTTCGAGTCAAGCTCCAAACTCTCATGTTTCTTCATGAGAACCTGGAGCTCTTGCCGCACCTTGCCAACCTCGGCCTCATACCTCTCCCGCTCGGTGCACTCCGCGGCCGCACTCTTCTCGGCCTCGAGCAGCGCTTGCTTAAGGGTCGCCACCTCAGGTCTGGCCCCTACAATAGCCATGTTAATCCTATCATTTCTTGCAATTGCACCTTTTTATATACATATTCAACCAAGGTATTTCTTACCTTCCTTCTCCTCGAGCTGCTTCTTGGCACGCCCGAGCTCTTGCTCGGACTTCTCGAGGCTCTGCTTCAGCGTGTCCACTTCCGCAGTGAGTACGGCGGACGCCAGCAGAGAAGCCTGCACACGCATATTGACTCCTTTTGTTAGACTCCTGCGAATTTTTTTGATCCACTATTCGGCTTTTCTTCCCGAACGCCCAACAGAGCATCAGGGGCTACTGTCTATGCGGTAATATTATTTACACATTATTTACTTACCTCAAAGCCTGTCAAAAGGCTAGTACAAGCTTCAGTCAGTCCGCTCTTGGTGGAGTGAACCTTCTGGGCCACCGCACTCATAATAGCGTGCCGCTCCTCGTCGATAGAGGCGCCTTGGAGTGCCTCCAACATATTGTCCAGCGCCTCTGGGTGGACGGGGGTCGCCGACACGATGGACTTGCTCCTCTTGGAAGGAGGTCCCCCGCTGGACTCCGGAACCCTTGAAGGTTCCGGAGCGGTGTCCGGCCTAGAGCCGGACTTGGAGCCCTGGGGGGTTTCATCCCCTTTACTCCTGGAGTCCGGGAGATCGCCTTATGGCGCCTCCGGGACCACCTCCTCCCTGCTTGGAACCTGTTGGGACAACACCTCGGTGTCGTCCATAAGGCGGGGGGAGGAAGCCGTCGGAAGCGAGTTCACATCCGACGAGTCCAGTGAGCCGCTCGATGATGCGTCGAGCCGGTCTTTGGGTGGGCTGCACAAGCATGATCGACATAAGGGAAAGCTGTGCAATAAACGAATACTATGAATTACTCCGGTATCCGGATACTTATGATTTTGCCAGGGGCTTGGCCCTGGGCTGCCACTCCTCTCCGTCGTCGTCGGTGTCGTTGGAGTAGTCCGGAGGAAGGGTTTTCCCCTTCTTGGACCCTCTGGCCTCCTCAGAGAGGGCGGCCTTCCTTTTCTTCTCTCCTCCCGCTAGAGGGGGAGAGGTCTCTTCTTCTTCCTCCTCGTCTTCACGAGAGGAAGGCGCTTCGGGACCGTCGGATGATGAATCCGACACCTCCTGGCGCCGGGCACTCTTTCGAGTCCCCGTGGCCCTTTTTGTGGCCTTCTTCTCTGGCACCACATAGGGCACCGGAACCAGCAGCTTCGCCAAGCGAGCGTCCGCTGGGCCTTCGGGCAAAGGAGCCGGACAGTTGATCTGTCCAGATGTCACCTCCCAATCCTGTCAAAGATAAGGGAGCTTAGATCCCGCATAGAGTCAAACTATGAAAAACTGATACCCTGTAAAAGGACAAAAACAGAGTGTGATGCTGAGTACTGAATCCGCGATCCTCGATAGCGGATGCGGGAGCCTTGGCGCCTTTGAAAAGCATCCTCCAGGCATCTTCGTACGTCGTGTCGAAGAGCCTGTTTAGAGTTCGATGCTGCGCCGGGTCGAACTCCCATAGGTTGAAGGCCCATCGTTGACACGGGAGGATCAGGCGGATGAGCATAACCTGGACTACGTTGACAAGCTTGAGCTTCTTGTCCACCAGGGTTTGGATGCATGTTTGGAGTCCGGTCAGCTCTCCTTTTTTACCCCAAGACAGGCCTGTCTCCTTCCAGGAGGTGAGCCGCGTAGGGGGGCCGGATCGAAACTCAGGGGGTGCGACCCATTCGGCGTTGCGCGGCTCGGTGACGTAAAACCACCATGATTGCCACCCCTTCAGGGTCTCCACAAAGGAGCCCTCGAGCCACAGGATGTTGGCCATCTTGCCAACCATGGCATCGCGCACTCCGCCTGGCTGCCGCGCACCACCTTTGGCTTGACGTTGAAAGTCTTAAGCCATAGGCCGAAATGGGGGCGGATGCGGAGGAACGCCTCGCACACGACGATAAACGCCGAGATGTTGAGGACGAAGTTCAGTGCCAGATCGTGGAAATCCAGGCCGTAGTAGAACATGAGCCCCCGGACAAATGGATGCAGAGGGAAGCCCAGTCCGCAGAGGAAATGGGGGAGGAATACCACCCTCTCATGGGGCCTAGGAGTGGGGATGAGCTGCCCCTTTTCGGGAAGCCGGTGCGCGATGTTGCTAGCCATATATCCGGCCTTCCTCAGCTTTTTGATGTGTCCCTCCGCGACGGAGGAGACCATCCCTCCCGCTCTGGACATGACTGGAGAAGGTTGAGGTGGTAGTGCGGACTTGGACGCTGGAGCTTGAGTGCGCAAGAATGGATAGGCAAAGGAGGAAGAAGGAGTGGGTGAAAAGGTGGATCCTTATCCCCTTATATGGGTGGACGCAACTACGTGTCCCCACCAGCCTGGTAAAACTCGCTTATCTCCAAGCGCCGTAATCAAAGGCGTGGTTGGGTTACCCACGCCCGTATCGATGAGAACCCCGGAATAAGGGGACACGATCTCTGCTTTGACAAGACGTGCCAAGGAAACCACCTCGCATGACGCGCTAAGGTGGGATAATGAAACGACTCGGATAAAAGCTTGGTCGTGGTGTGTCGCACTATGGAATACGTCAGCAGATTAGATTTGTGTAAATATTATTCTCTCTATGGCAATATGTGGAAAACTTATTTTGCAGAGCCCGACAATATCTTTGTGTTTAAAATCTTCTATAAAGTACTTGGAGGAGGAACCCGCCTTGCAATGCCGAAGACAATCTCCGCGCCGGACTCGTCGTCATTGAAGCCTGGTTCAGGGGCTACTGAGGGAGTCCTGGATTAGGGGGTGTTCAGATAGCCGAACTATACCTTCAGCCGAACTCCCGGACTATGAAGATACAAGATTGAAGACTCCGTCCCGCGTCCGGAAGGGACTTTCCTTGGCGTGGAAGGAAAGCTTGGCGATACGGATATGAAGATCTCCTACCATTGTAACCGACTCTATGCAACCCTGACCCTATCCGGTGTCTATATAAACCAGAGGGTTTTAGTCCGTAGGACAACATACACATCAACAATCATACCATAGGCTAGCTTCTAGGGTTTAGCCTCTCTGATCTCGTGGTAAATCTACTCTTGTACTACCCATATCATCAATATTAATCAAGCAGGACGTAGGGTTTTACCTCCATCGAGAGGGCCCGAACCTGGGTAAAACTTCGTGTCCCTTGCCTCCTGTTACCATCCGGTCTAGACGCACAGTTCGGGACCCCCTACCCGAGATCCGCCGGTTTTGACACCGACAGGATGCCCACTGCAGCTCCAGCAAAGAAGTTGACTCCAAAGAGGAAGCTACAAATTGGATGAACGATCTCTATGCAATTGATGTTATAGTTATTTGAGATGTGAACTCAGAAGTAGTTTTCTTCTATGTGAACTCAGTTTCTCCAATTTTCGTGAGCTGTGAGATATTTTTTTTCAGATGTGAACTCATTTCACTTTTATCTATGAACTCGTCGTTTTATTTTGTGAGATGTGGATGATACGGTACTTGAGGTGGATTCGGTCGAATTGGCTCTCAGTCATCGAAATATTACACGATTAGTAGCTAGGGTTCCAAGCAAGAAGGAGGGATTGAGAAAAAGAGCCAGGGGATGGGAAAGGGGGATACACGCCCAGCGGCGGCGGTCGGTCTGGTGATCCAACGATAACAAACCCCAACACTACACTGCACTTTTATACTACTTGGTCCAATCTGAGCCCTGCACCCTTGAGTTGGGCTTGGCCTTCCTCCTGGGCCGTTCTAGCTGGGCTGGGCTTCTCCTAACAGGGCTTGCTGTTCCCGTGACATTCCCCTATCCTTGAGACTTGGCTTGACCCCAAGCCAAAGCCCGGGGAAATCTGGACTTCAGAGGTATCTCGTCCTCCCAGGTGGCCAGCGAGTCGGGGAAGCCAGACCAGCGAACGAAGACTTGGTCCACCTGACGGGCTCCACGCGCCACCGAGCGGTGCTGCAGGATCGCCTCCGGTACTTGAAGGGGAAGGAGATCCTCGTCCAGCGTCGGCAGCTCCGTCATGACTTGAGTCAATGGAGGGATGCCCAGCCGAAGTTGCGAGACGTGGATGACGGGGTGGATTCTCGCTGTCTCCGGGAGCGCCAGCCTATACGCCACCTCGCCGACCCGACCCAACACTTGCTGGGCTCGGTGCAAATGTTGTTTGATCGAAGCCATCACTGTTGCACGCTCTTTGGTCCAGACAGCCAAATCAGTAATTGCTTCATCCGCGATGTTTGTGATCCCAAAGAACCGAGGCTTATGTCCGTACAGAACCTTGAATGGCGATGACCGGAGTGCTGAGTGATATGAAGTGTTTGTTGGGGATCGTAGCAGAAATTTAAAATTTCCTACGCATCACCAAGATCAATCTATGGAGTCATCTAGCAACGATAGGGAGAGGAGTGCATCTACATACCCTTGTAGATCGCGAGCAGAAGCGTTCAAGAGAACGGGGTTGATGGAGTCGTACTCGTCGTGATCCAAATCACCGATGATCCTAGCGCCGAACGGACGGCACCTCTGCATTCAACACACGTATGGAGCGGAGACGTCTCCTGTGCCTTGATCCAGCAAGGTGGAGGGAGAGGTTGAGGAAGAGAGCTCCAACAGCAGCACGACGGCGTGGTGGTGGTGGAGCGCCATTACTCCGGCAGGGCTTCGCCAAGCACTTAACGGAGGAGGAGAGGTGTTGGGGAGGGGAGGGGCTGCGCCTTTGATGTGGTCTGCAGCCCTCCCCTTGCCCCTCTATTTATAGGGGAAGGGGGAAGGGGGCCGGCCCCCTCTAGATGAGATCTAGAGGGGGGCGACGGCCAAGGGGAGGGACTTGCCCCCCAAGCAAGGGGGGCGCCCCCTCTAGGGTTCCCCCCCCCAACCCTAGGCGCATGGGCCCAAGGGGGGATGTTCCCAGCCCTCCAAGGGCTGGTTCCCTTTCCTCTACGGCCCATGAGGCCCTTCGAGAGAGGTGGCCCTCCCGGTGGACCCCCGGAACCCCTCCGGTGGCCCCGGTATAATACCGATATGCCCCCGAACTTTTCCGGTGACCGTATGACAACTTCCCGTATATAAATCTTCACCTCCGGACCATTCCGGAACTCCTTGTGACGTCCGGGATCTCATCCGGGACTCCAAACAACATTCGGTAATCACATACAAGTCTTCCTAATAACCCTAGCGTCATCGAACCTTAAGTGTGTAGACCCTACGGGTTTGGGAACCATGCAGACATGACTGAGACAACTCTCCGGCCAATAACCAACAGCGGGATCTGGATAAACATGTTGGCTCCCACATGTTCCATGATCATCTCATCGGATGAACCAAGATGTCGAGGATTCAAGCAATCCCGTACACAATTCCCTTTGTCAATCAGTATGTTACTTGCCCGAGATTCGATCGTCGGTATCCCAATACCTCGTTCAATCTTGTTACCGGCAAGTCACTTTACTCGTTCCGTAACACATCATCCCGTGACCAACCCTTAGTCACATTGAGCTCATTACGATGATGTCTTACCGAGTGGGCCCAGAGATACCTCTTCGTCATACGGAGTGACAAATCCCAGTCTCGATTCGTGCCAACCCAACAGACACTTTCGGAGATACAGGGTAAGTGCACCTTTATAGTCACCCAGTTACGTTGTGACGTTTGGTACACCCAAAGTACTCCTACAGTATCCAGGAGTTGCACAATCTCATGGTCTAAGGAAAAGATACTTAACATTGGAAAAGCTTTAGCAGACGAACTACACGATCTTGCGCTATGCTTAGGATTGGGTCTTGTCCATCACATCATTCTCCTAATGATGTGATCCCGTTATCCATGACATCCAATGTCCATGGTTAGGAAACCGTAACCATCTATTGATCAACGAGCTAGTCAACTAGAGGCTCACTAGGGACATGTCGTGGTCTATGTATTCACACATGTATTACCATTTGCGGATAACACAATTATAGCATGAACAATAGATAATTATCATGAACAAGGAAATATAATAATAACCATTTTATTATTGCCTCTAGGGCATATTTCCAATAGTGTTATACCAGAACTCTGCTAACACCAACCAGTCCGCCCACTTACTTGGACAATTGTGCACAAAGCAACAGAGGTAGAGTTCCATGCACTGGTTGACTCTTTCCGTGGTACCATCCATCTGCGGGTGCCGTGCCGATGAAATGTTCATCTTGGTGTGAGTCAGTTTGCACAGTTCCTGCCACACACGACTAGTGAAGATGCGGTCACGGTCCGAAACCATTTTGTCCGGGGGTCCATGCAGCTTGAACACATTTTCCAGATAGGCCTTCGCAACTTGCAGATAAGAGTAAGGGTGGCGCAAAGGAATGAAGTGCGCGTACCGTGTTAGCTTATCCACCACCACCAGGATAGAGTTGAACTCACGAGAAACGGGCAGACCCTCCACAAAATCCAGAGTGACCATCTCCCAGGCTTGTTTTGGCACCGACAAAGGCTGGAAAAGGCCAGGATACTTCACATGCCCGGGCTTGTCCTGTTTGCACACATCACAATTCGCCACAAAGTTTCTGACCGTCTGTTTAAGTCTGGGCCATGCGATGTGTCGTATGATTCGGTTGTAGGTAGCATGCACTCCAGAGTGACCCCCCCCCCAATGCTCCTGTGTGAAGCTCTTGCAGTACCAACCTCTGGGCCTTTGAGTTAGAGCCGAGCCAGACTCGATCTTTGTAACGGATCAGGCCGTCGACGACTGAAAACGGGCCTTCCAATGTTGCCCCGAGGCTGCAACCGCCAACTTATCTGAGTAGGAAGGATCTTGGTGATATCCTTTCTTTACTACTTCCAGCCAGGTGGGCAAACAAACTGACACCGCGCAAACATTGCTTGTTGGCATACGGGAAAGTGCATCAGCCGCTAAATTCGTAGCTCCACGGTGATACTCAATCCTATACTGAAGCCCCAAGAGTTTGGTGAGAGCCTTATGTTGCCAGGGAGTAGTGAGTTTCTGCTCATCAAGGCAAGAGAAGCTTCAGTGGTCAGTCCTGATGATGAACTCTGATAGCAGCAGGTAGGAACGCCAGCGATCAACGGCCATCAGAATGGCTAAACACTCCTTTTCATATGTCGAGAGCCCCTGATGTTTAGGGCCCAAAGATTGGCTAAGGAAAGCAATCGGGTGCTGCTGTTGCATGAGAACAGCGCCTATGCCCACGTCAGACGCATCAGTTTCAATGATGAACGGCTTGGAGAAATCCGGCAGAGCCAGCACGGGCGTAGTGGTAAGAGCAGTTTTGAGCAAATGGAAGGCTTGATCCTGGGTGGGAGTCCATAGGAATGGGACGCCCTTCTTGAGAAGATCCATCAGTGGTCAGCGGATAATACCAAAGTGCTTGACGAATTTGCGATAGTAGCCAGCCAGCCAGTCCCAAAAACTGACGCAGTTCCTTGACCGACACCGGCTGCTTCCATGCTTTGACCTTGTCCGTGTTCGTGGGGTTAGTGCTCACACCTTTCGAGCTGATTACGTGACCAAGATAGCATAGTTGAGGCTGGGCAAAAGTGCATTTCGACATTTTCACTTTCAAGGAATATTGCTGCAATCTTTGAAATACCTTCCGGAGCAGCACCACATGCTCTGCCATTGTCTTGCTAAATATCAAAATGTCATCTATGAAGACCAAAACCCCCTTGCATATCAGTGGAGCCAGAACCACATTCATGCCAGTTTGAAACGTTGGCGGCCCCCCAGTGACTCCGTATGTCATGACATTGAATTCGAAATGCCCGTGGTGAGTTTGAAAGGAAGTTTTGTGCTCATCCTTCGACCGCATACGTATTTGATGATACCCTGCCCTCAAATCCAGGATGGTGAACACTGTAGCTCCGTGCAACTCATCCAACAGCTCGTCGATGACTGGAATAGGGTGCCGATTCTTCACAGTGATTGCATTCAGGAAGCGATAATCAATGCAAAATCGCCACTCGCCACCTTTCTTCAAGACCAGGAGCACCGGTGAAGAAAATGGACTGCGGCTGACTTGGATGATGCCTTGTCGTAACATTTCCGCCACCTGAGCTTCAATTTCATCCTTCTGGGCTGGATTGTACCGGTAAGGACGACGTTTCACTGGTTGAGCCCCTGGGATCAGTTCGATTGCATGATCAAACTCACGTTGGGGTGGCAGACCCTTGGGTTCCTCAAACGGGGTGGCAAATTCCTTCAGTAACCCATCCACTTCCACTGGGATTGGGTCTTGTTTCACATCCGGCTTACTTGCTGCCAAGAGCAACACATGTGCTAGCTCGGTATGTGCCTGCATCAGTTGTAGTTGAGCTACAGAAATAGCATGGCAGTGGGATATCTCTGGCATGTTCCCTGTCAACTGAATATACTCTCCCTTGTGTTTGAATGTCATTTGTTTCTCCCCCCAATTAATAGTTATAAGGCCTCGCGACTCGAGCCAATCCATGCCCAAAACCACATCATAACTGCCCAGTGGGAAAAGCTTCAGCGTTGATCGGAAATGATGGCCCTGGATGACATATTCACAGACGGGTATCTCCTTATCACAGATGGTAACAGCTCCATCAGCCACCTTGACGTTCAAGGGTGTCCGCATAGCCTCCACCCGAGTCCACTCCTTGGCAATCTTTGTGTTTACAAAGCTGTGAGAGCTCCCCGAGTCCACCAGCATGAGCAGAACCTTGTTGCCAACCTCCCCAGACAAACGGAAAGCCTTGGGCACCTCGGTGCCTGAAACTGCTGTCGTGGATAGCAGGCACAGGTCATCCTCGGAGCTTCCCCTCGGAGCCACTGCAGCACTTGGGGACACCGGAGGGGATATCATCCCGACCAATTCTTCCACCACATGTAACTGCATGGTGGAAGCACACACGTGTCCTGGACCCCAGCGTTCGCCGCAGGTGAAGCACAGGCCCCGAGCTTTGCGAAAAGCCCTGAGCGCCTTGAGCTTGTCGTCTGTCGATGTGCCACCCATGCCTGATGGTGACTTGGTGATGTCGAGGCCGCGTCACGTCTCCAAAGGGGTGGAGACCAGCATTGACCCACCTGGACGCCCCATCTGAGATGCGGTTGGTACAACCACCGCCAGCGCTGGGCGCGATGTGAGACGCCCCGCCCTGCTACTGGGTGGTCCGAGACGATGCGATCCCGCGGCTTCTTGCTCATGTCGCACCATTTCCACCACTTCTTCCTATAATGCAGCCAAGGAAACAGCAGTATCGAGGTCTTGCGGGTGATGCAACATGACAGCTACCTTAATCTCATGCGACAAGCCCTCTATGAATTGAGTAGTAAAGAACAAAGGATCCCATGAGCTGTGATGCGCAAGCAAACAATGCATAGACACATTGAACTTCTCCGCGTACTCTAAAACTGAACCCTCTTGCTTAAGTTTGGGAAAACGACGCAACAAGTGCTGAAACTCGGATCTACCAAATTTTTCTAAAACAGCAGTGCAAAAGGCCTCCCAATTATCGACCTTAAGATGCATTTTAGACCATTCAAGCCACAGCGCGGTAGCCCCTGTGAAATGCACCACCACTGTATCCACCCAAACGGCTGGATCCACTCCGCACACGCGAAAATACGCCTCACAGCGAATTCGCCATCCCATTGGGTTGTCGCCATCGAACCCGGGATACTCAACATGCTTATGCTACCCTCGGTGCCCACTTCTACTGCCTAAATCAAATGGGGACGGTGGGGGAATGGGCACAGTGGGAAAGGGAGTGCGGACCGTACCGTTAACCGAGACCGGCACGCGGAGGAGAGCCCCTCGATCAGTTCCCGTGGAATCGAAGCCCTGCGGTGGCCATCGGGCCCGTAGCCGTCGCCACTGCGGTGCACCCCGAGCTCTGGCGTGTCCGCCACTGCCGAACTCGAGGGTTCAGCCATCTTGTCGAGGGACGGTGTGTGTCGCACCATCTTCTCCAATTCCGTGCGGATCTCGCCGAGATCGACACGGAACTGCCCCATCGCCGTATCCACGCCGGGACGCCATGCCGCGAGGTCGTGCACCACCGGCTCCAAGGCGACGAGCGCGGGCTCCATGTTGGAGACCACTGGCTCCATCTTTGCGACCGCGGGAGCCATCCGATCCAAGGTCTGCTGGATCGAGAGGAGGGCCTTGGCGATGCCACTCCTCTCCGCCGCCGCTTCCTCCAGCTGCTTCTGGACGTCCGTCCCTACCATGATCTCCTTGAGGCTGCGATGTTTCGGCGCCAGATCGAGTCGCGGAAGAAATTTTTTGGTGGGATTGAAGGCTCTGATTACCAGATGATACGGTACTTGAGGTGGATTCGGTCGAATTGGCTCTCAATCATCGAAATATTACACGATTAGTAGCTAGGGTTCCAAGCAAGAAGGAGGGATTGGGGGAAAGAGCCAGGGGATGGGAAAGGGGGATACACGCCCAGCGGCGGCGGTCGGTCTGGTAATCCAATGATAACAAACCCTAACACTACACTGCTCTTTTATACTACTTGGTCCACTCCGAGCCCTGCACCCTTGAGTTGGGCTTGGCCTTCCTCCTGGGCCGTTCCAGCTGGGCTAGGCTTCTCCTGACAGGGCTTGCTGTTCCGTGACAGTGAACTCTGCTCGGACTAATCTATGATGTGACCTATTGATTTTATGATCTACTAGCTTCTCCCCTGCATCAATATATGAATCATAGTTGTTGCATCCATATGTATCTCCTTTGCCAATATACTAAAATTCGAGGTCTACATGTTTTTGCCACTTCTAGCTACAAGTCAGTTTCCTGTCCTTGAAACAAGCTACAACAAGTGCAGCAGAATGGGTAGACTGAAATTTGTGGCATTCCTTTCTTGTATTGTTGCTCAGTTGACCCAGGCCATGAAACTAAACGTGGCATCCTATTCTTAACGTAATTTTCAAATTTCAATCCAAGAACAAGTAAATGATTGCATCAAACATGACTTACAGGTTACTTGCATTCTCCATTTGGATCAGTAAGCTACGGCGACAGGCTATCAAGACAAGGACGAGCGCCTCAGTAAGCTACGGCGGCAGACTATCGAGACAAGGACGAGCGCCTCAGAGCAATCTGACCCAACCAGTCCACACAAGTATCAGATGAGATAAGGTTGAAAATATCCAGGGGTATTTTGGTCTCTTCAGGTGGCATAAAATGAGAAAATAAAAAGGAAAGCAATGGAAAAGAGAAAATGGCATGGTAATCAAAGTGTACACGGGCTGGATGGCATTTTTGCGAAGCCAATATTGAGAGTGGCAGTTTTGCGAAGCCCAATACCGAAAGTGGCAAATAGCTGATTTTCTCGTCTTTGTGAGCATCAGATAGAGAGGAGGGAGGTGGAATGGCGGCAGCGGCGACGACTGGTGAGGGAGGAGGAGGAGTGCGGCGGCACACCTAGGGTTGGCGAAGGAATGTCGTGCACGGAAGGAGACATGTACAAGCCAATTAGGCCCAATTTCACGCCAGACATCCAAAATAGTTCCCGGAGCAGCGGCCCAGCAAGAAAACGCTTGGTTTTAGCAAACGCAACGATTCCAGGCGGGATTAAGAGTAAATCTGATGGCCAAAAACGTCCTAAACTGATGATCCAAAGGCTGAAGATGTTAATAGCCTGAGAGGGCTAGAAAGGTGCCCAGTTATAATGTATGTAAATGTTGGAACATGCTGTTCAAGATAATCAGAAGATAACTGTGTAGACAAGTAACACTATACCTCTTGGCATCAAGCATGATTGTCCATCTAATTTTGAAACACGCTGTTCAAGATGATCATAATATAAATGTGTAGACAAGTACTACCATAACTCTTGCAGTTGCGATCTTCGGTGATAAAAAATAGAATTCAACTCCATACTCCTTTCCGACACGCTGAAAACCTACCATTTATCTAAACCAATAGGCTAGTCTTCAATTTACAACCAATCCAAGAAAGCAGAGTGCCAACTCAGCTAAGCACCGATGCATGGCCGGAGACACGACGATGCGGGATACAACAATTTTTAAAAACATCAATACAGCAATACGGTGCATGCCTGCACAACTTTTCAACGCGTCTCTCAGGTGGTGGTAGGTACCTTTAGCTTAGAGGAAGAAGGTTCTTCTCCTCCAAGTCATCATCAACCATGTCTCCTATATGTGTACCATTACTCCCCGTATACCCTGCCACCGAGGGTGGTTCCAACCAGCACCCCCCTAGAAAAACTAGACTCTTAAAATTGTGGACAGCGTCTGTCAATCAACATCCTAAATAAATACATCAAGTTTCAACCAACAAAAATCCTAAATGGTATACTACTCCCTCCGTTCCAAATTACTTGTCGCAGGTATGGATGTATCTAGATGTATTTTAGTTCCAGATACATCCATTTCTACGACGAGTAATTTGGAACGGAGGAAGTAGGAAGCAAGACAGAGTGGAGTCTGACACCTGGACCATCATACATGGAGGGTGTACAAGATAAACCACAGACACACACAAGGGCAGAGTGAGAGTGGATTGGAGAAAGCAGAGGAGAGGAAGGCAGGGGAGCGCGGGATCTCGCTCCAACCTGCGCCACACGATGGCTCCAACCCCCAGCCCACCATATCCCACCCTCCCGCCACAACTTCTCTCCGCTGACTCACCACCACTTGCCGCCCACCGGACCGGAGCAAGGGACCGACCATGGCCACCGAGGTGGTGGCGCTCTCGCCGGCCTCCCGCCTGCCGTCCCTCTCCTCCAGGCCTAACGCTCTAGCCGCCTCCTCCTCCCGGTCCCGAGCACCTCGCGGCGCCCGTGCCCCCAGTTCACCGCTGGCGCTCACCACCTCCACGGGGCACCGGCGCAAAGCGCTCCTCCTCCTCCGGCCCCGCGCCACCGAGCAGCAAGGGCAGGTGCAGCAGCAGGACGAGGAGGTGGTGGACGGCAACGTGCTCCCCTACTGTAGCATCGACGGCAAGAAGAAGAAGACCATCGGGGAGATGGAGCAGGAGTTCCTACGAGCCCTGCAGGTACGTACAACTGATTCAACTTCTTCATGTTTCGATCGATTGCTCTGCTTCTTATCCACATGTACTCTCTTCTTGTGCAGTCCTTCTACTACGACCAGAAGGCCATCATGTCCAACGAGGAGTTCGACAACCTCAAGGAGGAGCTCATGTGGGAAGGCAGCAGCGTCGTCATGCTAAGTACGCCGCCCTGACAAACTGAATTTCCAGCTGCAGCTGCTGGTGTCTGATTCAAACCCCCGTCCATTTTCCTGCTGTTTTCAGGCGCCGATGAGCAGAGGCTGCTGGAAGCCTCCATTGCCTACATCGCCGGCAACCCCATCATGTCAGATGCGGAGTTCGACGAGCTCAAGCTTAGACTCAAGGTACCCCCAGCATCAGCATGGGCTATGATTCCATATCATTCTGGTTTCTGAATGAGATATGGAAATGCTAACAAATATTCAGTTAAACGTTCAAAACCACACACCTACTGTCACACATACTCTGCTCGTCAGGGTATTCCTCTCGCTGGACAAAATTAATATTATCATAGGACATGCTAGAGATAATGCAGTTAAAGATAGTAGATGCTTAAACATAGACACTCTGCTCACTAGGATATTAGTATGCTCTAAGTAACACAAATTAATATTTCTATGATCATTTTCGTAACTGGCCTTTCTTTTCTGCCTGCTACCTTTGCTAGCAAGATGGAAGCGACATCGTGACGGAAGGCCCCAGGTGCAGTCTACGGAGTCGGAAGGTAACTGATGATAAAAAAATAATAATCATACAGCAGTGATACTCTGCTGTAATATTTCCATTCTTTTATAGTGTTATCTGTTCACATTGATTCAAATTCAAGTAAGTCACTTCGGTTTGTATGGATGGATACTGCAACCCCCCATTGCCATGTGCAGTATGCCTGAAATTAGTCGACAGACACACCTTATATCGTGCTAAAAGCTCCGAAATCAAACTGCCAAAAATGCTGCTGCAACTTTTCATCCATTTCGTGATTCGTATTTGGTAAAATGTAATTGCCGGCCCCTTTTTTGCTCTACTCTGACCATCTACAAAACGTGGCACAGGTTTACAGCGATCTGACCGTTGACTACTTGAAGATGTTCCTGCTCAATGTTCCAGCAACTATTGTTGCTCTAGGACTGTGAGTTCATTGACATTCTTTCCTGAAAGAGTTTACTACTTGTACAATATTCATTCAAGTTGGATGAAACTGATTGCAACACAGGCTTCTTCTGTCACTTTAAGCAGGGATACTGACTGAGTTATGCTAATCATAGCTAATATTGACGTTTTAAATTTACATTTAGGTTCTTTTTCATCGATGAGCTGACTGGCTTTGAGGTCAATGTATTCCAGGTTAGTTAGTGTTTACTAATTTGCATACCCTACTCAATATTGCAATCACATAAACATCCGTGGCCAGATATGTGGCCCATATTTTGTCACATCTTCTTAGTTAATCTGTTCATAGCTTTTTTCTTTTCTAATTGACTTTACATTTTTATGAACAATGAAGTTTCCGGAGCCCTTTGGCTTCATATTCACGTATTTTGCCGCTTTGCCTCTGATATTGGTAACGGCGCAAGTGGTAACCAAGGCCATAATAAATGATGTCTTAATCCTGAAGGTTTGTTATTCTCCCTTTCCCAATGCACACTTTGATGTATATATTGAGGTTGAGAGAAACTCACGGTTTTTCTTGCCGTCTAGGGGCCGTGTCCGAATTGCGGCACTGAAAATCTTTCCTTCTACGGGACGATACTGTCGATCGAGAGTGGTGGAGCAACAAACAATGTGAAGTGCGCAAAGTATGTTCCTTTAACTATCTCGCTCCATATTTCGCAAAAAAAAAACTATCTCGCTCCATGTTACCCATATCAGAGTTCTGAAGTACTGACATACTTGTTTCTAGCAACTATTAACATTACTGCGATGTTTTCTTTCTTCCCAGTTGCAAAACAGTGATGGTATACGACTCAAAAACTCGGCTGATCACACTTCCAGATTCATGAAGAGGATAATTATAGGTATGTGTCACTGTATCAGTCCTGTGGTAGCATATCTTGTCGCTTCCTGTGATTGACAGGGTGTCACTTTTACTCCCATGCAATTTGTTCTGCATTTCTACAAGGTTCATTATGGGAGAAGAAAACTAGAATATGATTTTTTTTGTTTATATTCAAGCCATATTAGTTATACGTGGTGCAGATATATAGGAACTTATATTGTTACTTTATGCAACTTTGATGTAACAGTGGCACTTCATTAACAGGGAGGAGCAACGAGATGCAGAGTTTGCCATTCATGCTTGGTAATTAAGTGAGCAAATGGAATTGTCAAGTCTGCAACAAACTGCTAGCTGCTTCTGTGTTGTAGTATGATTTTCTGTAGATATCTACTTGCAATTGTACCAGATTGGCACGAATGAAGCTGCACAATGTATAGAAGACCAAGATGGTTGTGAGCCTATGACATTAAACCGATCGATGCATATATGTACTCCTTGCCAATCGTCATGCGCCATGATAAAAAGGAAAAAGAGAAATAAGTGATTGCAAGGCCCAGTACATTGGCCACTGGACCATGGGACCATGGGTTGTGACCCACTGCGCAAGTGACGATGTTTCCTCTATTTTTAGGCCCATTGTGCAAGTGATAGCTTTAGGCTCGCCATTCGTGCCTCCCGCGATGAAACTCTGCACTTGTTTTCACTGGTCGCATGGGTCCTCACCCTTGTATACAAAAGAACGAAACACCTCATGCGCATCTAAAAAAGTAAACCATAGTTTTTTCTAAAACAAGCATTTCCTCACATAAATCTCACCTCCATCTTCACAAGAAAAACAAAACCTTTCTAAAAAACCCCACCTCCATCTAAAAAGACATTTTCTCACCTCAGCCAACCAGCGGCCGTCACTTGTCATAGCTGGTTGCTCTCCCAGCAACTCCCCCTTAATGGGTTTAATATCTACCTTCTTCTAAAAAAACTACCTTCCACTTTTTGAAATCACATTTGCAAGAACTGGAAGGTGTCCCAATATGAGAATCGAACAAGAAAGCTAACTGAAGTGGCTAATTACTTGGTTTGCGACTTGATTTTCAGGGCGAAAACTCATGAACTGGCTTCGGTGGTTGGATCAGGGCAACAACGACGCTTGCACATCGTGCCCTTTCTGACAGTGTTGTTGTCGGAGAACCTTACTAGTAGTCATTGTGTTCTAAAGATATATGATTGGTGTCAATGGACATTGCTATAGTTCATTGTTTGTTGTTTTGATCGCTTCCGTTTTTTTCTCTTTTCGATTTTATGTCTAGGCATAGCTTTGGTCTTGTATGACTTTGCTCTTTGCTGGCGTGACCCTTTTGTGTGTGTGTGTGTGTGTGTGTGTGTGAGAGAGAGAGAGAGAGAGAGAGAGAGAGTTGGTTGTGTGTCTTACTTATGTAGATGTCAGGTGTGTACTTATTGTGTTTGTAACCAGTTGATGTTTTATTATGAGTCAGTAAGAAATGCCCTTTATCGAATTTTTGTTTACTTGGTTTGCTAATTATGAAGTATAAAGTAGACATACGGTCAAAATAGATTATTGAGCCTCTTGTAATATTTAAGACCTGTTTTGACTCGAAAAGGATGAATTTCTACGCTAATGCTTTGATGAAAATCTCCTCAGAAACACCTTATATGCTCTAGATTTTTCTTCTTCTATTTTTTGTTAATTTAATCATTAACTAAACAAAATTATGAAGACATTTCTAATACCATACATTGTGGATACTACTACATAGATATTTAAGGGTACACACACAAACACTATATTCATGCAAATATCACAAAGTAATCTAGAAAACATGTGATCTTATCTTTCTTCTTTTCTAGCATTTAAGAGGATCTACTTAATTTTTTGAGGTAAAAATACATTGAACAAAAACCTAATGTACACTTGACATGTTTAGGCTTTGAAACAATATATGAACTAAGATTGCAATTTGAAACAAAAGAACTTATAAAAGGTAAATACAAAGTTAGTATAAATAATGATATTTATTTAAGCTCGTACCATGGCACAACAATTGTTTATATTGGTCCTCGGGTTTACCCACTGGGTACTGGGTTGGCTGTTAGGGCAGAGGTGGATGTAGAAAGGTATCCGCCACATCCTAAAAAACTAGCCCATTATTAGTATCTGTAATAGAAATACATTTAGCCCAAGAAGGTTAGGGTTGTATGACCTAAGGCTATATGCACCCAATTAATACCTAACCGATCGATCCCACGACTACTAGCGTAACGTAACCCGACGCAGGAATCTCAATCGCATTGGTTGTAGCCCTAGCGCTGGCAGCGCGATAGTGGCAGGACGACGTTGCATCACGGCAACAGGACAGGACCGACGTCTAGTAGCGGTAGGCCGACGGCCACGGCCAACATGTAGATAGGAAACAAAATTGTGTACGTGTGTAGCAGAGTAGGGACTATACACCAATTAAAGTTAAATCTACTACTTAAGGATATTTCTCTTTCTAGACAGGTGCTAACTTTTTGTCGTTTCTCCTTTTCAATCATTATTACTAATCATTGTCAGGAGCACTTCCACTTCATCCTTTAGGGATGGTGCTAGTTCATTGCTACTTTCTATTTTTCAATCCTCGTAATTTTGATTAGCTTTTTTTGCATTGTAAATTGCAACATAAACAAATCAACTTGATAGTGATCAACCAATATATAAATTGATTCAATACAACTGAATAATTGGTGAATTGGTTTTTTAAATTTTGCATTGTAGAATTGTAGAGGATTCCACCTTCATGTACGGATGCTACGGAAGAGCAAAATTTAGCTTCACTTGAAATTTCTTCTCCACCACCGTCCCCACTGCCCCCACCAGCACCCTCACTAGTTTATGACATCAACCGATTTCCACATGATCCAGGAGAAAGGCTACCTATAGAAAGCTATAATGTGAAAGATCTATATGCAGTTCGAAAAGCATATATTCTTAAAGGTGCGTGTCGACCATATGCACATGAGTTAAGATTGGAGGTAAATATTGACATTTGAGCATTCTTTGGTTTGAGAGGTATAAATGGCTTGAATATAGTATCAAGGAAGAGGCTGTCTTTTGCTTTGTATGCTACCTATTCAAAGAAAACAAAGTAGGGGCAAGGGAACCGGTGTATTTCTTGATGGCAGCTGGAAAAATTGGAATAGGGCCAATGATGCTCTTCAGAAACATGTGGGTGATATAACAACCGTGTATAATAAAGCTCTGGAGATATACAACTTATTTTTTAATCCCAAGGCAATAGTTGATGATCTTATTGTGAAGGTAAACTATGAGGAATTATGTCTTTACAAGCTCATGTTGCTTCATTCATTTCGACGCTTGATCTCCTTTGGGACAAGGATTGGCATTCTGCCGGCATGATGAAATGGAGTATTCTCACTATAAAGGTATTTTTCTCGAGCTTCTGGAATGGCTTGCAACGAACAACGAAGAAGTGCATAAGATGGTTTAAAAAATGCTCTAGGTAATTGCAGCTTAACTTGTCATGAGATACAAAAGCAAATTATTCAGTATTGTGCCATATACACTAGAAAGCAGATTATTGATGAACTCGGTGATGAAAGCTATGCAATCTTAATTCATGGGCGTAGTGATGTATCAACAAGGAACAACTAGCTATTTGCTTATGTTATGTTGAGTTGTTCATATAGGTAATACCACGTCTCTGTCACTTTGGGATGCAATCCATAGGTTTACTTAGTCATCACCATTTAACTCTAACTCAAATTCGTGGGCAAGCTTATGATGGGGGCTAATAATATGAAAGAGAAACCTTCTGCTTATTATATTGACTAGATGACCCGCTGCGCCAATTGGCGCAGATACCAACTGCCATCTGGAAGTTAAGTGAGCCATCTAGAGGATTGTTTTCCGTCAACTGTTTGCAAATGATTATGTTCACATTGAGTGTGTATTTGCCTTGTTGATGATCATTACCCATAACTTTCGTTGGCGGCACATAAGTTGTTTGCTTGGGCTGAGATTTTCTTATGCACCGGCCTTTCCTCGTCACGTAGCTCCGACGGAGAAACAACAACCTAGAAATTAGGTTAGCCATTTGACAAATGCCTCTAGTGAATTCAGTGCAAGTGATTATATTCCTAGTGCATTTGTAGTTGCCTCACCAATGACAAGCAACGAGGATCCTTTCTCGGGTACTTTGTTGTCCGGCCAGGGTAACCCAACGACTGGATCATACAAAGCCCAACCGAACCCCCATGGCAAATTACCTGAACCATCGGAACTGTGCACCCCCATCTGAAACCTCACGAGCAGAAAGAAGCCACGCGAACTGACCAAAAGATTCACATGTTAGGGTAGTGCATGCTCAGCGAGAATGCGCAGCCGCTTACGCCAACGGCAAGGACTCAACGTCCAAAGGATGGGCAAAGATTCCAAAACACGCCATCGCCTAGGCGAGGCAACCATGGGCATACATGCGAGAACATGCCATCTGGCCAGCCCGAACAATGCAAAGGATGTTATCGATCTTTCCATCTAGCAGACATGTCGCTCTATGCCTCTCACACGCGCGTGTGCACTCTCTCTCTCTCTCTCTCTCTCTCTCTCTCTCCCTCTCTCTCTCTCCCTCCCTCCCTCTCTCTCTCTCCCTCTATGTGTGTAAACTATTTATCGAGTCACTTAAATTCCAGCGAACCACAACACAACATGGTGTAGATGACCCGTTGCACCATTGGCGTAGAGACCATATGCGGACCAGAAGTTAAGCGAACTATTTGAAACATATGATGGAGGTTATGTGAATTATTTGAAGAGACCAATTGCAACCACTGGCGCAAAGACCAACTACAACCAAAAAGAGAAGCAACTAATACAACAAAACTATTTGAAGGCTATTATTGTGAATAGTCAGCAAGTGATTATGTTTGTATTGCTTGTTTTTTTCATGATACTTTGTTTTCTGTGATCTGACTGCAACCTAATAAATAGAAACTACGGGCAGCGCTATATCTCGGTTGCAGCGAGTGTGACTACCACCTTGCCTCAAACATAATGTTTAGAGGGCCCGTGCATTAGTAACACTATATTTTTGTTAGTTCATTAGCTTTTCTCCTTACTTTTATTTATATTTAAAAATGGAAAATATTACACCAATTTTTAAAAGCATTCATCGTGCATTTAGACAATGTGCATGCGGTATAAAAAAAGTCTATTCGCATAATTTTCAAAAACTGTTCACACCATTGGAAAAATGTTCATGATATTAAAAAAATTCACGCATTTCTGAAAATGTTTGTCAAATTTTCTGAAACTGTTTATACAATATAAATTGTTTTTGCATAATTTTATAAAACTATTTCATACCATTCCAAAGCATATTTGTGAGATTTAAAAAACTAATGCATTTTAAAAATATATTCGTGACATTTAAAAAATATATTTATACAATGTAAAAAATATTCTATTAATTCAGAAAAATGTTTCATACTATTCAGAAAAATGTTCGTAACATTAAAATATATTCTAACTTAATTTTTTTGCAAGTGTATAAAAAACACATGACTTTTCTGAATAATA
>NC_041386.1:606890923-606897535 GCF_002162155.2 Triticum dicoccoides
AATTAGGAGAAGGAAATTAATTAGGTCTATTAAAACAGGACAGCTCAGCAGGTCCGTGAAGTCCGTGAGCCGGGAGTCCGTACGTGTACCATTTTTGTATTCGAAATATGATCAATGTGCATTTGACAAATGCTCGACTTGTATTTCGGAAAAATGTTCAGTGTGCACTTGGAAAATGTTGAGCGTGTACCTGACAAAAGTTCAACTTGTATAAGAAAAATGTTCAACGTGTATTTAAAAGAAGTCTGCATGTAACGGAAAACTGAAGGAGATATAAAAAAAGTAAAAGAAGAAAAACATTAAAAAAAAGACCGATGAAAGCCAATACAAAAACACACATAGCAAAGAAAGAAGAAGAAAATGCACGGAAGCCTTGGAACCCATACGACACATTTAAATATTCAGTATCCATTTTCCTTTTATTTTTATTATCAGAATTTTCACAAAATGTTAAAGTATTTCAAAGTTTGTTCAGAATTTTAAATAAATGTTCATTTTTCGGAATTGTTTGCGTTTTCAAAATATATTTGCAGGTTGAAAAATGTTTGCCTTTTAAAAACATGTTTGCAATTTTCAAAATATGTTCGAAAATTTCAATAAAAATAAATTTTGATAAATTTTCACATTTATGAAATAAAGTGTGGAAAAAATCGAATTTCTAAAAAAAGAACTAAAAAATAATAATTTCTTTAAAAATGCTCCTGTTTCCGAAATCATAAAAATTTAGGAAACATGTTCGCAATTTCTAAAAATGTTCTCAATTTTTCTAAAAGTTTTGACAATTGAAAACTATGTTTTTCCATTTCTATGAAACTGAATGGGAAACCTCAGTTGCGACACTAACCCCGAGCCTTTTCAGTAGCAGGCTTATTGTATTCCTTCTTGTTGCGCCTCTGGGCCGTCCACTTGGGAGTGCCTGTGTGCGACCGAGGCACAATTAGACGCAGATAGTGTTCTACAGGAGCTCCAACATAGACCTGGCATGAAAGTACATTCAGTTCAGTGTGCTCGTAAGGCCCATCATGTTCATCTGCAGGTCATGGGGCCTAGATTTTTTTTCTACCTAACCGACATTAAAATTTAAACAATCTTGCACCCAAACACATTTGTGGCCTATTCTGCAATGTCGCCTTTCCATATAGATCACTTTCATCCTATACGAGTTTGCTGAAAAAGAAAACATCAATGTGATCCGCAACATCTCTTGACATCGATATCTGTACTGCGCCACACAAAACCTCTATGTGGAAATGTTCACATAACACTACTGTGTTGCACAGTACGTGGGCTCTTAGCTAGCTTGCTTTTAGCCTCACATAAACACTTGTAGTTGTCGAATTAAACATTTGGCCACACATGGATGCATGCTGCCATGCTTGTGAATTGCCAAGATCTTGGGACCATTTACAGATAAATAAACATAGAACATGCATGCATGACTACATAATTATGCAATACAATGTTTTCTTTCTTTAGGGAATATAATAGTGATCTAAATGCTCTTATATTTCTTTATGGATGGAGTACTTTTTTTGACGTGAAGATGAACATATATAAATTTAGTCTAAATTAGATGGGGGTTTGGCTGACACGCACCTGATGGAGTGATAGGCTAAGCGCCTAACCGGTGTGATGCACTAGCGCTCAACTGATGGCTGGCTACTCTGAGCGCTCGATCGGATCCAGTCGTGAAGCTGCCGAGCGAGAGATGAATCACAATCTGGAAACAGAAATGACACCTGGTCTCCATTGCTGAGGCTGCTTACGGAGGTCGAGATTTACCGATCAACCGATTGGTCCAAAGGGCAGATCCTATTTGACGCCCGCAGGCGTCGAAAGGACGTCGCTCGGCTGAAGCCTGGCCACCGGACGGGCCAGTTTGGGCCGGCCCATGGTCGCTCTCCTTTCTCTTCTCTTTTCTGTTTCTTTCTTCTCGTTTCCTTATTTTGTTCTCATTGATCTTTCTTTTCTCTTCTTTTTTCTTTGTGTTTGTTTTTCTTGTTTTATACAAAGTTCATCGCATTTTTATACACAAAAATGTTCATCGTATATTTAAGTAAATGTTCATCCTATATTAAGAAAATGTTATACTTATATTTCTTAAATGTTCATTGTGTATTTTAAAATTGTTCAACATGTATTCAAAAAATTGTTTAATTTGATTTAAATATTGTTCATCTTATATCACAAAAATACTCAATGTGTATTTAAATATTTGTTTATCATATATCACAAATATTCAGTGTGTATTTAGAAATTGTTCAGCATATATCGAAAAATGTTCAATGTATATTTTTTTCATCATTTGAAATTTACTTTTTTTGTTCAGGTTTTCAATAATTATTCATGTTTTTAAAATTTTGATTGAATTTCTAAATTTGTTCATGATTTCAAATATTATTCAAAAAAATTATATTTCCAAGAAATGTTGAAAATTTTGAAGAAATAAACACACATGCCATTGTACATAGTACTTTAACTGATCAGGCGACGCAAATTGGTTCTTTAAGTCGGGCGCTCCTCACGCAACATCTTTCTGGCTAGTTTTTTTCGCACCTGGATTATGTTAGGTCCAAATGGGCTGGCCCGTTCGCGGTTCTGTTCTGCGAAGGCTCAACAGTTTGACGATTGTGGGCGTCATACAGGCGGTCTCGGTGCAAAGCT
The DNA here is from genome assembly GCF_002162155.2 of Triticum dicoccoides. Lineage (NCBI taxonomy): Eukaryota > Viridiplantae > Streptophyta > Magnoliopsida > Poales > Poaceae > Triticum > Triticum dicoccoides. Next base: position 606,893,588 of record NC_041386.1, read on the forward strand.
CAGCGGAATCGATAGGCATATGACAGGCTACAGCAAGGCCAATCGCGGACGATCAAAAGAAAAAATGTATCGGCCAGGCATTCAGGGCCTAAAACATGATACCTGTCTCGACAAATAATAAATAAAAGCCCGAAACAAAGACAAGTATAGCAAAAAAGGCCTGTGGAATCCATAATAAATTTGAACTAAATATAAGGAGTGCCGGTTAGTACAAACGTTTAGGTCTGATATATAAGGAGCCTGACTGGATCGTTTTTTTTACCGGTCATTGACCGGGCCGTCCGCCCGGCCATTTTGAGGTGGGTACGAGGCGCCGTGTTGTAGAGGCCCTTAGTTTCCATATATATTATTGACTGGTTTCGCGTCCACATTATCCTTGCTAATTGGCTGGTTGATTTGAACGATTTTCTATACTTAATTGACAGTGTGCATTATTCGATATGCATGCATGGCTAGTGTGGTATGTGTGGATGGAACAAGAAGCAAAGCAAAGATCATACTCATGCATGAGTTTGGATGTAAATTAACTTTCATGTTGGTCGATCTTCGTCCCTAGCTACGTGGAAAGCATCGTGGTGATCAGACACTCAGTATGTTTGGCACTAACTCTTACCGAACTTGGCAAATCTGACCCCTTAAACACCCGCGGACACGTTTCGACACGTCCGCAAACACTAACCGGTCGAGCCTCAAATTTCTCTTCTCACAACCAGACATCTCAGCTAGCATACCTGAAGACCCAAGTCCTTCCAAATTCATGCAACTTAACGATGCATTACACACATTATCCGGCTACTACATCACAATATGCCATCGAACTACCAACATTTGACATGTTTAGCTATGGTGGAGAAGATCATTCACGGTTGCCCCACTACTAGGAAAATGCTTACTAATGGCGCACCAGTTTTGCCTACTAATGGCGCATCACTGGTGCGCCATTAGTATCACGCCACTAGTATTTATTACTAATGGCGCACCACTGGTGCGCCATTAGTATCTGGTATACTAATGGCGCACCACCCAGTGCGCCATTAGTATATAACACCATGCGCCATTAGTATGCCTCCCAGGGCCATATTTAACAATGTGCTTTGGCACACTAATGGCACACTGCGGATGGATGCACCATTAGTATACTTGGCATACTAATGGCGCACTCTGTAGTGATGCGCCATTAGTATGAATATTAGGTTTTTTTTACTTTTCTGATTTTTGCACAGGTTATAAAATATATTATTTGACAGAATATAGACAGTAGCACACAGCAACAACAGATTCAAAGTCCACATCGTGATGAGTCCTTAGGTGAATTTTCTTTGTTTCAGAAATTTCATGGTCTTCAAAATCCATCCTCTCCAAGACATAGTGTCTTGCATGTCATGGGATAAGCTATACTCGAATTGTAAAAAATGAAAATTACACGTTGAAATAGTTGAAGTCATGCTTAATTATGAAAATAACACTTGTCGTCGTTGTGTACCGCTTCAACTTCGAAGATCTCCTCGAGCTTAATGCTGAAGCGCCGATCATCGTCCAGGTGAGGCATGTCGCACAGACCTCGATCATCGTGGCACCAGTCGCACTCCGCCGAGAGACTTTCGTCGTCCGATGATGATGACGACATATCCTACGTTCATAATTCAAAACTACATCATTTAGGGTTTGTCGACACCGAGGCATCCTAAAAGCTAAGCTTTTATCATTTAGGGTTTTCGAAGCTGAGGCACGCTAAAAGCCTAAGCTTTCATCATTTAGGTTCTTATCGACACCGAGGCACCCTAAAAGCCAAGGTTTTATCATTTAGGGTTTGTCGACGTTGAGGCACCCTAAAAGCCTAAGCTTTCATCATTTAGGTTTTGTCGACGCCGAGGCACCCTAAAAGCCTAAGCGTACATCATTTAGGTTCTCATCGACACCGAGGCACCCTATAGAAGCCAAGTTAAGTTTTCATCATTTAGGGTTTATCGATGCCGAGGCACCCTAGGTTGGGCCTGATCACTTGGCACTAATCACTTGGCTCTATTGCCACCTATGTTGGGTTTATCATCTAGGGTTTATCGATGCTAAGGAGAATTCTAAGTTGGGCCTAATCATTTGGCTCTATTGCCACCTATGATTTTATGCAGCAAGAATGGCGGGGCAGTTGATCCTACTTAACTAAGTACTACGATACCCCGGCCCATGCATTAGTCGCAAGTACCCCATATGTCCTATTTTTAGCAAAGTCATGCTAAAATTCACGGAAAATTTCAGCATGACCTTTGCTGAAAATAGGACATATGGAGTACCCGAATTTGCCGGAACAAAAGTTAATCGACATTCTGACAGACTCAAGGGCCTCTCGAGGTACCTGCAAATTCATCATGACACAATGGTCGGAGACAAAACCCAGCCACAGACCATATGGTCCTCTGCTTTCATATGGAAAAAAACCAGCTCAACTTATGTGAGCTTCCATTCCAGATATAATAGGTCACCAAACAAAAAATCATCCAGATATAATGGTACAGCAAAGAAACAACTTAATCCATGCCTCAGCTTATGAACAGTCATTACTTCAAATACAGAAGAAGGAACAATTTATTTGTGACATAGTTACAAATGATGACAGAATAAAGCAACACCCTGCACTAGCCTAAAAACAAGTGAAGTTTCACCCATATAAGAACAACTTTATAAAATCAGAGAAGTTGCTAAATTTTTTGTATCCTTTATATACACTGGAGTACAATGCTTTATAATGTTCCATCATCATTATAGAAAATTGACAATTGTCCATAACAGTTAACTGAAATTTTTGCCTCATAGCTTGGGTGGGTTAAGTACTAGGAGACTTTGTAATGTGCAGTACAGGTGCAGTAACAGGCTTCTGAGTTAAGAAAACATTTCTGTTTGATTTTCAAACCACACACTTACTTTCAACTATAAACAAAACTGACTTGCTGTTAATGAAACTCATGGTGGAAGTAACTACTAGCAGCATGTCATTATCATGGCAGTCCACTATATATTTTTATGACAAAATACATCATTATCAGGGCACATTATGGCCATTTTCTTACATGATGCTAACTATACCTAACTGATTTTTTTGACAGTAGCTCCTAACTGTACCTAACTGAATTTTTTGACAGTAGTTCAAGTTTTTGATAGTAGCTCAAGTTTTTGACAGTAGCTCCTAATTGAATTTTCTGTTTAAAGGGAAGGCTGACTTAAGTGGCAAGATGATACAATTTGCGTAACATAACAATATATGAATCTTAATATAACACCATCTCCTAACAGAAATAGTATCCAGATCTACTAGGGGGCAAAGTAGAACTGATATTCTTTTGCTGACCTCTAGTACAAGGTATAGAAGAGGAGGTAAGAGAAGAAATAGTGACATTTCTCTTAGCAGGAGACTTTTTTCTCTCTTCTAGAAACAACAATAAATTTCTCCTCCTCTTCCACTACAGTATCATGCCAACTTAGACACAGGGAGGCGACATTTCCATTCGAGTCATGAATATCTAAACAGTGTTCAGTTTTCTTACTAATTTGTTCCCTGGATAATTCCAATTCCTTGAGAACATGAATAAAATCAAAATTATCCAGAGGTATATCAACACCCATCATTGATGCTCTAAACATAATCTCCTTAGCTACTTAATTCCCCAACCCTAGCTACTTAATTCTCCAACCCCTTTTCTTGTCCAAAATTCTCCAACCCCTAACCCTAGAACACATCAGAAGGAAATCAAGAGGGGGAAGAGGGGGAAGCGGCTCGGGTGCTCACTGGGGAGGTCGAGGGCGACTCGGGTAGCCGGAGCTAGTCGAGGCGGCGAAAATTCAGCGTCGAGCAGTGGCGAAGGTGGCCGAGGCGGAGGAAATCGGCGGGCGTGGGGGCGGCAACGGAGACGGAGGCGCGGGGGCGGTGGCGGCGTGGGGGCGGCGACGGAGACG
>NC_041386.1:606898319-606899530 GCF_002162155.2 Triticum dicoccoides
GGGGGAGGGTGCGGGGGTCGTCGACGGCGGTAGTGGAGCGGGGGAGGGTGCGGGTGGGATCGAGATCAAGATGGAGGGGGAATCGAGATCGAGATGGAGGGGATCGAGATCGAGTGTCCTCATGAATATTCAATATTTTATCATATTGAATATGAAAAAATATCATCAAATTTGAAAAAATATTCATGAATTCAAAAAGTGCCCATGAAATTTAAAAATATTCATGATATCAAAAAATGCCCATGAAGTACAACCGAGAAATGAAGACTACGATTTAAATACAGTCGATCTTAGCTAGCTATCTGTTCATAATCTTCTTGCCCTTCTTTTTCGCAAATGGAGTTCTTCTATGGAACGGACGTCCTTTAGGTAGGGTGGTCCTGCTTCTTCTTGTGGTGTATGTTGCTACTTCATCGTCGTCGTCATGTTCGATCTTCGGGTCGTCGTACTTGTCGAAGTCTTACTCATTGGCTACTCCATCCATTCCGATGATCTTCCTTTTGCCTCTCCTCACGACAACACGACTGGGCTTTGACGGGTCGGTAATGAAGAAGCATTGGTCCACTTGGGAAGCCAGTACCCATGGCTCATTTTTCGCGGTGACGTTTGCGCCCGCGGTCTTGGATTTGGCTTCGGGTATAACCATGGTGGTGAAATACCGGTCTTCTTCTAGGACGCTCTTGGCCCATCTGACACGGAACATCGGGACCTTCTCTCCAGCGTAGCTCAGCTCCCAGATCTCCTCGATCCTTCCGTAGTATCTGTCCTTGTCGTTACCGGTGTAGGATTCCATCGTTACCCTGGAGTTCTGATAACCATCGCTCTTCATGTCCTTGTCCTCGGTGTAGAATGTGTAGCCGTTGATATCGTACGCCTCATAGGTCATCAGGTTGTGCTCGGCGCCCTGTGATAAGGCGAATATGAGTTGTTCTTCCGCGGAAGAATCCTCATGTAAAGGGTACGACAGAAGCTTCTGCTTGAATTCGGATGTAACTTTTCGAGTAGATGATTTTTCATATAAAAAACTTTTTCATCCGAGTTCGTACGCAAAAGTTATGTCCATTTTACAAATTCTCGAGAGATTTCGCAAATAAAGTCGAAATTCATATTTGTAAATTTTCACAACAACTAGACCACATATCACATGGGAAACTTATTTTCTTTTATTTTTTTGACATTTCCATCATTTTTGTTTATTTTTTTAAAACTGA
>NC_041386.1:606899648-606985392 GCF_002162155.2 Triticum dicoccoides
GTGGAAGTGATGGCCAAGTTACTAATGGCGCACCGTGAGAGTGGTGCGCCATTACTAGTTCAACTAGTAATGGCGCACCACTCCAACGGTGCGCCATTAGTAGTTTTGAAAAAAATTAAAAAAAAAATTCACTAATGGCGCATCGTGGGAGTGGTGCGCCATTACTAGTTCAACTAGTAATGGCGCACCACTCTCACGGTGCGCCATTAGTAGTTTTGAAAAAAAATTAAAAAAGTCTTTTTACTAATGGCGCACCGTGGGTGTGGTGCGCCATTAGTATTTGGACACTAATGGCGCACTAACACATGGTGCGCCATTAGTATATAGTAATGACGCACCACATGTCTGGTGCGCCATTAGTGTCAATTCCATCTATAGCCCTTTTCCTAGTAGTGCCGTTGCCCTTCCCGGCACCATTGCCGCCCTTCTCGTGGAAGTACCGGCCAAAGATGCAATAGGGATCGAGCCGGATATGCTCATCGCCGGCGCTGTCCGACCCACCGATGTCCTCCTTCTCCTTCTTGGGTGGTAGTCCGGCCATGGCACAGATCGCCCGATTCTACCCTCTGGCGAGGGTGCGCATGTTCCTCCACTGTCGCTTCTTTACAATGCGGCGCGGATGGCTTCCTCCTCTGCGGCCGCCCACGCTGCCACCTCCGCTGCCTCCATGTCGACATCGAGTTGGGCCTCAGCGGCCCTTATCCTCTCCTTCCCACAACGGTCACATTGGTCCCTGTGGGACTCGTACTCCGCCGGACCAGTGATGAGAAGGGAAGATTTGAAGGCTCCTGGGATCGCGATGATCTAGCCTCATAGGATCCGAGCGCCCAATGTGTCGACGCTATGGAGTCGCGCCGGACAGACCCTGCCGTCGGCCGGGCATTGTCCTGTCCTCCCCGAAGCGAGGGAATGCAATGCAGACGGCCATTGCCTCCTCCAACCGACACGAGATGACACCCCAGTCGACGGATCCGGACTGGTCGAAGTCAGATCACTGTTTGCCATGCCGGAGAAGGCCGGAGATTGTCGGACGGGAGCTTGTGTGGCGGTGGAGAGTGGAGGGGAGTGGAGTGAAGTGGCTAGAGTTTGGTCCGACGAGAAAATTGGGAGGAATATAATGGGGTGGGCCGGGACCAACGTGGCGGACGTGCCCGAGCGCCCCACATCCGCCCCGTTTTTTGGCTATATATGAGGGCTTCCGGTCAGTCTGGGCGTTTGATGCCCGTTTCAGGAGCCCGTCTAGGTTACATTTTTGTGACCTGTCAGTGACTGGGTTATTCACCCGGATATTTGAGACGGGTTTAGAGCGTCAGACAATAAATGCTCTTAGCTAGCTTGATATGTCATGCACCTCACCGCAGTCTTTATCCCAGGTACGCTATTGTGTGCATCCTAATCTTGCACCTGTAAAGACGGATAACTTTTGTATGACAAGCCAGGTTTTCTTTAAGTTAATCATCCCTTACTTGCATTGATTTATAGGTCTTATTTTCCCTTCCTTGCGGAGTTGGTAATCTAGCAACCCTTCAGCCGACCCATATCTAGTTATTTGTCTAGCTTAAGAGCAACTTTAATGGGTCAACCCAAACGGTCGGCCGCCTGCTCGCCGTCCGCCCTCTTTTAGTTTTGGGTCGGTAGTGCGTCCAACGGGCCGACCCATTTCATGATCGTGCGTGTTTTAGATCATGTCGTCGCCCTGATTTTGGCGCACCAGCGCGTGGGAAAGGTTCGCGCGCTCGCGGGGGGTGGGGGGGGGGGGGGGGGGTGAAGCGGTCTAGCACGCGTTGGTTTTGGTGCTCCAGCACGCGGGAAAGCTTCGCGCGCGCCGCGGCTGGCGCTCGTTATAAGGAAGGTGCTCCCCCCACACTCTATCCGCCGCCTCTGCGCCACCATGTCGATCCGCCGCCTGGGCGCTTCGGATTTTCGCGGAGGCCGCGAGCGCCGCTCCGGCGCATTCTCCTTCGAGATCTGGTTTCGCGAGAAATGTCTCGTCCTCGGCACCTTCGACACCGCAGAGGAGGTGGCCCGCGCGCACGACGCGGCGGCGTGGCGCCTCCTGAGGCCTCGTCGGGATATGAATTTTCTCAATGTGTCGAGCCAGCGGGCGCAGGATCTGGCACCTCTCCCGCGGCTTTTCACCGACGAGGATCGTCGTGTCCACCGGAGGCGGCAGCGTCGCCTCGCCATCGTAGAGAAGGACGTGGAAGCCTTGGTGGTGTGGCGCGTAGGCTTCCCGCAGAACATCATCGACGAGTGCCAGTTCTACAAGCAATTGAGATCGGAGAGGGACACGAGGAGGAGGGAGCGAGCCGCCTATCGGGAGGACAAGCGTTCGCGGAAGCAGACAACTCAATTGAAACTGAAGCTACGAGAAACGACTAGTTGGGACTTTGAAGACGAGGCGTATGCTGACGCCTACATTCAAACATCGAAGGATGTCATTACCGAGTCGGAGTCAGAAATCGACGAGTAGTGATCTTTTCTTTTTATCTGTGTACGCTAGAATTATCTATGTATCCATTTTTATCTGAAAAAATGGTCGACGGTGTCGGCGACGTAACAGGCGGGCGAGGGTGTGAATCCAATGTGCCACCGACTAGCGGGCCCGGTGAGAAAAGAGGACGAGCGCGCGCGTCCGTCTTGTGTCTGTACCGACGCAAATCAGGCTAAAAATGGGCCGGGAGTGGGTCGGCAGGCTGACGAAAGCGGACACGCGTCTGTTTGGTTCAGCGCGTTGGACCGGTTTTTTTGTCCGCAGTAACTCAAACAGACGGCCGCGGACGAAATAAGTCGCTTCATTGGAATTGCTTTAATTACCTTAGTGGATGATATGCAAATCGGCCAGCTGGATAGGACACGCATGCATATATGCTCGTCACCTCCGTGGATGGCATTTATCTATGTACATTTCGAAAGATTGAAGAAGCTGGTGCAGGGCTATATGGCTGCCACTGCCATGGCTAAGAATGGGTGAGAGCTAGCTAGTGACTGAGGCTGGTCATAGTGAGGAGTAAGTTAGACTAGTATTATATACATGACACTAGTCTAAGTTACTATATTCATAGTGCAAAATATCATAATAGTAGTGTCTTAGATGGGTTTATTTATTAGCTTATAGACTCATCCTTTCTCGGGAAGCGCTATGTTACAGTAACATATTATGTTATTCTAAACACCTCTTTCCTCATTAACTACATGTCACATAAGCAAAAATTCTTGGAATGCGCTATGTTACTACCTAAGTTACTCCCACTATGACTAGTCTGAGACTGCTACAGTGGGGAGTAACATAAAGTAGTAACTTGCCGATGTTATCGGTCTATGTTATTACCTCCATAGTGGGTAGTAACATATGAGTGGTATCATGGAAGAGTTCATTTATTAGGCTATAAACTCATTATGTCTTGAAATGTGTGATATTACAGTAACTATCTAAGTTACCACAAACCCCTCTCTCCTCATTAATTAACTGCCACATAAGCAATCTTATATTGAAATATATGATGTTACTAGTTAAGTTACTCCTATTGTGACTAGTCTGATAGTAACAAGTAATACCTCCGACCGGGTTTATTGGTCCCCTTCATATTGTGTGCCTAACTTTGACCATAGATTTGATCATTAAAATTTAAGTTTAATGGCACAAAACTTATATTATTGGATTCATATTTTTTTGACCCTGAAGTTGGATTCATATTCGAAAGAGGTTTTCAATGATGTATTTTTATGGTATATAACTTATTTTTTGATAGTTAAATTAAAGGTTAAAGTTTGACTCAAAATACAAGAGGGACTAATAAACCTAGAAGAAGGTAGTAGTAGCAGTATTCTGGATAATGGATATCAGTTAGTAGGTAGGATGATGGATGGATGCATGTACGTGCATGCAGTTAATTGGTCCAGTCATAGATCGATAATCCTATCGACGGCGAAACAATCCGACCGGCCCCATTACGTGACGGTGACAGAGACCGAGACAGAGGGAGGTGGACATACGTGTAGTACACGAGCGTGCGACCGGTGTGTGTGGGTCAGCTAGATCACGTACAAACGAAATGTCGAATGGATACACACTTCTTTTTTTGCATGGTCGAATGGATACACACTGATCAACAAACAGTACCTGCCCATACATCCGATGGATACATGTTGCTGTTTATAGACCGTGATGTTGTCCACGAGCTGCATAGATTTATAACTAGGGACATCGTCTCCGCACGTTCAGCCAGGGGAGAAATCAATCAATATGTCCATCGGATGGAGGTACATACTTTATGTGCGTGTCGCGGGGCGCCATTAACCGACGCCTCCATGAGCACATCGACCATATCAGCTGCATCGACATGCCATAGCGAGCTCGCTCTCAACTGTATTGGACGTTGCCATCGTCGGAAAATCAATCGTATGGCTGGCTGGGCCGACAAGCCGGGGTGGCTGATATGTAAGGGCATTTCTAACTGATTCTTTAAAAACTATAGAAGTAATCGTTGGAGTAAATCTTAGTGAAGTATATTTACTTCATTAAATTTTACGCGGTCCTAGCCAATCCTCTGTATATAACAAAATAAAACTTATTTTTAGCTTATGCATTTCGCTGAGCACTTATCAAGCACAATTGCCATCACAAACATTCTCCATAAAGCAATAGAAATCGAACCCTCTCTAAAAATTGACCAAACAATCTAAAGCTCACCAGTTCTCGGATGCCATGACGACGGCTGACACGCCATGGGAGTGATCGATGTGTGCGTGATAAGCCGGGGTGGCCTCCACGTCGTCGGCTCCGACAACTGCTGTGGCCTTCTTGGTGTGTGTGGGGCGCTGGAAGTACCCCGTGGCGATGGTGTCAACGACGAGCGTGGCGACGGCCGCGAGCATGACGACAAGGCCGAGGAACGTGAACTTCTGCCACGGCCCATCGACCCCCGCAACGAAGGCCTTGACGACGAAGAATAGGTCCTCATCCGGGCTCAGCATAGGGAATCTCCACCCCAGTGACGGGATGGCGCGGCCTGCCACGCTAGCCACTAGGATGCAGAAGACGTCGACGAACTGCCGGTCGCGGCCCTGGTGAGCTCAGGCGCGAGCACCTCGCCCTGGATGGGACGCGGCAATGAGAGGCAGCGGGCAGGGGGGCCGGCGGTGGGCGGGGTTGCCAGGGAGAGGTTGGCAGAGGTGGGCGTGGGCAAGGGGCCGGGAAGGGGGCGGCGGCGGGTACGAGGGCCGGGAAGAGGGGGCAGCAGCGAGCAGGTGTCTGGGGTGAGGGCCGGTAGCAGACGGGGGTGCCCAGGAGGAGGTGGGCGTGTGCGAGGGAGCGCTAGAAATTTTACTCCAGCGCCAGCTGACCGAGTATGTTTAGCGAAATTATTGGGGCCGGAGGATAAATTTTACTCGACTACAACAAATTAGGGATCGGTTAGATGCGCATTAATGGAGTAAAACCATTTTTTACTCCGCTGACACCAGATATGGAATCGGTTAGAAATGCCCTAACCGCGCTTCATCTCTACTCTCTACCCAGCCATGGCTGACGGATTTCAGGCTCCCCAGACCCTGGATAAGTTTGAACTCTGGGGTGCGTGTGAAGGACTCAACCTCTCCAGTCTGCCAACCCGTCGATCCCATGGCCTAGCTCGACGAACTCGAAGGAAAGGGGACACAGTAATTTACCCAGGTTCGGGCCAGCTTGCGGTGTAAAACACTACTCCCGCTTTGTGGTGGGTTGGCCTCGAGGTGAGCTGAGGATGAACTAGTACAGTAGAAGAACATCCTCAGGAGGTGTGTTCTTGAGCTGGTGAGGATGAGGATGGCCTGAATGATCCCCCCTCTATGGTGGTGGCTAGGTCCTATTTATAGTGGCTTTGGTCCTCTTCCCCCAAAATGGAGATGGGAAGGGATCCCACAACGGCCAAATTTGAAGGGAGACAACTAGTACATCTTATCCTGACAAAAATAGTCTTCGCCTGCAAAGCCTCTGGTCGTGACGCCGTGGTGGGCTCAGTGATGACCTCCGTCCTACCGTCCTGGCGGTCTTGATCTTGTTGCATAGAAATGGAAACCTTTGGCTGATTCCTCGGGACTCCGCGCCCGCGCTTGCCTCTTTAGCACCAAAGAGGAAACTGCTGTACTGCTCACGTCATTGGAATCTTGTCGGAGTAAATGACCACGGGTAGCTTCATTTGCTCTCCATGGCGACTCAAAACATCGGGGCCGGCTGCGCCCCTCAAGCCTCGAAGATGAATAGCCGCCTTCTCTGGGCCGGCTGGTCCAAGCGACTGGCTGCCAGAGGGCGGCGGTCCTCAGAAGAAAGCCATAAGACGGGCCGACTCCTAGCAGGCAGCCTCCAGAGTGGCTGACTCCTAGCAGGCGGCCCATCACTCACTCAAAGTTAGCACCCACATAATTACGACGAGACGGGGCGTGGCTACAGTGCGGCCTACCACCCCTGAATCCCGGGCAGAGCGTGGCCACAATGCAGCGCACCGGGCGGACATCCCTCGCCCGACCCGACACTGTTGCCACACAGCCCATGACATCACTCATGGCAGAGAAGGCCATGCTCCCACTACAGGCTGTCGGTATGGCCCGCAGGCGGCGAGCCCTACCTGTTCGTGAGAAGCCAGAGGGCGGCGAGCTCCGACCAATAGGCACGGGGGGAGGCCGACTCCTAGCAGGCGGCCCTCCCCCTCCCTCAATGTCTGTGCGCCATTAATCAGAAGAGACGAGAAGGTGGCGGAACTGTAGCCACGCATTCCCCGACAAAGCACACATCATCAATGGCATTGCCACAGTGCTAAGCAGCCGTCAGGACCCGCAAGCGGTGGGTGCGGCCTGTCGGTGAAGTACGAGACAGCCGGCGGGACCCACCAGGTGGCGGGCCCCAGTGGACGGTGGAGAAGCCGGTGACCATAGACACTGGCAGCCGGGTCATACACCCGGTCAGATTACCATTGTACCCCTGGGGGGTAGGCCTAATTAAACCCCCAGGGCACCCATGCAAAGGGTTCAGACCTTAGTCCACCCACACACACATAGAGAGAGGAATCTAGGCCTAGCCTTGTTCTTCTTCCCCCTCTAGAGAAATAGCTTAAGGAGCAAGCTTGTAGCCATCATTGTTGCTTGAGTGATCATGCGGAGACCCCGCAGAGTATGAGTAGGGGTATTATCTCCTAGGAGAGCCCCGAACCTGGGTAAGATGCGCTGGCGGGCATGTTTGCGTCTTATCCTGTTTTCAGGCACCGGCGACGTATTATTAGCCCCCTCCATGATAAGCCACCTGTTGGCATATGTCCCACGACACCCCCGACATTTGGCGCCCATCATGGTGCCTGGTGCACCGTTATCCGGAGATCTGTTCTGGAAAGGAACCTTGTTCCTCCCTAGCGAGCACAGCCATCCCGACACGCCTAATGGTGTTTGCGCCGATGCGCTGCATGGCACAGAAGTCGCTTGCGCGGCGGCCAGCCTCGCCGATCTTGTTGGCGAGATCCGCCTCTCCAACGAGTCCGCACCCGACACGGGAGCAGCCAGCTCCGAGAGTTGCTTCATCGACCTCCTTGGCAAGCTCCACATCACCAACGAGCCTGCCACTGACCTAGAGTCGGTTGGCTTCACCGACCCGATGCTTGTCGACACTGACACGGCTTCCTTCGACTCCTTCCCCGCCAATGTGATGGTCATCGACGATCCGCTCCCACGCACGGAGAGCAGCGGCAGCACCGTCACGGAGGTGCTTGTCATCAGCCACGACGGCACCTCTGGTGGAGCCGCCCAGGACCCATTGCAGGCAGCAATGTGGGACCTGTCTACGCCCATTGCGGCAGACGCTAACGCCGAGACGCTGGAGGCCTACCGCGTCTTGCTCGTTGAGAATGCCAAGAAGTTGGCTACCATGAGACGCCTCTCCGAGGCCTTCCAGCGCGAGATCGACCGCGCTGTTGGCGGCACGCTGACTGCTGGCGCGCCCAACCACGTGGGCAAGGTCCAACAACAAGGTGGTGCCGTCGCCAGCATGTTTGGGGTAGACCGCCCTTTCTACGCCATGCCCATGGAGAACATACGTGTTGCCCAGGCGGCAGCAGATGAGCTGGACCACCTGCAGGGCGATGAGCGCCGCTACATGACAGAGCGCGTTCAGCAGCTTATCGACACGACTGCCGCGCAGCAAGAAGCCGGCTGCCGTGCAGAAGAGCCCGTCCAACGGGTTGAGAACCCGCCCCTTCGCCAAGAGTATGGCGCGACCTCCCGGACGTCGACAGGCGGTGTTCGCGACAGACGAGAGAAGGAGCCAGCTGCCAGCCGCAGCCGGACACACGTCACCATCGAGCGCGACCAACATGGCCGCCCACGAGCAGTGGAACAATGGGACGACTATCCGCCTCCTTCGCCTCCTCGAAGGGAGAGGCGCGCTTCCCCGCCGCCTGTTGAACACCCGACTCTCGGCGACCGGCTGGGCTGCCGAGAAGGAGTTAGAGAGAATGACGCCCACCACCGAATCGACCATCTCGCTCGGTCCCTGGCGCTAGAAGAATAAGACACGATGGGCCCGCCTTGTTTCGGCCCCTGCATTCGCGACGAGCCCTTCCCCAAAGGGTTCTCGCTCCCGAGAGACACGCCCAAATACAACGGCTCCGTGAAGCCGGAGGATTGGCTGGTGGATTACTCCACGGCCGTCAGCATAGAAAACAGCAACAAGCACGTTGCCGTGAAGTACATTCCGCTCATGCTCCAGGGCACGGCTCGGACATGGCTGAATAACCTCAAGCCCTACAACATCAACAGCTGGGTGGATTTCACCGAAGTGTTCATCCGCAACTTCACCAGCACCTACAAGCGGCCGCCCAAGCCCCGCCAGCTCTCGTTGTGCATTCAAGGCCCGGATGAGTCCACCCACGACAACCTGACGCAGTGGGCTGAACTGCGCAACTCCTGCGAAGGGGTGCACGAGGTGCAAGCCATAGAGTACTTCACTGCCGGGTGCCGAGAGGGCACCTTGCTCAAGCACCAACTCCTTTGCGATGAGCCTGCTACACTCGACGAACTGCTGATCATAGCAGACAAATACGCCACTTCTGACTCCTCCATGAAGTCGGAGCTCCGGGTGGACGCTTCCGGAAAGGTGCTCCCCCCGGCTCCTAGGATGCCTGTTGCTGACAACAGTCGGCGGCAGTAGCTGAACGACAATAAGTGCAAGGCCCCGCAGCCGGTTCCCACTAGCCGGCAGGTGGCAACAGTCGAAGACCAGCAGCCTGAAGGACAACCCGGCCCCAAGCGCCAGAAGGGCGGCAAGCCTGCTTGGCAGCCCGCCTTCTACTACGAGCAGACCCTCGATACTTCCTACAAATTCCACAGCAGCACGAAGCCGTCCAATCACACCACCCGGAAGTGCCACTGGCTCACCCGAATCTCCAAGGGCGAAGGACTGCTGCCCCCTCCGCCTGCTGGCCCGCCGCTGCCTCCTCCCCAGCAGACGGCGGCCCGTCCAACAGTTGGCGCAGTTCAAGATGACTACCCCAAAGAACACAGAGCCTATGTCGTCTTCACCAATGTGGTTGGCGACCGGCACAACCGGCGTCAGCAGCGCCGAGAGGTGAATGCCGTTGCTTCAAGTGCCCCAGAATTCATGCACTGGTCCGAGAAGCCCATCAGCTGGAGCCGTGCTGACCACCCGGAGGTGATGCCCTCTCCGGGTTCCTATGCTTTGGTGTTGGATGCCACACTTGAATAGAGAGACGAGCTGCTTGCTTCTCCCGGATTCTGATAGATGGCGGCAGCAGCATCAACATCCTTTACCGCGATACCATGGAGAAGTTATGTATCAAAGAGAGGCAGCTTCAGCCCAGTCGGACTGTTTTTCATGGCGTTGTGCTTGGCCTGTCCTGCTCACCAATTGGCAAGGTCAAGATAGATGTCCCCTTTGGAGACAAAGATCACTTCTGCCGTGAGGCGATTTGGTTTGAGGTGGTGGACCTTGAGAGCCCTTATCACGTACTTCTAGGCCAACCGTCTCTAGCCAAGTTCATGGCGGTGCCACACTATGCCTACCTTAAGATGAAGATGCTGGGAACCAAGGGCATTATCACAATTGCCGGAGACTATGAGAAGTCGGCCGCCTGTATGTGCTGCAGCCAGCAGCCGGCTGGCCGAGTCCCTTGTAATTGCTGCTGAGAAGAAGCTCCTAGACTGGGTGGTGACCATGGCCAGCAAGCAGCCGGACCTATCACCAGAACCAAAAGAGTTAGAGACCCCAGGCTCCTTCCAGCTGGCCAAAGAAACAAAGAAGATCCCCTTGGACCCTGAGCACCCGGAGAGGCACACTATCGTAGGTACCAACCTCGATAGCAAATAGGAAGGTGAGCCGTCGATTTCCTCCGTGAGAATTGGGACATCTTCGCATGGTCTCCCAAATACATGTTGGGTGTTCCAATGGATTTCGCCGAGCACAAGCTACATGTCAGAGCAGATGCCAAACCAGTAAAACAACCCCTTCGCCGACTATCGGAAGAGAAGAGAAGAATTGTTGTTGAGGAGATAGCCCAGCTTCTGGCAACCGGCTTCATCATGGAAGTGTTTTTCTAGAGTGGCTTGCCAACCCGGTCCTTGTACTGAAGAAGAACAACAAATAGCGCATGTGTATTGACTATACCAGCCTCAACTAAGCCTGCCCAAAAGATCCGTTTGCTTTGCCTCGTATTGACAAAGTGATAGACTCCACAGCCGGATGCGAGCTGTTGAGTTTTTTGGATGCTTATTCAGGCTACCACCAGATCAAGTTGAACCCGACAAATTGCCCGAAGACCGCCTTCATCACACCATTCGGAGACTTTTGCTACCTGACCATGACATTCGGCTTGAGAAATGCCGATGCCACTTTTCAGCGTTGCATGCAGAAGTGCCCCCTCAAGCAACTCGGCAGAAATGCCCACGTCTACGTAGACGATATTGTGGTGAAGACGGAGAAGCGCGGTACCCTCCTGGTAGATCTCAAGAAAACTTTTGATAACCTGCGCCTATTTCAAATCAAGCTCAACCTAGAGAAGTGCGTCTTTGGGGTACCAGCCGGCCAACTCCTTGGCTTCCTGGTCTCAGAGCGCGGTATTGAGTGCAACCCTGTGAAGATGTGCATTATTTGAGCGAGGTGCTGTCAACCTCAAAGCAGAACTACCCCCACTACCAGAAGATGTGTTACAGCATGCACTTCGCCGCCAAGAAGTTGAAGCCTTACTTTCAAGAGCACCCCATCACGGTTGTCTGCACTGCCCCACTTGCCGAGATCATAGGCAACAGAGATGCATCTGGCTGGGGGGCCAAATGGGCCATCGAGTTGGCCCCCTACGCCATCTTCTACCAGCCACACACCGCCATCAAGTTGCAAGCATTGGCTGACTTCCGCGTCGACTGGGCCGAGACCCAGTACCTCCCGCCAGCTTCGAACTCCACCCATTGGCGAATGCACTTTGATGGCTCGAAGGTGCGCACCGGCTTGGGAGCCGGCGTTGTCCTCACCTCTCCCAAAGGTGACAAGCTCAGATACACATTGCAAATTCACTTCGCCTCCTTCAACAACGTGGCCGAGTATGAGGCTCTAGTACATGGCCTCCGGCTTACCAAAGAGATCGGCATCCGCCGGATGCTGTGCTACGGCGACTCTGACTTGGTGGTCCAACAGTCGTCTGGTGACTGGGACGCCAAGGATGCAAACATGTCAAGTTACCGCTTCCTTGTTCAGCAGCTCAGCGGATATTTTGAGGGGTGCGAGTTCCTTCACGTGCCTCAGAACGAAAACGATCCAGCTAATACCCTGCACGGATCGGCTCCACCCATCAAGCAATACCAGCCTGTGTCTCCCTTTAGTGCCTCCGCAAGCCATCAATCAAGCCTTCTCCAGAATTAGAGTCCATCTTCATGCCGGCTGCTCCTGAAACAGTCAGATCCAACTCAAGAGATTCATCAGCCGGCCAGGGGACTTTGGCAAGCGGCTCGGGGACTGCAACATTCGCACCCGGCCCAGGACTTCACAACCCGGCCCAGGGGCTGCAGCAGTCGGCCCGGAAAGTTCAACAACGCAGCAAGCGGCGGCCGACCGCAACCCACCACCTCCCGACCCAACCGTCCTGGTACAAGTGTAAAAATTCAGTTAAAAATTCAATTTTAGAGCTTGGCTCCTGATCTAAATATAAAGTGTACGACAAGCTTATATTGCAAGAAAGTTTACAATTCAATCTAAAACTCAATGTAAAATTCAGTTAAAGTGATCTAAATATAAAAACTGTTGGAGTAAAAATTCAGTCTAAAAGTCAGTTAAAGTTTCAGTTTTAGAGTAATTTTCAGTGTAAAACTGAGAAGTGTATTTTTTATTTTGAAACTTAGTGTAACTATTTTCAATTTTGATGGAAAATCAGTTTAAAAGTCAGGAGGGGGATCTCTGTAGATTGCATATACAGATTTGTTGAACAGTGCTATTAATTACAAATAGAGCAATGTTGAAAATGAAACAAAAGGAATTGGAAAACTAGAAAGATAGGCATTCTGTTGTAAGTAAGCTAAGATAAAAAAAGTGTTTACTTTAAGTAATTATTTACAACAAGCATTGTGTAGGAAAATGTCATGCAGGCTGTAACTTGAACTTGAAGAACTCCTTAGATAGTTTTTTAGTATCCTTATACAAAGCAAGCTGAAGTTTGAAACCTATTTCTCCTAAGCAGACATTGAAAAATTGCAGATAAGTAGACACTAAAAATTGCAGCCATGGTAAAGTGTCATTTCATTTGGGAGCAGTAACGAAAACTGTATGTGTTGTCATAGGTGCTGTGCTGTCAAAAACTGTATGTGCAATCTCCAGAACAATTATGCTTATGTGAAAACTGTATGTGCAATCTCCAAATGTATCATCATAATGTAGGTGTTGTGTTGTGTGATTCTTCATGCTGAGAACTTCAGCTTTTTCAACTTGCCGGACTATATGTTCATTGGTACTACTTGTGATGCTGCTGCTGTACTACTTGGGAATTTTGTCAACTTGTGATGCTGCTGCTGTATCCCGAGAGGCCCTTGAGTTTGCCGGAATGTCGATTAACTTCCGTTCCGGCAAATTCGGGTACTCCATATGTCCTATTTTCAGCAAAGGTCATGCTGAAATTTTCCGTGAATTTTAGCATGACTTTGCTAAAAAATAGGACATATGGGGTACTTGCGACTAATGCATGGGCCGGGGTATCTTAGTACTTAGTTAAGTAGGATCAACTGCCCCGCCATTCTTGCTGCATTAAACCATAGGTGGCAATAGAGCCAAGTGATTAGGCCCAACTTAGAATTCTCGTTAGCATCGATAAACCCTAGGTGATAAACCCAACATAGGTGGCAATAGAGCCAAGTGATTAGTGCCAAGTGATTAGGCCCAACCTAGGGTGCCTCGGCATCGATAAACCCTAAATGATGAAAACTTAACTTGGCTTCTATAGGGTGCCTCGGTGTCGATGAGAACCTAAATGATGTACGCTTAGGCTTTTAGGGTGCCTCGACCTCGACAAAACCTAAATGATGAAAGCTTAGGCTTTTAGGGTGCCTCGACGTCGACAAACCCTAAATGATAAAACCTTGGCTTTTAGGGTGCCTCGGTGTCGATAAGAACCTAAATGATGAAAGCTTAGGCTTTTAGGGTGCCTCAGCGTCGACAAACCCTAAATGATAAAAGCTTAGGTTTTAGGATGCCTCGATGTCAACAAACCCTAAATGATGTAATTTTGAATTATGAACGTAGGATATGTCGTCATCATCATCGAACGACGAAAGTCTCCCGGGGGAGTGCGACTGGTGCCACGACGATCGAGGTCTGTGCGACATGCCTCACCTGGACGATGATCGGCGCTTCAGCATTAAGCTCGAGGAGACCTTCGAAGTTAAAACGGTACACAACGACGACAAGTGTTATTTTCATAATTAAGCATGACTTCAACTATTTCAACGTGTAATTTTCATCTTTTACAATTCGAGTTTAGCTTATCCCATGCCATGCAAGATGCTATGTCTTGGAGAGGATGGATTTTGAGGACCATGAAATTTCTGAAACAAAAAAAAAATTCACCTAAGGACTCATCACGATGTGGACTTTGAAGTAAATCTATATAATTCTGAGAGCGTAACCCATTTTGGTTGCAAAAATTGGGAAGCATTTTGCAAGATGTATGGTTTTGATGAGGGTATGCTTATCACCATGGATCTTGGTAATCCTGACATCAACCAAGACAATATGGACATTTGGGTCCTTGTTGATACGCCTCCAGTTCTACCGCTATGTGAGTTTCTCAAACATAGTTATTAGCTAATTTATATTGTTTATTTTAAAATAGTTAACAGCTTATTTCCGTTGACAGCTTATTTTTATTGTTCAAAGAATGTGCGGGAGATGGTAGACAAAACCCACTACACCGATGGCTCCGAATTAACAACTTACAAAGAGAAAAGTCATCTGATCGGATTTTGTACTGACATTGAGAATTACAATATCCATAATCAAACTCCTCAACATTATGGTAAATACGTGCCACTAGTGCATGTGTTCAACTACGGTAACTACCATGGAGGTACCCTGGTAAGATTTTTACTATTACAACATCCGTGCATCTTTTGCATACTTCTAAAACTAGTACATCATTGCTAACTATGAAGTTATTACTATGTTTTTCAACAGATAATCCCAGAGAATTGTGTGCCTCATATGATGTATCAGAAAGGTAGTCTTAATGTTTTGAACATACAACCAGGTCATCCTACGAACCTCAACTGTCCATACAAGATTTTTAAAAGAAGTGGAGACATGAAAAATCAAAGGATGGAAAAAATGTATGGACAGTCATAAGGAGCTTCTTGAAAGCAAAAGGAAGCGAAGCGCAAGAATTGGAGACAAGATGTTCTCCATTCTCCATAATGGAGAGTCAGGGTCTATATTGTTTTATGCTATTTTAGCTTAAATAGGGTATTTAGGTCCTGCCTAATACTGATGATCATGTGCTAAGAACAATTAAGTAGGGTTGGTTCGATGACTATCAAGATGATGATCGTATGACTTGTTATGAATAACGAGTAGAAGTTGTATGATAATGATTAGTAGGACTTGTTAGGATTAGTATTACTTCCGACAAACTCGATACTCGCGGTCTCGAGACTTGTAATGTTTTATCTTTGTTCGGTCTTTTGAAATCGGAGACTAATATGATGAATTGTATTCGGAGACTAATCTTCTATTGTATTCGATGATTCTGCTGTTGCTGTATGCTACTGTCTATATTCTGTCAAATAATATATTTTGTAACCTGTGCAAAAATCAGAAAAGTAAAAAAACCTAATATTCATAGTAATGGCGCATCACTACAGAGTGCGCCATTAGTATGCCAAGTATATTAATGGCGCATCCATCCGCAGTGCGCCATTAGTGTGCCAAAGCACATGGTTAAATATGGTCCTGGGAGGCATACTAGTGGCGCATGGTGTTATATACTAATGGTGCACTAGGTGGTGCGCCATTAGTATACCAGATACTAATGGCGCACCAGTGGTGCGCCATCAGTAATAAATACTAGTGGCGTGATTCTAATGGCGCACCGGTGATGCACCATTAGTAGGCAAAACTAATGCACCATTAGTAGGCCTTTTCCTAGTAGTGGAAGCTTCAGTTCTCTGGGCTGATGGCCGGATACGGGGAATGGGCGCCAGCGACCATTTGAATTAGGTATTTAATTATACCTTTAGAGCCGGACTAGCACCGCTTTGATGTAAATGTAACAAATCCGTCATGTTTATATGAAATCCAGACGTGTTTATATGAAATCTAGCCTTGTTTGCATGAATTTAATCCGATTTGTTGAAAAGGAGTTTGCAATGTATGCGGCCGCGGTTGAATGGCGTCCTTCCACATCCGTGTACGTGGATTGATTCCTTCTGTCTGCTGCGGACCGATGCGGGAGGAATTTTACTGGTAGCTGTTGGAGATGCCGTGAAAACTCTGAAAGTTAAGACCATGGGTCACCAACTAAGGCTAGAGAGGCATATATGCAATGCACGCATGCTTAGTTGAGACGTACGTCATGTTCCTCCAAGTGGCCAGCTAGGCACTGCAGAGATCGGAGATGCAACAGCAGAGATGAAGATGGGCTCGACCGATCAACAGTGTGTGAAGACACAGTTACAGGGGTCGCTACAAGACAAGGTGCCGGGCGCACGCACGCACCCGCAACAGCAGCTTCGTCGAATATGACGGCGAGATCGCCCTCATCTGCGTGCAATCCGCATATGGTTCCCCCACGATATCATGTGGCCCTGTCTTGTTCGCTGAATAATTTTGTTCCCACTTCGAACGCACACTTTGGGTCAACACCTGGACCTCCCCATTTTGATCACCTTTGGAGGCTCACAGCAGTGTCACTGCTCATGAGCTGTTGGGCATCATCCATCTCTGCTTGCAAAAGCGATCCATATCTTCCAAAAGTAGAAACAAGCAAAATGCCATAATGGCATCAATATCCTAGCTACAACATGCATGTCCTTTTTCGTTTTGACATTTGCTTCATGTTTTGAGCCCTTGGATTGTCATCCAACCATTCCATGAAAACCATCTCTAATTAACAGTTCACAACGTACATGTCCAACCATCTCACCAGAGCAGCACCAACTATGTCCCCTTATTTTTGTCCCCATATATTTGTACAATTCATCTACATGTACAAATGTACATCGTTGCCTCATTGGTTCAACATCATAAAATGTTTAGTAAAAAAGTAATTGAGCGATAATAATGTTTTTTTATAATAATGAAAATAAGTCCAAACATTCATAGTTAACACATTAATTTATCTAAGAATTCAAGAAAAATGAGTAAAAGACAAAAAATGCAGAATGAACGTAAAATATCTGAAATCCATTCTTGAAAAACTACAAATAGTTCTTTTGATTTTTTAAACTAGGATTATTTTTAAAAACTAATTTGAAGTGCTAATATAATAAAATTTGTAGTAAGAAACACAAATTCATATTTTATATTTAATGATATTTTTAAATAAAGAAATAAATTATTTCTTTGCTCTAAAATTTTCAGATTTACCGCCCCTGCGTTTTATTTTGTTTCAAAATTTACAATGTTTCTAGTTGTAGTTTGTAGTAAATCTTTCATTGAGATTTTAAAACATTATATGTTTTCATGATTTATGTAATTCATCTTATACATGCTTAAAAAAGATGAATACATGGATTTGAAAATAGGAAAGTGTACATCAACTACTCCATATTACAGATCAACATATTTATTGATGTTTCTGTAGGTTACATGGTAAACTACCTCTTAATGAAATTTTACACATACGCAGAATACATATATATATATATATATATATATATATATATATATATATATATATATGCTTGTGGAAATATTTTCATATGTTTTTAAAATCAGCTCACTTGACCATACATAATGCACCTTAGTTGTAATCCCTTTGACTAAATAACTTCTGAGGATAATAATTCATCAAAATCAGTACCAATTTTTTATTAGTTCTTACTGAAGCTGTAGTAAATACTTTTGATTGTATTGCTTAGCAATCTAAAGTCAAACGTCTTATATGGGGGAAAACAAACCCACTTGTGGCGCGCTGTTGGGGTATGGCCTGGGATCCAGATTGCCCTTGTCCTCACTTCATGGCCCACCCACAAGATTGTGTACTCTCAAGATGCAAAGAAATTACAAAAATGATGAATCAAGCTACTATTATCCCAAAAAAATAAGAATAAAACCGGCCAACAACGATACAAAGAAATTACCATAGATGGATGAGCACATACACTAGTTGTATATGAGCCATCTACCTATCATTATCAGACCTCTCTTTGTACACGTGATAATGTTTAATTATAGGTTGAAGCATCCATGCATGCATGATTGGTGCAAGCACCGTAAGAAAGTCTGAAAGTTCCTCTGGTGATTCACATGTTCTCGCTGGCCCTTGCATGTACTGCGTGCGAAATGGTGATGGTTGAACGTACACACACATTTATAGCTCGACCCCGAACTCTAAAACTGTTTTTAACTTGCTCCATCTTACGTCCCTTTTTCACATGAGAGATAAGAGTACAAATAGATGTGAGCCATTGATTGCATGGGTTTGATTAACTCTTACCTTATTACTTCCTATGTGAAAAAAAGGGTAAAAGAGAGCATGCTAAAATTGCATGTAAGATCTAGAATATACGTTGGTCGATTTTGATTTGGATGTATCTCTACATATACCTTTTGACTTTAGTTGCATGCATGCTAGCTTGTACACAGACCACACAAGTGACACAGCCTGATCTGATCAGGTTAGAGTAGGCATGGGCCGATTCAGGTAAATCGTGTGTGCTTGTCAAAATCTTCGGTAATGGATTGTGTTGTTGGGCCTACCTATAGTTACCCATATATTTATATAGTTAGCTACTTGCCTAATTAATGAGCTAAGGATAAGCCTGTTATATATTGGCAGACTAGAAAGTAACATGCAGCAGCTGCTGCTAGCTACTCCCTCCGTTCTGAATTACTTGTCTTAGATTTGTCTAGATACGGATGTATCTAGACTCATTTTAGTGCTAGATACATCCGTATCTAGACAAATCGAAGACAAGTAATTTGGAACGGAGGGAGTAGCAGCTACGTGACTTGATTGTGGATCTAGAGATTTGTTGATGTAAACCTCACTTTTTTTTGCTAAATGATGTAAACCTCACTTAACAGTGCCATATATCATTATACGTCCCGGTACATGCATATCATTGTTTTTTTTGCCAAAACTTTAAAGCTTGAATAATTCTTGAATTTTAGCTCTTAAGTTGTATCTATATATATTAGCTTGGCTCACTTTCTCGCTGCAATTACTATTGGGCTCACTTGGTCCCTTAAATTATCATATCCTGAGATTTTACGCTGCCGATATTTCATAAGAATCATTAATCGTTAGTAAAAAAGAATAATTAACAGCACCTACAATTTTACGGTCCTGGTGCGTTCATATCATTCTTTCTACATAACTTTTAAACTTGTATAATTCTGGAATTTTATCCCTAAGCTGTATTTATTAGCTTGGCTCACTTTCTCGCTAGAACTATTTTTTGGTTCACTTAATCTCCTGAATTATCATGTCGTGAAATTTAACCTTTCTGGTATTTGGAAAGAATAATCGCACCTAAAAATGCAGACATGCTATGTTGCTGACTAGCTAGCATATCTAGGTAAATAGTACTCCCTCTGTAAACTAGTATAAGATCATTTTAGTTTACAGAGGGAGCAGGTCGGATATGCTGTGCACGCACGCGCATTGGTCGTCCGGTCCAACTATTTATAGTCCTAGCTATTTGCAATGGTCAGATCCTTAGGTACGTTAGTGCGGGCTGAATATATAGCCATGATATGTGACCATCTCGGTCGCATCTCGCATGTACAATAGGATCCGATTTCACGTGTCGAGATACCAGCGGCCGGCAGCCACACATGTGTTTGCCCTTTAATTAGAACATGAATGAAAAGGATGAAGGGGAGCATGCATGCGTACCAGTTTAGTACTCTCTCCGTAAAGAAATATAAAAGTGTTTAGATCACTCACTCCTATATTTCTTTTTACAGAGGGAATACTATCTTTATCTTGTGTGGCCCGATCATCTTCACAGTAAATACGGATGGCTCTTAGCTTAACTTGATAGTTGACACATGTGTATATATTTTGTTGGGGATGAATCGACAGAGGCACGCATCATCTCATGGTGAGCCATATCTACCGTGCAACACAAGAGAAAACCATGGATATTGTGTGTGTGTGTGTGTGTGTGTGTGATGACTACTACTCTCTTCGCCCCGTGTCTATTGGCCATACAACACGTACAAAAGTTTTGCTTGTTCCGCCGCACGTACTCTATCTGTCACTAGCATATATGCATGCCGTTGAGAATCGATAGAGCACTACTGAGAGGAAATATATAGGAGCCTGACTCCAATCCACATGACATGTGTCTCTTCTGTCGTTCATCCATCAGTAGTCAACTACGCCAATTAACAATCATATGCATGCATGTGTGAGCGACTAAAACAATTTATCGTAGCAAGCTAATTATCCGGTCGATTTGTCCGATCTCCTGTACTTAGTTGACAGTAAGTAGTGCATTATTCGGCATGCATGCATGGCTATTGTAGTGTGGTACGTGTGGATGGAACAAGAAAATAAAGCAACTATAATTATATGCATGCATGACGGGTGACTTGGATGTAATTAACTTTCATGTTGGTCGATCCACCTACGTGGAAAGCACTAGCAGAACTAGCTAGCTTGGTACGTCTGTTTTGTCATATAAAGCGAGCACTTCATATCTTACTTTCTCCCGAGGACGCTATTGTTTGTCTCCTGATCTTGCACCGGCAAAAAAAGAAATCGTGGGGAGGCAAATCAAGATGGATAACTTGTCCATAGCCAGCCACGCGAATATATTTGGCCTAGTGGGTTCATGCAAATCGGGCAACAGGACATGCATGTATGTTGATCGCCTCGCTAGCTCTGTGCTTGGTGCCTGCTGACGGAAGGCAAGGACGACAAGCCGACAAAATAGGACGCACTAAGATGATTGGACGCGTGTGTGCGTCCGATAAGAAAGAAAGTAGGAGAGACGTACGTACAGACCCAAATTTGTCGCACAAACAAAATGATTGGATTATGGACGTGTCGATGCCTCGTGCTAACTATTGACAAAGGGATGGATTCATCAGGGAGCTACTAGAAAAGGCGCCCGTCCTTCAACATTTCTCCAACATAATCACTACCTGCCACTGAACTACCACCACTGAGCTTAGCTAGCCCCTGTCTGTACGTCCATCTGCTGGCATGTAGCCTGAGAAAGAAGCTAGCGAGCTATATGTAGGTAGACGCACAGGCACTCAACATGTACTACTTATTTTTGTCTTGAGGAAGCACGCCGTGGAGCAGACACAAGCTAGCCAGTCAGCTCTTATACACAGGTTGTACGTATGGTGTGCGCCATGCCGTGCATGCATTGCATGGTCTCGTTTTCATCACAACTATGGTACATTTTCTGTCCCATGGTAGTACTGGCTAGCTTCACATCTTTTCCAAGCTAGGACTAGCTAGGAGGCACCACCTGTCGAGTTTCTACACACGGAGAGCGAACCCTTTTAATTTGCCGGGCCACACTTCATGTGCCTGCCTGCCCATATATTCCTTCCTGCCCGGCCTGGCCCGGGAAATCTCCTGTTTGTCGCGAGATGGGACGTACGTACTAACGCACAAGTATATTTATCTAACTTTTTTCTCAAAAATCTGTATATGTATGCTTTATTTCACCTGGTCAGTAAAAGCTGCCATTATGAAACATATACTACGCACTAGGGGTTCAACTGGGTACTCATTAGGATACATAATTCTCTGAAGCTTTTTATTCAACTAAATGAACTAAAATTTCCGAAGTCATACGACTTTTGATAGTACAGTTCATTTGCTTGAACTAAAGAGGAGGATAACCCGAGCATCACAAAGATGAAGCTTAGGGTAGGTATATCACTTTTGCTATGGTCTATATGGAGACTTTTGGTAGTACAGTTCATTTGTTTTGAACGCAGGAGGGTGATTGGCCCTTTTGTGATTCTTCATAAAACCTATACTCTTATCAACTCGTGGTTGGTTTTGTAGAAAGCCCAACAAAGTCAAAGGGAACTGATGTGGGGGTAAAGTAGTAGAGCGAGTAACAACTGAAGTTTTTGATTCATCGGCAGGATGGCGCCCTGAAGTGCTTTGGATCGCCAGTGACCGATATGCAGGAAAAAAAATGAAGTTTTGATGGATGCTGCTTTCTGATGCGCTGAATGGCTTTACCATCTTCCTGTTGATAAACAATTCTCTTATATGGTTACCATTAATACGTTTCAACCTTATTGGGTCGTTCTCTAGTTATGTTTTGAGACTATTATGTAGTTGTATATCTCTAGTTTCCTAGATGGTTTTGGGCTCCGTCCAAAATTAGCCTTGCTTTATTAGAATATTAGTTTGATTGATGATTGATTTATAAGGCTAATATCTGGTTTTTGTTAATGGAAATCTGTGGGAAACACATTTTTCCTAAAAAAAACAGATTTACATCCCCAAAAGACAAAATCGAAGTTTCAAATATAGAAACCTCATAATAGTAACATGAAAAGTTACCAAGTTTCATATGGGCTTAAGGTTTTAGGGTTCTGCGCCTAAGGCTCAAGGCATTAGACCTTAGGGTTTATGGTTTAGAGTTTCAATCAAGTTTATAAATTTATCATCGTTCTATCAAGTTTTAATAGTTGAAACTTGCCCAGACGCTTGATTTGCTTGGCGATCCGTAAAGTCGTTGGATTCCGCACGAAGGCACACCAAGTTTTAAGTTTTATTTTCTGAAACTTGCGAATTTATCGTTCGATTTTACCAAGTTTCAGCAGATGAAGCTTAATGAAGTTTTAAAAACTCATCAAAACATATTAATAGTTGATTGTACTTGAAAGCCCTCGTAACAAGAAACACAAATATACAAACGAAATATAATTGTACTTCTGGTTTTAAAGATATAATATGTTCAAATTGAAAAATCAAAAGAAAAGGCATGGGATATGGGATGGATGGAGCTGTCGAAAGCTGCACGCATGGTCTTCATATAAGGCATTTTTGGGATAAAGCACATGGAAAGACCAAATCAGTTTTTGAATGACGGAGTAATCGGACGGCCGTAAATCTGCATACCCCACACCTTGGTGCTGCAAATCCTCTCCTTGGTCCGTGTTATGAGGATTGAAGGATGCAAGTACATGTAGCTAACAGCCATGATATGGCGGAGACGGCCAGAGAGACACGAGCGTGCGTACCTGCGGTGTGGGTCAGATTAATTGGTAGCAGCTAAGGGAACGATTGATCCAACAGTAGCTGCCCATACATGCGATGGATATATGTTGCTGTTTATAGATGGTGACCTATGTACCATCGAGCTACACAATATTGTGGACATCGTTTTCGTTTAGCTGGAAATTAATCAAGTCCGTGTCTGCAGTACTAGAGACTGATCATCCCTATGCTTATAATTAATTAACAAGGAGCTAGCCCATGTTCCCCTAAGTTACGCCGTAGACGAGATAGACGTCATGGCAGCTGCATGGAAGTACGCCCATCCGGGCCGGCCAGTTGAAATCATCGGCGATAACAGTGCCGGCTGTCTTTCCTCCCGTCCCGTCCATGAGGATGCGAGCACATCATTTTCCTTTTTTTTTTTTGAGGATGCCGGCCAGCTCTCTTGTGTTGTGCACATGCATGCATTAACGGAGAGGTTGCCATCGTCGGAAAAGCAATGGATCGGCTGGCTGGGGTAGCTGATGTGCACCCTGCTTCGTCTCTAGCGAGAGCTCTTTGTTCGCATCCTAGCTTTGCCATCCAGCGCTCCCATGGCGACCTGCCTGCCTGCTTAATATTGCTTAGTATGCACGTCGACGATCGCTGACTGCCGATCGAATCTCCTACCATATCTTTATCTCTCTATATATACTATCTGGCCATCCATTGGGGTGTCGCCGTTGCTCACGTGGCCACCATCAATGCCTGCCTCCCTCAAGCGCCCTGTCCTCTTCCTCCACTGCTATCACCAAGCTACATGCCAATTGGCACTTGCTTGCTCTCTCCTTGCTCAAATTCCAGATCGTACGAACTCCATCCAAAATAAGGTAGACATACCACATACAACGGTAACTTGTTAAATACCCTATTCTTCTTTTCTAAAACAAATCCAATATGCTGAAACAGCTAACCAAAAAAAAAAAAAAAATGAACATACTACTCCGATAACTAGTTCCAGCTTCAAAGCACCAACCCCGCTTCACTCACTAGACCAAGTGTTGTACTAGTAAAGATAAACATTTAAAGAGCTTCAAGTGACTAGAGGATGCCTGTCAAACACAACAAGATTATGCATAAGCTGCCTCATATTCCGAGGGTTATAGTGTGATGATGATTTTAGGGCATCTCAAACAAGGTCCTCTAAAACAGACCTTGCTTTGTCCGAGATGTTGGGAAACGTTCATTGGAAAACAAAAAAAATTCTACGCACACACAAAATCTATCCATGGAGATACATAGCAACGAGAGGGGAGAGTGTGTCTACGTACCCTCGTAGGCCGTAAGCGGAAGAGTTTAGTAATGCGGTTGATGTAGTCGAACTTCTTCGCGCTCCAACCGATCGAGTACCGAACGTATGGCACCTCCGCGTTCCGCACAGTTCAGCTCGGTGACGTCCTCCGCCTTCTTGATCCGGCAAGATGGCGAGATAGTGGATGATTTCCGGTAGCACGACGGCGTGGTGACGGTGATGATGAAGTTATCTCGGCAGGGCTTCACCTAAGCACTACGAGAATATGACCGAGGGTGTAAACAGTGGAGGGGGGCGCCGCACACGGCTAAGCAATTGTTGTGGTTGTGCTAGGTGCCCCCACCACATATATATAGGTGGGGGGGGGGGGAGGGAGCAGCCAGGAGGGGCCCCCAAGTAGGTCGAATCCTACTTGGGGTCCTTTCCCATGTCCCCCCCTTACCATATTTGCCGAAGGGGGAAAGGAAAGGGGGGGAGAGGGAAGGAAGGGGGAGGCCCAACCCCCCTTTCCTTTCTCCCACTTGGCCGGCTGCCATAGGGGGGTGCACCAGCCCCTTGTGGGCTGGTGTGCTCCCCTCTAATGGTCCAATAGGCCCATTACCCTCCCGGGGTGTCCGGTACCCCCGTCGGTATTCCGATGACTACCCGGTACACTCCGAAACACTTTCGGTGTTCGAATACCATCGTCCTATATATCATTCTTTACCTTTAGACCATTCCGGAGCTCCTCGTCATATCCGTGATCTCATCCGGGACTCTGAACAACATTCGGTCACCATATCATATAAGTCATATAACACTACATCGTCAACGAACGTTAAGCGTGCGGACACTATGGGTTTGAGAACTATGTAGACATGACCGAGACACCTCTCCAGTCAATAACCAATAGCGGAACCTAGATGCCCATATTGGCTCCTACATATTCTACGAAGATCTTTATCGGTCGAACCTTATGACATCATACATAATTCCCTTTGTCCATCGGTATGTTACTTTCCCGAGATTCGATCGTCGGTATCTTCATACCTAGTTCAATCTCGTTACTGGCAAGTCTCTTTACTCATTCCATAATACATCATCTTGCAACTAACTACTTAGTCACTTTGCTTGCAAGGCTTCTTATGATGTGTATTACCGAGAGGGCCCAGAGATACCTCTCCGATACTCGGAGTGACAAATCATAATCTCGATCTATGCCAGCTCAACAAACACCTTCGGAGATACCTGTAGAACATCTTTATGATCACCCAGTTACGTCGTGACGTTTGATAGCACACAAGGTATTCCTTCGGTATCCGGGAGTTGCATAATCTCATAGTCGAAGGGATATGTATTTGTCAACAAGAAAGCAATAACAATAGACTGAACGATCAATATGCTAAGCTAATGAACGAGTCTTGTCCATCACATCATTCTCCTAATGATGTGATCTCGTTATAAAATGACAACACATGTCTATGGTTTGGAAACCTTAACTATCTTTGATCAACGAGTAGTCTAGTAGAGGCTAACTAGGGACACGTTATTTGTTTATGTATTCACGTATTTAAGTTTCTAATCAATACAATTCTAGCATGAATAATAAATCTTTATCATGAATAAGAAAATATAATAATAACCATTTTATTATTGCCTCTAGGGCATATTTCCATCAGTCTCCCACTTGCACTAGAATCAATAATTTGGTTCACATCGCCATGTGATTAACACCCATAGTTCACATCGCCATGCAACCAACACCCAAAGAGTTTACTAGAGTCAAATAATCTCATTCACATCTCCATGTGATTAATACCTAAAGAGTATTAAGGTATGATCATGTTTTGCTTGTGAGAGAGGTTTAGTCAACGGGTCTTCCATATTCAGATCCTTATGTATTTTGCAAATTTCTATGTCTACAATGCTCTACATGGAGGTACTTTAGCTAATTGTTCCCACTTTCAATACGTATCCAGATTGAGACTCAAAGTCTTCCGGATCGGTGGCAAAGTTTGCATCGACGTGACTCTTTACGACGAATACTTTATCACCTCCATAATCGAGAAAGATTTCCTTAGTACTCTTTAGGTACCTAAGGATAATTTTGACCGATGTCCAGTGATCTACTCCTAGATCACTATTGTACCCCCTTGTCAAACTCATGGCAAGGCACACAACAGGTCTGGTACATAGCATGACATACTTTATAGAATCTATGACTGAGGCATAGGGAACGACTTTCATTCTGTCTCTATATTCTGCTGTGGTCGGGTTTTGAGTCTTACTCAACTTCACGCCTTGTTACACAGGCAAGAACCGTTTCTTTAACTGATCCACTTTGAACTACTTCAAAACTTTGTCATGGTATGTGCTTTGTGAAAGTTCTATTAAGTGTCTTGATCGATCCCTATAGATCTTGATGCCCAATATATAAGTAGCTTCACCAAGATCTTTCATTGAAACATTCTTATTCAAGTATCCTTTTATGCTATCCAAAAATAATATATCATTTCCAATCAACAATATGTCATCCACATATAAGATCAGAAACGCTACAGAGCTCCCACTCACTTTCTTGTAAATACAGGCTTCACCGTAAGTCTATATAAAACTATATGGTTTGATCACCTCATCAAAGCGTATATTCCAACTCCGAGATGCTTGCAGCAGTCCATAGATGGATCGCTGGAGCTTGCACACTTTGCTAGCACCTATAGGATCAACAAAACCTTCTAGTTGCATTATATACAACTCCTCTTTAAGAAATCCATTAAAGAATGAAGTTTTGGCGTCCATTTGCCAGATTTCATAATCATAAAATGTGGCAATTGCTAACATGATTTGGAGTGACATACGCATCGCTACGGGTGAGAAGGTCTCATCATAGTCAACCCCTTGAACTTGTCGAAACCTTTCGTGACAAGTCGAGCTTTATAGATGGTGACATTACCATCAGCGTCTGTGTTCTTCTTGAAGATCCATTTATTCTCAACGGCTTGCCGATCAGCGGGCAAGTCCACCGAAGTCCATACTTTGTTCTCATAGATGGATCCTATCTTAGATTTCATGGCCTCAAGCCATCTTTCAGAATGTGGGCTCATTATAGCTTCTTCATAGTTTGTAGGATCACCTTGGTCTAGTAACATGACTTCCAGGACAGGATTACCGTACCACTCTAGTGCGGAACGTGTTCTGGTTGACCTATAAGGTTCAGTAGTAACTTGATCTGAAGTTTCATGATCATCATTATTTGCTTCCTCTCTAGTTGGTGTTGGCATCACGGGAACGACTTTCTGTGATGTACTACTTTCCAACTCGAGAGAAGGTACAATTACCTCATCAAGTTCTACTTTCCTCCCACTCACTTCTTTCAAGAGAAACTCCTTCTCTAGAAACGACCCATTGTTAGCAACAAAGATTTTTGCCTTCAGATCTATGGTAGAAGGTATACCCAATAGATTTTCTCGGGTATCCTATGAAGAACACTTCTTCGCTTTGGGTTCGAGCTTATCAGGCTGAAGACTTTTTGACATAAGCGTCACATCCCAAAACTTTTAAGAAAGGACATCTTAGGTTTCTTGTCAAACACAGTTCATACGGTGTCATCTCAACAGATTTAGATGGTGGCCTATTTAACGTGAATGCGGTGGTCTCTAATGCATAACCCTAAAATGATAGTGGTAAATCAGTAAGAGACATCATAGATCGCACTATATCTAATAAAGTATGGTTACGATGTTCGGACACACCATTACGCTGTGGTGTTCCAAGTGGCGTGAGTTGTGAAACAATTCTACATTGTTTTAAATGAAGGCCAAACTCGTAACTCAAATATTCGCCTCCGCGATCAGATCGCAGAAATTTTATTTTCTAGTTACGATGACTTTCCACTTCACTCTGAAATTCTTTGAACTTTTCAAATGTTTCAGACTTGTGTTTCATCAAATAGATATACCCATACCTACTTAAATCATCCATGAAGGTTAGAAAATAACGATACCCTCTGCGTGCTTCAGCACTCATTGGACCACATACATCAGTATGTATTATTTCCAATAAGTCATTAGCTCGCTCCATTGTTCCGGAGAATGGAGATTTAATCATCTTGCCCATCAGGCATGGTTCGCAAGTATCAAATGATTTATAAATCAAGTGATTCCAAAAGTCCATCTGCATGGAGTTTCTTCATCCGCTTTACACTAATATGACCTAAACGGCAGTGCCACATGTTTGTTGCACTATCATTATCAACATTGCATCTTTTGGCGTCAATATTATGATATGTGTATCACTACGATCGAGATTCAATAAACCATTCACATTGGGTGTATGACCATAGAAGGTTTTATTCATGTAAACAGAACAACAATTATTTTCTAACTTAAATGACTAAACGTATTGCAATAAACATTATCTAATCATATTTATGCTCAACGCAAACACTAAGTAACATTTATTTAGGTTCAACACTAATCCCGGAGTGAGCGATGGTGATCATATCATCCTTGGAATCATTTCCAACACACATCGTCACCTTGCTTTTAACTAGTCTCTGTAACTCCTGTTTCAAGTTACTAATCTTAGCAACTGAACCGGTATCAAATACCCAGGGGTTAATACGAACACTAGTAAAATACACATCAATAACATGTATATGAAATATACCTTTGTTCACTTTGCCATCCTTTTTATGCGCCAAGTATTGATACGTCTCCAACATATCTATAATTTTTGATTGTTCCATGCTATTATATTATCTGTTTTGGATGTTTAATGGGCTTTATTATACACTTTTATATTATTTTTGGGACTAACCTACTAACCCAAGGCCCAGTGCAAATTGCTGTTTTTTGCCTATTTCAGTGTTTCACAGAAAAGGAATATCAAACAGAATGAAACCTTCGAGAGAGTTATTTTTGGAACAAACGTGATCCATGAGACTTGAAGTAGATGTCAAGAAAGAAGCGAGGCAGCCATGAGGCAGGGAGGCGCGCCTGCATCCCCTGGGCGCGCCCCCCACCCTCGTGGGCCCCTCGCAGCTCCACCGACTTACTTCTTCCTCCTATATATATCCATATACCCTGAAAACATCCAGGAGCACCATGAAACCCTATTTCCACCGCCGCAACCTTTTGTACCCAAGAGATGCCATCATGGGGCCTTTTCCGGAGCTCCGCCAGAGGGGGAATCGATCACGGAGGGCTTCTACATCAACACCATAGCCTCTCCGATGATGTGTGAGTAGTTTACCACAGACCTTCGGGTCCATAGTTATTAGCTAGATGGCCTCTTCACTCTCTTTGGATCTCAATACAAAGTTCTCCTCGATCTTCTTGGAGATCTATTAGATGTAATTCTTTTTGCGGTGTGTTTGTCGAGATCCGATGAATTGTGGGTTTATGATCAAGTTTATCTATGAACAATATTTGATTCTTCTCTGAAATCTTTTATGTACGATTTGTTATCTTTGCAAGTCTCTTCGAATTATTAGTTTGGTTTGGCCTACTAGATTGATCTTTCTTGCAATGGGAGAAGTGCTGTAACGCCCTCGATGCGGCTATATCTCCCACGTGTCGAGGCACGACTTAGAGACATAACCGCATTGAAAGCAATTTCGCAAGTTAGGCAATCTTCACAACATCCCATGTAATATAAATAATAAAGGGGAGATACATAGTTGGCTTACACTCGCCACGTCAATCAAGAACATAGATAGCATTACAACAATCAAACATTCATGGCCCGACTACGGCGCCAAAATAAAAGATAACCCAACATGCGACACGGTCCCAATCACCCCAACTGGGCACCACTACTGATCATCAGGGAAAGACACGTAGTATCATTGAGAGTCCTCGTCGAACTCCCACTTGAGCTCAAGCGCATCACCTGGAGCGGAATCATTAGGCCCTGCATCTGGTTTGGAAGTAATCTGTGAGCCACAGGGACTCAGCAATCTTGCACCCTCACGATCAAGACTATTTAAGCTTAAAGGTAAGGCAAGGTAATTATGTGGAGCTGCAGCAAGCGACTAGCATATATGGTGACTATCCTGTTCGCAAAAGAGAGCGAGAAGAGAGGGCAAAGCACGAACGAGAAACTAGAGAACAACCTGTGCAAGCATTATATCAACACGGTGTTCACTTCCCGGACTCCGCCGAGAGGAGAGCATCACGGCAACTCACACAGTTGATTCATTTTAATTAAATTAAGGTTCAAGTTATCTACAACCAGACATTAACAAATTCCAATCTGCCAATAACCGCGGGCACGACTTTCGAAAGTTCAAATCCCTGCAGGGAGTCCCAACTTAGCCCATGACAAGCTCTCACGGTCAACGAAGGAATAGACCTTCTCCCGAGACGTTCCGATCAGACTCGGTATCACGGTTCTTCAAGACACTTCGACAGGTTAAAACAAAACCAGCAACACCGCCCGAATGTGCCGACAAATCCCGATAGGAGCTGCACATATCACGTTCTCAGGGCACACTCAGATGAGACATCCTACGAGTAAAACCAACCCTCAAGTTGCCCCGAGGTGGCCCCGCAGTCTACTCGGTCGGACCAACACTCAGAGGAGCACTGGCCCGGGGGGGGGTTTAAATAAGATGACCCTCAGGCTCCGGAAACCAAAGGGAAAAAGAGGCTAGCTGGCAAATGGTAAAACCAAGGTTGGGCATTGCTGGAAAAGCTTTAATCAAGGCGAACTATCAAGGGGTTCCCATTATAACCCAACCGCGTAAGGAACGCAAAAATCCGGGAACATAACACCGATATGACGGAAACTAAGGCTGCAAGAGTGGAACAAAACACTAGGCGAGAGGCCGAGCCTTCCATCCTTTACCAAGTATATAGATGCATTAAGATAACAAGGAATTATAATGATATCCCAACAAGTAAATAATGTTCCAACAAGGAACGGTCTCCAATCTTCACCTGCAACTAGCAACGCGGTAACATAGCCAATCAACGGCTTGCTAGGACATGGTGGGTTAGAAGTTTGACATGGCAATTTGGGAGGCATGAAAGCAAGTGGTAGGCATCGTAGCATAGGCATAGCAAAAGAGCGAGCATCTAGCAAAGCAAAGATAGTAGTGATTTTGAGGGTATGATCATCTTGCCTGCAAAGTTGTCAGAGTTGACTGGATCCTCGAAAGCAAACTCAACGGGCTCCTCGTTAGCGAACTCGTCTCCCGGCTCTACCCAAACAAGACAAACAAGAAACAAGGACACAATCAACCACGTGCAAAGATCAAACAATATGGTGCAAAGATGGTATGCTATGCGGGATGCAATATGCGATGCATATGCAAGATTTGACAAGGAATGCATGAACCTGGCCTCAACTTGGAAATCCAAGTGTGCCACTGGAAAGATGAGATGAAATCACTTGAAAACGATATAAAGATCACTGAAATCAGAGTTACGGTTTGGAAAATGGCAAGGAATTCAAATATGACCACGTTTTGCGATTTACAGCAAGTAGCCATTTAAATGCAACAAGACGAACATGCTACAGCACCCAAACATGGCATCAAAATACATGGCAGGGATCCACTCATGATGCTTAACAAAAGTCTAGCAGTGAGCTACGGCCAATTCATCCATTAACAGATTCAAACAAGCATGGCAAAAATGCATTTGACAAACAGATTTCAGACGTAGTGAAATTAACACTTGTCTGGAATTTCAGATCAGATAGCACTCTTTGGAGCATGAAAACTATATGCTACAGAACCTGAACATGGCAAAGTAAAGCGTGGCATGGAGCTACTCAAAGATCTTAACAAAAGTCCCTTAGTGACCTTGAGCCAAAAGGGATCAGAAAATACATTTGCAAGCATGTGAACATGGAAAAAACATAATCAGTTCTTAGACTTAGTGAAAACTGGAGCATGTTGAAAACAGATATCAAGTAGGCATGTTTACGAGCTCGATGCACTCACTACAGAGCAAGTCATGACAAGCTAAGCATACACCAATCAAGAATACACAAAATGCAAGCTAGACATGGCAAGAACAATATCATAGCATGCACGGATCAACTACAACATCCTCGGCAAAATTGCTAACAAGTAGACAATCTGCCCAGATTCACGAAATGACAAAAGTAGAGCTCGATTGACTCAAGCTAGGTTGCTCCAAAATTTCAAACAAAGACATGGATGGATAGAGCACTACAAGATTAGCAAAACATCCTTACTGATCATCCTCAAAAGAGGCACGGATCACTTGGAAACAACATGAACATATGGCATAATGAGATAAAACAGTCCAAGGACTTAGTGGAAATGCTAAGTCCCTGAAATCAGCATTAACAAATGACTCACTTTGCAAGCTTGTGCTAGTCACCACACACATCACAAAAATACATGGGGTGCACATCTGGATAGATGGCAAAACATATAACAAAACACATGTAGAGCTCATGGGCATATCATGCACACAATAATCATGGCAAAAATGACAAATATCTAATTGAAGCAGCAGATCTGACAATTATCTCAAATAGCACTCTTCTAACAGCATTTCGGGCATCAATATGAACTCAAATGAAAATGATGCAATGAGATCAAATAATGTACTCTCTGAGACGAATATTTTGATATGCTATATGCCCAAAACAGAGCTACGGATGTGGAGTTACGGCATGATGAACATGAGCAAATAATTAGGGTTTCGGGCAGGAAAGTCAACCGAGACGGGATCTCAGATCCAGATCCGGGGCACGGTTCATGAGGTTCGCCGGATTCGGAGGTGGGCCACCGGAGTGGAACTTGGAGCTCGCCGTACTTGGAGATGGGGGCACGCCGGCCGGAGGGGTGCGGCGGAGGCGGAGGAGGGAGACGAGGCGGCGAACGGCGGCGGTTGTCGGCGCCGGCCTCGGCAGGCGCTGCGGGCGCGGGCGCCGGCGAGCGGCTAGGCGAGCACCGACGGAAGGAAAGGCGGTGGCCGCGGCGGAGGTGCGGCGACCCGGGCGCGGGGAAGAAGACCCCGGGGCGGCGCGGGTGGCGATGGGCCTTGGGGGCCCGATCCGGGCCTCCCGGGCCGAGGTGGCGGCGATGTGGGCGCGAGGCGGCGGCGAATGGGGGCGTGCCACTTGGCGGAGGTGGTGGAAGTCGGACTCATCCGGCGCCGGCGGACGTTGTCCGGCGCACGGAGGAAGAAGAGAGCTAGGGTTTCGGGGAAGAGATCCGAAATTTCAGGAGTGGGTCTATTTATAGGCATAGAGGGAGCTTGGAGAGTCCAAATGAGGTGAGGTTTTTGGCCACGCGATCGTGATCGAACGCTCTAGATGATGGAGAGGGTTTTGATCGGTTTTGGGCTAAAATGGAGGGGCGTTGGGCTGCAACACACACGAGGCCTTTTCGGTCCCTCGGTTAACCGTTGGAGCATCAAACGAAGTCCAAATGGTACGAAACTTGACAGGCGGTCTACCGGTAGTAAACTAAGGCCGCTTGGCAAGTCTCGGTCCTATCCGGAAATGTTTAATCCCCACACACGAAAGAAAGGTAGAATTGACCACCGGAGGAGAACGAAGCGCCGAAATGCAAAACGGACAACGGGGAAAATGTTCGAATGCATGCGATGAACACGTATGCAAATGCAATGCACATGATGACATGATATGAGATGCATGACAATGATAACAACACACGGAGACAAAAACCCGAACCCAAGAAAATAAAATAACTTAACGCCGGAAACGGCAAGAGTTGGAGTACATATTGGGTAAATCACATCCGGGGTGTTACAACACTCCACCACTACGAAAGGATCTCGTCCCGAGATCTAGGACTGAAAGAACGCCGGGTACTCAAAACGGAGGTGATCCTCGCATTCCCAGGTAGCTTCACGGTCGGAATGGTGTGACCACTTGACTTTGAGGAATTTGATTGACTTGTTGCGAGTCTTGCGTTCAGTCTCTTCAAGAATAGCAATGGGGTGCTCACGATAAGAGAGATCTTCTTGGAGCTCAATGTCCTCGAAGTTGACGGTGCGGTCCGGAGTCTTGAAGCACTTTCGAAGCTGAGAGACATGGAACACGTCATGAACATTTGCAAAGTTTGAAGGAAGCTCGAGTTGATAGGCGAGATCGCCTCTCTTGCTGACAATCTTGAAAGGTCCCACGTATCTGGGGGCAAGCTTCCCTTTGATACCGAAGCGACGAGTACCTTTCATTGGAGAGACGCGGAGGTACATATGATCTCCGATCTCGAAAGCCAAATCATGGTGCTTACTATCATAGTAGCTCTTCTGGCGGGATTGGGCTGCTTTGAGGTTATCTCGAATGACTTTGCACATTTCCTCTGCCTCTGTGATTAAGTCATTTCCCAGAAGTTGACGTTCACCGGTTTCAGACCAGTTGAGAGGGGTACGGCACTTCCTGCCATACAGAATTTCAAATGGGGCCTTACCCAAACTTGCTTGAAAACTGTTGTTGTAGGAGAATTCAGCGTAAGGAAGACAATCCTCCCACTTCATGCCGAAGGAGATCACACAAGCCCTGAGCATATCTTCAAGAATCTGATTGACACGCTCGACTTGACCGCTAGTTTGAGGATGGAAAGCTGTGCTGAAGCGGATGTTGGTGCCCATGGCCTTCTGAAAGGAATCCCAAAACTTGGAGGTAAAGATGCTACCACGGTCTGAAGATATCACTTGTGGAATACCGTGCAGAGAGACAATTCGAGAGGTATAGAGTTCCGCCAATTGAGCTGTAGTGATTGACTCTTTGATAGGCAGAAAGTGAGCCACTTTAGTGAGTTTGTCGATGACAACGAATATAGCATCATTGCCACGCTTGGACTTTGGAAACCCAGTCACGAAGTCCATCTCAATGTGGTCAAACTTCCATTCTGGAATGGCAAGAGGTTGGAGGAAACCAGCTGGCCTTTGGTGTTCTGCCTTCACTCTTCTGCAGACATCACACTCATTCACGAATTGAGCAATCTCGCGCTTCATTCGAGTCCACCAATAAGCCTGCTTGAGGTCCTGATACATCTTCATGCTCCCAGGGTGGATGGAGAGGAGAGAATTGTGAGCCTCGTTCATGATCACTTTACGAAGGTCACCTTTGGGCACAACAATACGATCCTCGAAGAAGAGAGTATCCTTGTCATCAAGGCGGTAGCACTTGTACTTGGGTTGACTCTTGGCAATCCCTCACCTTTTTCACCATAGCATCAAGAAGCTGGGCTTGACGAATCTGGTCTTCCAAAGTAGGAGAGACTTGAAGGTTGGCGAGGAAACCTTGAGGAACAACTTGCAGATTAAGTTTGCGGAAAGCTTCACAAAGCTCGGGTTGATAAGGCTTGAGAATCAGACTGTTGCAGTAAGCCTTCCTGCTCAATGTGTCAGCAATCACATTGGCCTTGCCTGGAGTATACTCGATACTCGGATTATACTCTTGAATCATTTCGACCCATCGAGTTTTCCTGAGATTGAGATTAGGCTGAGTGAAGATGTACTTGAGACTCTTGTGGTCGGTGAAGATGTCCACTTTTCTTCCCAATAAGAGATGTCTCCAAGTCAAAAGAGCATGCAAAACTGCCACCAACTCGAGATCATGAGTGGGTTAGTTCTTCTCATTGGGCTTCAACTGACGAGAGGTATAAGCCACAACTTTCTTCTCTTGCATCAACACTGCGCCGAGGCCTGGGAGAGAGGCATCGCAAAAGACCTCGTACGGCTTGGATTCATCAGGTGGAGTCAGAACTGGAGCAGTGACCAATTTCTCAAACAAAGTGTTGAAAGCAATGTCACACTCCGGAGACCAAACGTACTTGACGTGCTTCTGGAGAAGATTTGAGAGAGGCTTCACGATCTTAGAAAAGTTTTCAACGAATCGACAGTAGCTAGCGAGACCGAGGAAGCTACGGAGTTGCTTCACGTTCTGAGGAGGTTCCCAATTCACAATTGCAGACACCTTCTCAGGATTCACCGCAATGCCCTTGGCAGAGATGATATGACCAAGATAAAGAACCTCATCGAGCCAAAATTCGCACTTGGAGAACTTGGCATAAAACTTGTGTTCCCTCAGCTTATCGAGTACCAAACACAAGTGCTTGGCATGATCTTCCTTGTTCTTCGAGAAAACCAGAATGTCGTTGAGATAGACCAAAACGAAGTCATTGGTGTAGGCGTTGAAGATGAAGTTCATCATGTGAGAGAATGTCGGAGGAGTGTTGATGAGGCCAAAAGACATGACAATGTATTCATATGAACCATAGCTTGTCCTAAAAGCCGTCTTGGGAATATCTTACTCATGGATTCGAATCTGATGATAACCCATACGGAGATCAAGCTTGGAGAATACTTGGGCACCTTTGAGTTGTTCGAACAGCTCGTTGATGTTGGGAAGTGGGTATTTATTCTTGATAGTCTTCTTGTTCAATGGACGGTAATCAACACAAAGTCCGTCCGTTCCATCCTTCTTCTTCACAAAAAGAACACCACAACCCCACGGAGAAGAACTAGGTCGGATGAGGCCCATTCTCTCTTGAATATCGAGTTGCTTCTTCAGCTCCTTCAACTCTTCAGGTCCAAGCTTGTAAGGACGCTTGCACACTGGTTCCGTGCCGGGCTCAAGATCGATGACGAATTCAACTGGCCGGTGCGGAGGCATTCCTGGAAGCTCTTCTGGAAAGACGTCTTGATATTCGCAAACGACTGGGATTTGCGAGATAGCATCCAGTTCACCCTTCTCATTGAGAGAAAACAGACGGATGGTATCATCACAAGCAGCAAAGACAATTACATCCTCAGACGAATGAGTCAATTGAATCTGCCTTGCAGCACAATCAAGATGTGCCTTGTGCTTAGAAAGCCAATCCATTCCGAGAATAAGATCAATATCCGAATTACCAAGAACCACCGGAGAAGAAAGAAACTTGTAGTCGCCGAACGTGATAGAGATATCGGGAGAAACCAAACTAGAAGTCAAAAGCTTGCCAGGAGAAACAACTTGCATGACTTTGGGCATGATCTCAGTATCAACATTGTGCTTCGATGCAAAAGGGCATGACAAGAAAGAATGCGATGCACCAGTGTCAAAAAGAACTTTTGCAGGGATATCGTTAACAGGAAGGTTACCCATGATGACATCTGACGAGTCCTCTGCCTGAGCTGCATTCATCAAGTTGACCTTGGCGTGCTTGGGGTTATGCTTGACCACAGCTGTACTTGCCGATCTCACAGGAGGAGGAGGAAGACGCCTCTGACTGAAGCATTGTTGGCATAGTGACCCTTCTGTTGGCACTTGTTGCACGTGACTTCTGAAAGCGGACGGTGATACGGAGCACTTGATCTTGGAGCTTGAGACGAAGTCTTGTTCTGAAAGGCAGGGTTGGGTGGGTGGGAAGATCCACTGCCACCTTTGCTCTTCTGCTGATACGGCTGACGGAACGGAGGAGGAGGAAGCCAATACTTCTGCTGCTTGGCCACTTGAGTAGAGGAAGAAGGAGTAGCATCTCTGACTCGCTTCTTGGAAGCATCACATCTCAGTTGAGCGGCCTCTTGCTTCAATGCCATGTTGTAGAACTCATCGTACCTCAAGGGCTCAAAGAGAACAAGAGCTAGCTGAATTTCTTCTCTGAGACCACCCCTGAACTGGTATATCATGCTCTTCTCATCAGGGACGTCCTGCTTAGCAAAGCGGGCGAGCTTCTGAAACAACTTGTTGTAGTCATAGACAGACAAAGAGCCTTGCTTCAGGTTGCGGAATTCCTCACGCTTTCTTTCAACCACGCTCTAAGGAATATGATGAGCTTTGAAGTCTTGACGGAATTCATTCCAGGTAATCGCACGTCCACCTCTGGAATCCTTGTACTGCTGGAACCATTCTGCAGCTTGGTCTTTGAGTTGGAAGGAAGCGAACTTGACGAAGTCCTTAGGCCTGACGTTACTGCACTCGAAATGCTTGCACAGATCCACGAGCCAATCGTCAGCATCAGTTGCCTCCACACAATTGCTGAAAGTCTTTGGCCCGTTAGCAAGGAACTGGTTGAGTGTAGCAAAGTGATTCTGATTGTTGCCTTGGTTGCCTTGGTTCGCTTGATTGCGCTTTTGAATAATTTGCATGATCAACTGTGTGTTTGCATTGGTTGCGGCCATCACAGCTTGCCA
The DNA here is from genome assembly GCF_002162155.2 of Triticum dicoccoides. Lineage (NCBI taxonomy): Eukaryota > Viridiplantae > Streptophyta > Magnoliopsida > Poales > Poaceae > Triticum > Triticum dicoccoides. The sequence continues at coordinate 606,937,931 of NC_041386.1, forward strand.
TGCCTCCGGAGGAGGTGGAGGTGGTGGCGGATCCTGATTCTGATTATGATTGGTGCTCTTAGCGGGAGCCATCCTGAATAGGTTGACCACCGTTAGCACATTGACAGATAAAATGAAGCTGAATCCAATGGAATGAAAATTGCAACATAAGGTCTTCACATCCGAACAAAATGAACGAATGCATTCCTCTTGAAATGGTCACATATCCATAAATTGAGAAGCCACTTAGAATTTAGGTAGAGAAATAAATCAACAAGGTACGGATCAAGAACGAATACTCGGTAAGAAATCCCAATCTCAAACCAAATACCCGTGGAAGAAGAACTAGAGCTACAAGAATTCCCACCTATGAAACTCCCGAACCTTTCCGGTTATGCAATCAGGTGTTGGGGATAGAGGGGAAGCATAATATCTCACCCAAATCTAGCAAATCCTACATCCAGCTGTATCCATCCTTCAACACATAACCGAGAAAAACTTCGGAAACCATCTACCTCAACCTTCGAAAAGCATCCGTTATACAAGTTATGGCGATACTCCTGAACTCCCACCCCAGTACTGGGTGGCGTCGAGGTTATCTCACCAACGAACTGCATAAACGAGATTTTCGATGTCGGCGTACTAAACTCAGGTATTCCAGAACTGCAACGATAAAATTATGACGACAACACCTCGGAGCTCAACTCCCCGGGACACTGCCACAACCCCTAAAGACAGGAGGCACCAAGAACAATGTTCTCGTCACAAAACCATCGGAACAATTCCAAGATACCCGCGTGATCCTAAATTTTTTTTAGTGAAATTTGAGAAGAGAAGAGTCAAAACTCTACGTCAGGATGCCTTACCAGAGCGATGAGGAGACTGGGAAGTAAAAACAATTCCTAAACTCTCCGATATATAATTCCTAAATGACTCAAAACATTTTTCTAGACACAACTCGGCTGCTAATAACGATCAAGCAATGGGGCTCCTAAGGCCGGGGAAGGCTCTGATTACCAACTTGTAACGCCCTCGATGCGGCTATAGCTCCCACGTGCCGAGGCATGACTTAGAGACATAACCGCATTGAAAGCAATGTCGCAAGTTAGGCAATCTTCACAACATCCCATGTAATATAAATAATAAAGGGGAGATACATAGTTGGCTTACACTCGCCACGTCAATCAAGAACATAAATAGCATTACAACAATCAAACACTCATAGCCCGACTACGGCGCCAAAATAAAAGATAACCCAACATGCGACACGGTCCCGATCACCCCAACTGGGCACCACTACTGATCATCAGGGAAAGACACGTAGTATCGTTGAGAGTCCTCGTCGAACTCCCACTTGAGCTCAAGCACGTCACCTGGAGCGGAATCATCAGGCCCTGCATCTGGTTTGGAAGTAATCTGTGAGCCACAGGGACTCAGCAATCTCGCACCCTCGCGATCAAGACTATTTAAGCTTAAAGGTAAGGCAAGGTAATTATGTGGAGCTGCAGCAAGCGACTAGCATATATGGTGACTATCCTGTTCGCAAAAGAGAGCGAGAAGAGAGGGCAAAGCGCGAATGAGAAACTAGAGAACAACCTGCGCAAGCATTACTCCAACACCGTGTTCACTTCCCGGACTCCGCCGAGAAGAGACCATCACGGCAACTCACATAGTTGATTCATTTTAATTAAATTAAGGTTCAAGTTATCTACAACCGGACATTAACAAATTCCCATCTGCCCATAACCGCGGGCACGGCTTTTGAAAGTTCAAATCCCTGCAGGGGAGTCCCAACTTAGCCCATGACAAGCTCTCATGGTCAACGAAGGAATAGACCTTCTCCCGAGACGTTTCGATCAGACTCGGTATCCCGGTTCTTCAAGACACTTCGACAGGTTAAAACAAAACCAGCAACACCGCCCGAATGTGCCGACAAATCCCGATAGGAGCTGCACATATCTCGTTCTCAGGGCACACTCAGATGAGACATCCTACTAGTAAAACCAACCCTCAAGTTGCCCCGAGCTGGCCCCGCAGTCTACTCGGTCGGACCAACACTCAGAGGAGCACTGGCCCGGGGGGGGGATTAAATAAGATGACCCTCGAGCTCCGAAAACCCATAGGAAAAAGAGGCTAGGTGGCAAATGGTAAAACCAAGGTTGGGCATTGCTGGAAAAGCTTTAATCAAGGCGAACTATCAAGGGGTTCCCATTATAACCCAACCGCGTAAGGAATGCAAAAATCCGGGAACATAACACCGATATGACGGAAAGTAAGGCGGTAAGAGTGGAACAAAACACTAGGCGAGAGGCCGAGCCTTCCACCCTTTACCAAGTATATAGATGCATTAAGATAACAAGGCAATATAATGATATCCCAACAAGTAAATAATGTTCCAACAAGGAACGGTCTCCAATCTTCACCTGCAACTAGCAACGCTATAAGAAGGGCTGAGCAAAGTAACATATCCAATCAACGGCTTGCTAGGACATGGTCGGTTAGAAGTTTGACATGGCAATTTGGGAGGCATGAAAGCAAGTGGTAGGCATCATAGCATAGGCATAGCAAAAGAGCGAGCATCTAGCAAAGCAAATATAGTAGTGATTTTGAGGGTATGATCATCTTGCCTGCAAAGTTGTCAGAGTTGACTGGATCCTCGAAAGCAAACTCAATGGGCTCCTCGTTAGCGAACTCGTCTCCTGGCTCTACCCAAACAAGACAAACAAGAAACAAGGACACAATCAACCACGTGCAAAGCTCAAACAACATGGTGCAAAGATGGTATGCTATGCGGGATGCAATATGCGATGCATATGCAAGATTTGACAAGGAATGCATGAACCTGGCCTCAACATGGAAATCCAAGTGCGCCACTGGAAAGATGAGATGAAATCTCTTGAAAACGATATAAAGATCACCGGAATCGGAGTTACGGTTTGGAAATGGCAAGCAATTCAAATATGACCACGTTCTGCGATTTACAGCAAGTAGCCATCTAAATGCAACAAGACGAACATGCTACAGCACCCAAACATGGCATCAAAATACATGGCAGGGATCCACTCATGATGCTTAACAAAAGTCTAGCAGTGAGCTACGGCCAATTCATCCATTAACAGGTTAAAACAAGCATGGCAAAAATGCATTTGACAAACAGATTTCAGACTTAGTGAAATTAACACTTGTCTGGAATTTCAGATCAGATAGCACTCTTTGGAGCATGAAAACTATATGCTATAGGACCTGAACATGGCAAAGTAAAGCATGGCATGGAGCTACTCAAAGAGCTTAACAAAAGTACCTTAGTGACCTTGAGCCAAAAGGGATCAGAAAATACATTTGCAAGCATATGAACATGGCAAAAACATAATCAGTTCTCAGACTTAGTGAAAATTGGAGCACGCTGAAAACAGATATCAAGTAGGCATGTTTACGAGCTCGATGCACTCACTACAGAGCAACTCATGACAAGCTAAGAATACACCAATCAAGAATACACAAAATGCAAGCTAGACATGGCAAGAACAATAGCATAGCATGCATGGATCAACTACAACATCCTCGGCAAAATTGCTAACAAGTAGACAATCTGCCCAGATTCACGAAATGACAAAAGTAGAGCTCGATTAACTCAAGCAAGTGTGCTCCAAAATTGCAAAAAAAGACATGGATGGATAGAGCACTACAAGATTAGCAAAACATCCTTACTGATCATCCTCAAAAGAGGCACGGATCACTCGGAAACAACATGAACATATGGCATAGTGAGATAAAACAGTCCAAGGACTTAGTGGAAATGCTAAGTCCCTGAAATCAGCATTAACAAATGCCTCACTTTTCAAGCTTGTGCTAGTCACCACACACATCACAAAAATACATGGGTTGCACCTCTAGATAGATGGGAAAACATATAACAAAACACATGTAGAGCTCATGGGCATATCATGAACACAATAATCATGGAAAAAATGACAAATATCTAATTGGAGCAGCAGATCTGACAATTATCTCAAATAGCACTCTTCTAACAGCATTTCGGTCATCAAGATGAACTCAAATGAAAATGATGCAATGAGATGAAATGATGTACTCTCTGAGATGAACATTTTGATATGCTATATGCCCAAAACGGAGCTACGGATGCGGAGTTACGACATGATGAACATGAGCAAATAATTAGGGTTTCGGACAGAAAAGTCAACCGAGACAGGATCTCAGATCCAGATCCGGGGCATGGTTCACGAGGTTCGCCTGATTCGGAGGTGGGCCGCCGGAGTGGAACTTGGAGCTTGCCGGACTTGGAGATGGGGGCACGCCGGCCGGAGGGGTGCGGCGGAGGCGGAGGAGGGAGACGAGGCGGCGAATGGCGGCGGTTGTCGGCGCCGGCCTCGGCAGGCGCGGCGGGCGCGGGCGCCGGCAAGCGGCCAGGCGAGCGCCGGCGGAAGGAAAGGCGGCGGCCGCGGCGGAGGTGCGGCGACCCGGGCGCGGGGAAGAAGACCCCGGGGCGGCGTGGGTGGCAATGGGCCTCGGGGGCCCGATCCGGGCCTCCCGGGCCAAGGTGGCGGCGATGTGGGCGCGAGGCGGCGGCGAATGGGGGCGTTCCACATGGCGGCGGTGGTGGAAGTCGGACACGTCCGGCGCCGGCGGACGTTGTCCGGCGCATGGAGGAAGAAGAGAGCTAGGGTTTCGGGGAAGAGATCCGAAATTTCGGGAGTGGGTCTATTTATAGGCATAGAAGGAGCTAGGAGAGTCCAAATGAGGTGCGGTTTTCGGCCACGCGATCGTGATCAGATGCTCTAGATGATGGAGTGGGTTTTGGTGGGTTTTGGGCCAAAATGGAGGGGTGTTGGGCTGCAACACACACGAGGCCTTTTCGGTCCCTCGGTTAACCGTTGGAGCATCAAACGAAGTCCAAATGGTACGAAACTTGACAGGCGGTCTACCGGTAGTAAACCAAGGCCGCTTGGCAAGTCTCGGTCCAATCCGGAAATGTTTAATCCCCACACACGAAAGAAAGGTAGAATTGACCACCGGAGGAGAACGAAGCGCCGGAATACAAAACGAACAACGGGGAAAATGCTCGAATGCATGAGATGAACATGTATGCAAATGCAATGCACATGATGACATGATATGAGATGCATGACAACGATAACAACACACGGAGACAAAAACCCGAACCCGAGAAAATAAAATAACTTAATGCCGGAAACGGCAAGAGTTGGAGTACATATTGGGTAAATCACATCCGAGGTGTTACAAGTGCTTAGCTTTGGGTTCAATCTTGAGGTGTCCTTTCCGACTGACAGCAGGGGCAGCAAGACATGTGTTGTATTGTCGCCATCGAGGATAAAAAGATGGGGTTTATATCATATTGCTGGAGTTTATCCCTCTACATCATGTCATCTTGCCTAATGTGTTACTCTGTTCTTATGAACTTAATACTCTAGATGCATGCTAGATAGCGGTCGATGTGTGGAGTAATAGGAGTAGATGCAGAATCATTTTGGTCTACTTGTCATGGACATGATGCCTATATACATGATCATGCCTAGATATTCTCATAACTATGCACTTTTCTATCAATTGCTCGACAGTAATTTGTTCACCCACCGTAATACTTATGCAATCTTGAGAGAAGCCACTAGTGAAAGCTATGCTCCCCTGGTCTATTTTTTATCATATAAGTTTCCAATCTATTTTATTTTGCAATCTTTACTTTCAATCTATATCATAAAAATACCAAAAATATTTATCTTATTATTATTATCTCTATCAGATCTCACTCTCGTAAGTGACCGTGAAGGGATTGACAACCCCTTTATCGCGTTGGTTGCGAGGTTCTTATTTGTTTGTGTAGGTACGAGGGACTTGCATATAGTTTCCTATCGGATTGATACCTTGGTTCTCAAAAACTGAGGGAAATACTTATGCTACTTTGCTGCATCACCCTTTCCTCTTCAAGGGAAAGCCAACGCAGTGCTCAAGAGGTAGCAAGAAGGATTTCTGGCACCGTTGCCGGGGAGGTCTATGCACAAGTCAAGACATACCAAGTACCTATCACAAACTCTTATCCCTCGCATTACATTATTTTTCATTTTCCTCTCATTTTCCTATCCCCACTTCACCCTTGCTGTTTTATTCGCCCTCTTTTTCCGTTCGCCTCTTTCTGGCTAGCTTCTTGTGTCTCTGTGTTAGATTGTTGGCTTCACTGTCATGGCTAGTCCCTTATCTGCCCCTTTGTGTCCCGAGTTTGAAGTTCTATACTACAAACAAAGACAAGGAGAAAATTTAAAAGATGCTTGGTTTAGGATGATGTAATCTTATCATAATTGCACGTTAGAGGTGAATTTTAGAATTTTACTTCACAATTTTTATGTTGGACTAAATATGTCACATAGACAACTCTGGGATTGCGTTGAGGAAATTTTATTGAAACGGATCCGAGTTTTGCTCATGAAATCATAGAGGGGATAGTGGGAACACTACCTCAACAAAAGGGGACACATCATATCCAGGAAGAGACACAATTTTTTGACAATATTTGCGAAGTAACGAAAATTTTACAAAAGTCTCTTGAACCTCTTAAGAGTGTTGGCGGAAACCTTCACCGCATGAATATGTTAATTACCCTTTGTGATAAGCGGTTGGATTCTTTAGATCTAAAAATTTCCTAATATGAAGGGAAACGTAAAGAACCTCCCGGATTCAAGCATGACTCCGCTAAAAAAATTAAAACCAAAGATGATAAACGATAGCGCTTGTTGGGAGGCAACCCAATTTTATTTTTGTTTCTTGCTTTTTGGTTATGTTTAATAATAAATAATTCATCTAGCCTATGTTTACATGTGGTTTTATGCTTTTTAATTAGTGTTGGTGCCAAGTAGAACCTTTGGGAAGACTTGGGGGAAGTTTTTGTGATCTTCCTGTAAAAAACAGAAAATTTAGCGCTCACAAGATTTGCTGCCATTTTTTTTACTGGAGAGAGCGATTAGGTTGATTCTTTTTGCAGATGATTAATAGGGAAATGAATCACGTCCACCATTTTATTTAAGAATTTTTGGGGTTACAGAAGTATTAGAAACCTACAGATCACTACAGATTGTTCTGTTTTTGACAGATTCTGTTTTCCATGTGTTGTTCGCTTATTTTGATGAATCTATGGCTAGTATCGGAGAGTTTGAACCATAGAGAAGTTAGAATACAGTAGGTTTAACACCAATATAAATAAATAATGAGTTCATTAAAGTACCTTAAGTGGTGGTTTGTTTTCTTTTACTAACGGAGCTCATGAGATTTTCTGTTGAGTTTTGTGTTGTGAAGTTTTCAACTTTTGGGTAAAGATTTGATGGATTTTGGAATAAGGAGTGGCAAGAGCCTAAGCTTGGGGATGCCCAAGGCACCCCAAGGTAAAATCCAAGGACAACCAAAATCCTAAGCTTGGGGATGCCCCGGAAGTCATCCCCTCTTTTGTCTTCATCCATCGATAACTTTACTTGAGGCTATATTTTTATGAACCACATGATATGTGTTTTGCTTGGAGCGTCTTGTATGATTTGAGTCTTCGCTTTTTTGTTTACCACAATCATCCTTGCTGTACACACCTTTTGGGAGACACACACATGAATTGGAATTTATTAGAATACTCTATGTGCTTCACTTATATCTTTTGATCTAGATAATTTTGTTCTAGTGCTTCACTTATATCTTTTAGAGCACGGTGGTGGTTTTATTTTATAGAAATTATTGATCTCTCATGCTTCATGACACGTCCATTTTGCATCATGCTTTTATATCGATATTTATTGCATTATGGGTTGTTATTGCACATTACGTCACAATACTTATGCCTATTTTCTCTTATTTGACAATGTTTACATGAAGAGGGGGAATGCTGGCAGCTGGAATTCTGGGCTGGAAAAGGAGCAAATATTAGAGACCTATTCTGCACAACTCCAAAAGTCCTGAAACTTCACGGGAGCACATTTCAGAATATATAAAAAATACTGGGCGAAAGGAGTACCAAAGGGAGGCCACCCACCGTCCACGAGGGTGGGGGGCGTGCCCTACCCCCTGGGTACGCCTCCTTCCTCGTGGGCCCCCTGGCAGCCCTCTGATGCCCATCTTTGGCTATATGGAGTCTTTCGTCGAGGAAAAAATCATAAGCAATCTTTCGGGATGAAACTCCGCCGCTACGAGGCGGAACCAATCTAGGGCTCCGGCGGAGCTGTTCTGCCGGGGAAACCTCCCTCTGGGAGGGGGAAATTATCACCATCGTCATCACCAATGATCCTCTCATTGGGAGGGGGTCAATCTCCATCAACATCTTCACTAGCACCATCTCATCCCAAACCCTAGTTCATCTCTTGTATCCCAAAGCCTCAGATTGGTACCTGTGGGTTGCTAGTAGTGTTGATTACTCCTTGTAGTTGATGCTAGTTGGTTTATTTGGTGGAAGATCATATGTTCAGATCCATTATGCATATTAATACCCCTTTGAGTATGAACATGAATATGATTTGTGAGTAGTTATGTTTGTTCCTGGGGACATGGGAGAAGTCTTGCTATAAGTAGTCATGTGAATTTGGTATTCGTTCGATATTTTGATGAGATGTATGTTGTCTTTCGTCTAGTGGTGTCATGTGAACATCGACTACATACACTTCACCATTGTTTGGGACTAGAGGAAGGCATTGGTAAGTAATAAGTAGATGATGGGTTGCTAGAGTGACAGAAGCTTAAACCCTAGTTTATGCGTTGCTTCGTAAGGGGCTGATTTGGATCCATATGTTTCATGCTATGGTTAGCTTTACCTTAATACTTCTGTTGTAGTTGCGGATGCTTGCAATAGGGGTTAATCATAAGTGGGATGATTGTCCAAGGAAGGGCAGTACCCAAGCACTGGTCCACCCACATATCAAATTATCGAAGTACCGAACGCGAATCATATGAACGTGATGAAAACTAGCTTGACTATAATTCCCATTTGTCCTTGGGAGCGCTTTCCTTTATATAATATTCTGTCCAGGCTTGTCCTTCGCTACAAAAAGGATTGGGCCATCTTGCTGCACCTTATTTAATTTTATTACTTTTTACCCGTTACCAATTATCTTATCACAAAACTATCTGTTACCGATAATTTCAGTGCTTGCAGAAAATACCTTGCTGAAAACCGCTTATCATTTCCTTCTGCTCCTCCTTGGGTTCGACACTCTTACTTATCGAAAAGGCTATGATAGATCCCCTACACTTTTGGGTCATCAAGACTCTTTTCTTGCGCCGTTGCCGGGGAGTGAAGCGCCTTTGGTAGGTGGAATTTGGTAAGGAAGAATTTATATAGTGTGCTGAAATTTACTGTCACTTGTTACTATGGAACAGAATCCTTTGAGGGGCTTGTTTGGGGTATCTTCACCCCGACCAATAGAGCAAAGAGTTGCTCCCCAACCTACTGAAAATGTTTACTTTGAAATTCCTTAGGGTATGATAGAGAAACTGCTAGCTAATCCTTTCACAGGTGATGGAACATTGCATCCCGATTTGCACCTAATCTATGTGGATGAAGTTTGTCGATTATTTAAGCTTGCAGGTATGCCCGAGGATGTTATCAAGAAAAAATATTCCCTTTATCTTTGAAGGGAGAGGCATTGACATAATGTGGGATCATGGAACTACAACCAATTGAAATTGGAATTTCACTAGAAGTTTTATCCTATGCATCTTGTTCATCGTGATCGTAATTACATATATAATTTTTGGCCTCGCGAAGGAGAAAGCATCGCTCAAGCTTGGGGGAGGCTTAAGTTAATGTTATATTCATGCCCCAATCATGAGCTCTCAAAATAAATGATTATTCAAAAAATTTATGCTCGCCTTTCTCTCAGTAATCGCTCCATGCTCCATACTTCTTTTACTGGATTTTTATGATGAAGACTATTGAATTCAAATGGGATTTATTGGAAAGAATTAAACACAACTCTGAAGATTGGGATCTCGATGAAGGTAAGGTGTCAGGTATAACACCTAAGTATGATTGTGTTAAATCTTTTATGGATACCGATGCTTTCCGCGAATTTGGCACTAAACATGGACTTGACTCTGAGATAGTAGCTTCTTTCTGTGAATCCTTTGCTATTCATGTTGATCTCCCTAAGAAGAAGTGGTTTAAATGTAATCCTCCCATTGAAGTAAAAGTAGTTGCACCTATTAAAGTTTAAGAAAAGACTATCACTTATAATGATCCTGTTGTTCCTACTGCTTATATTGAGAAACCACCTTTCCCTGTTAGAATAAAGGATCGTGCTAAAGCTTCAATTGTGGTTCGTAAGAGTAATACTAGAACACCTACTCCCTTTGAGCAAATTAAAGTTGAGCCTAGTGTTGCTATGGTTAAAGATCTCTTGGCTGATAATATTGATGCGCATGTTATTTACTTCTGTGATGAAGCTGCTAGAATTGCTAGACCCGATACGAAAAATAAACAAAGACCTATTGTAGGCATGCCTGTTATTTCTGTTAAAATAGGAGATAATTGCTATCATGGCTTATGTGATATGGGTGCTAGTGCAAGTGCAATACCCCATTCCTTATATAAAGAAATTATGCATAATATTGCACCAGCTAAGTTAGAGGAAATTGATGTTGCAATTAAGCTTGCCAATAGAGATACCATTTCACCAGTTGGAATTGTTAGAGATGTTGAAGTCTTGTGTGGGAAAGTTAAATATCCTGCTGATTTTCTTGTTCTTGATTCCCCACAAGATGAATTTTGTCCCATTATATTTGGTAGACCCTTCTTGAATACTGTTAATGCTAAGATAGATTGCAATAAGGATATTGTTTCTATTGGTTTGGGGGATATGTCTCATGAGTTTAATTTTGCTAAATTTCGCAGACAACCCCATGATAAAGAATTGACTAGTAAAGATGAAATTATTGGTCTTGCTTCTATTGCCGTGCCTACTACTGATCCTTTAGAACAATATTTGCTAGACCATGAAAATGATATATTTATTAATGAAATAAGGGAAATAGATGAAGTATTATTTAAACAGGGACCTATTTTGAAACACAACTTGCCTATTGAAATCCTAGGGGATCCTCCTCCACCCAAGGGTGATCCCGTGTTTGAGCTTAAACGTTTACCTGATACTCTTAAATATTCTTATCTTGATGAGAAAGAGATATATCCTGTTATTATTAGTGCTAAACTTTCAGAGCATGTAGAAAAGAAATTATTGAAAACTTTGAACTAGCACCGTGCTGCTATTGGATATACTCTTGATGATCTTAAGGGCATTAGTCCCACTCTATGCCATCACACAATAAAATTGGAGAAAGACGCGAAACCGGTTGTTGATCACCAACGACAGTTAAATCCTAAGATGAAAGAAGTGGTAAGAAAAGAAATATCAAAGCTTCTGGAGGCAGGTATAATTTATCCCATTGCTGATAGTCAGTGGGTAAGTCCTGTCCATTGTGTCCCTAAGAAGGGAGGTATTATTGTTGTTCCAAATGATAAAGATTAATTGGTCCCACAAACAATTGTTACATGTTATAGAATGGTAATTTATTTCCGCAAATTAAATAAAGCTACTAAAGAGGATAATTACCCTTTACCTTTTATTGATCAAATGCTAGAAAGATTATCCAAACATACACATTTTTGCTTCCTAGATGGTTATTCTGGTTTCTCTCAAATACCAGTGTCAAAAGAGGATCAAGGAAAGACAACTTTTACTTGCCCTTTCGGTACATTTGCTTATAGACGTATGCCTTTTGGTTTATGCAATGCACCTGCTACCTTTCAAAGATGTATGACTGCTATATTCTCTGACTTCTGTGAAAAGATTGTTGTGGTTTTCATGGATGATTTCTCCGTTTACGGAACTTCTTTTGATGATTGATTAAGAAACCTTGATCGAGTTTTCCAGAGATGTGAAGAAACTAATCTTGTCTTGAATTGGGAGAAGTGGCACTTTATGGTTAATGAAGGTATTGTCTTGGGGCATAAAATTTTTGAAAGAGGTATTGAAGTTGATAAAGCTAAAGTTGATGCCATTGAAAAGATGATGTGTCCTAAGGACATTAAAGGTATAAGAAGCTTCCTTGGTTATGCCGGTTTTTATAGGAGGTTCATTAAGGACTTCTCTAAAATTTCTAGGGCTCTGACTAATCTCTTACAAAAAGATGTTCCTTTTGTGTTTGATGATGATTGTGTAGAAGCATTTGAAATACTTAAGAAAGCTTTGATATCTGCACCTATTGTTCAACCTCTAGATTGGAATTTACCATTTGAAATCATGTGTGATGCTAGTGATTATGCTGTAGGGGCTGCTCTAGGACAAAGAGTTGATAAGAAATTAAATGTTATCCAATATGCTAGTAAAACTCTAGACAGTGCTCAAAGAAATTATGCTACTACTGAGAAAGAATTTTTAGCAGTTGTTTTTGCTTGTGACAAGTTCAGACCCTATATAGTTGATTCTAAAGTAACTATTCACATTGATCATGCTGCTATTAAATACCTTATTGAAAAGAAAGATGCTAAACCTAGACTTATTAGATGGGTTCTCCTACTACAAGAATTTGATTTGCATATTATTGATGGAAAGGGAGCTGAGAACCCCGTTGCAAACAACTTGTCTAGGTTAGAGAATGTTCTTGATGACCCACTACCTATTGATGATAGCGTTCTTGATGAACAATTAGCTGTGATAAATGCCTCCCGTACTGCTCCATGGTATGCTGATTATGCTAATTATATTGTTCCTACATTTATACCACCTAGTTTCACATACCAGCAAAACAAAAAGTTCTTCTATGAGTTAAGGAATTACTTTTGGGTTGACCGATGCATGCTACCTGTTGAGCACTGCGTTAGTTTTCCCTTGAAGAGAAAAGGGTGATGCATCAAAGTAGCGTAAGTATTTCCCTCAGTTTTTGAGAACCAAGGTATCAATCCAGTAGGAGATCACGCTCGAGTCCCACACACCTACACAAACAAATAAGAACCTCGCAACCAACGCGATAAAGGGGTTGTCAATCCCTTCGCGGTCACTTACGAGAGTGAGATATGATAAAATAATATTTTTGGTATTTTTATGATAAAGATGCAAAGTAAAATAAACGCTAATAGAAATAGCTAAGTGTTGGAAGATTAATATGATGGAAGATAAACTCGGGGACTATAGGTTTCACTAGTGGCTTCTCTCAAGAGCACAAGTATTACGGTGGGTAAACGAATTACTGTCGAGCAATTGGTAGAATTGAGCATAGTTATGAGAATATCTAGGTATGATCATGTATATAGGCATCACGTCCACGACAAGTAGACCGAAACGATTCTGCATCTACTACTATTACTCCACACATCGACCGCTATCCAGCATGCATCTAGAGTATTAAGTTCATAAGAACGGAGTAATGCTTTAAGTAAGATGACATGATGTAGAGGGATAAACTCATGCAATATGATATAAAGACCATCTTTTTATCCTCAATGGAAACAATACAATACGTGCCTTGCTGCCCCTGCTGTCACTAGGAAAGGACACCGCAAGATTGAACCCAAAGCTAAGCACTTCTACCATTGCAAGAAAGATCAATCTTGTAGGCCAAACCAAACTGATAATTTGAAGAGAATTGCAAAGATAAACCAATCATACATAAAAGAATTCAGAGGAGATTCAAATATTGTTCATAGATAAACTTGATCATAAACCCACAATTCATCTGATCTCGACAAACACACCGCAAAAGAAGATTACATCGAATAGATCTCCAAAAAGTTTGAGGAGAACTTTGTATTGAGACACAAAGAGAGGGAAGAAGCCATCTAGCTAATAACTATGGACCCGAAGGTCTAAAGTGAACTACTCGCACATCACCGGAGAGTCCATGGAGTTGATGTAGAGGCCCTCCATGGTCAATGCCCCCTCAGGCGGAGCTCCGGAAAAGGACGCAAGATGGGATCTCTCGGGTACAGAAGGTTTCGTCGGTGGAATTAGGTTTTCGTGGTGCTCCTGGATGTTTGGGGGGGGGGTACGTGGATATATATAGGAGGAACAAGTAGGTCAGTGGAGCAACGAGGACCCCACGAGGGTGGAGGGCGCGCCCAGGTGGGGTACCCGTGCCCCTGCCTCGTGGCTTCATCGATTGTTTCTTGACGCCCACTCCAAGTCTCCTGGATCACGTTTGTTGAGAAAATCACGTTCCCGAAGGTTTCATTCCGTTTGGACTCCGTTTAATATTCCTTTTCTGCGAAACCCTAAAATAGGGAAAAACAACAATTTGGGCTGGGCCTCCGGTTAGTAGGTTAGTCCCAAAAATGATATAGAAGTGTAAAATAAAGCCCATTAACATCGAAAACAGATAATATAATAGCATAGAGCAATAAAAAATTATAGATACGTTGGAGACGTATCAAGCATCCCCAAGCTTAATTCCTGCTCGTCCTCGAGTAGGTAAATGATAAAACAAGAATTTTTGATGTGGAATGCTTTCTAACATATTCCTCAATGTATTTTTTTTCTTTATTGTGGCATGAATGTTCAGATCTGAAAGATTCAAGATAAAAGTTTAATATTGACATAAAAATAATAATACTTCAAGCATACTAACTAAGCAATTATGTCTTCTCAAAATAACATGGCCAAAGAAAGTTATCCCTACAAAATCATATAGTCTGGCTATGCTCTATCTTCACCCACAAAATATTTAAATCATGCACAACCCCGATGACAAGCCAAGCAATTGTTACATACTTTTGATGTTCTCAAACTTTTTCAATCTTCAGGCAATATATGAGCGTGAGCCATGGATATAGCACTATGTCGGGGGTTGGGTGCGACATATGCCAATGGATGGCTTATCATGGTGGGGGTGAGTAAAACGTCGCTGGTGCCTAGAAACAGGATGAGGCGTAGACACGAACGCCGGCGGACTTTACCCAGGTTTGGGGCTCTCCTAGGAGATAACACCCCTAGTCCTGCTCTGCGGGGTCTTCGCATGATCACTAAGGCAAAAGTGAGTACAATGGTGCTCCTCGAGCTGTATCTGTGGATAGGAGGAGGCTGGGCCAGCTCTCCCTCTTCTCTAAGGTCTGGTCTAGTTCTAATGGATCAGAACCCTTTGCATGGGTGCCCTGGGGGTTTATATAGGCCTACCCCTCAGGGGTACAATGGTAAACCTGACTGGGCCCGAGCCCAGCCATCAGTCTCTTCGCCTACCAGCCTTTGTGCCGACTGCTGGGCCCGCCGGCTGGTGGGCCCCGCTGACTGGTTTGGTAAGGAGCCGACAGGCCGTACCCGCCGCTTGCGGGTCTTGCCGGCTGCCAATTACTATAGCCGTTCCTCTAATGACGCAGGCTTGGTCATGGGGTCGTGGCTACAGCCCTGCTACCTAGTGGGCGATTACTGTAGCCACTCCCCGTCTCGTCTGGTTAATAGCATGTGGGACCCGTGGGAGGGGCAGGCCGACTTCCGGGGGACGGCTCCCTTCGGGTCTGACTGGTGGCGCTCTTGCCGTCTTCTGGACTCTCGCAGTCGGCTGTTCCTTTAGCCCGCCTCTGGAAGGCGGCTCTCCATCCTGGTGTCTTGAGGGGCGCAGTCAGCCCTGATGTCTTGAAAGGTTCTGGGCCTCTGGTTAGCCTACCCGTGGCCCATTACTCCGACAGTTGTCCCCGAAGCTGGTGAGACGCCACGGACGATCAGCCGAGGAGCCTCAACAGTTTCTTTCTCCGAGTGCTTGAGGTGAGACCTCGTTTGACTTCTGCCGGGCCGACTGGTAGGAGTCAGAGTTGCCTGGCTTTGACTTGTCCAAAAATGCTTTCGAATTCCCTGGCGGGAATTCAGTAGCGTGTGAGCTAAGCTTCCTGACCGCCACCCACTCCGTGCCCGCCATGTGGCAACCAGTGGCCGGGCCAGCCCGCCTACCCATCCGCAAGGTGGGACATGTCTGCAGGTGGGGCCCGACACTACCATGCCTCGACACGCGAGCGGATCTGCTGCGACTGTGGGGGGCAGTTGAGGTTCCCACGGAATTACTGCGCGTAGTAACTTTGCCCGATAAACATGGGGGCGTGGAGTAGTGGGCGCAGTAAATAACACAACTGCCCCCTCGGCTTGGCAGCCCACTAGGCTATAAGTAGGGGGAGGAGGGGAGACGGCGGAGCACGCACGTCCCACCTCCCCACAGCTTCTTCTTCTTCTTCCTCTCTCTCTCTCTCCCCGCTGCACCTCAAGCTACGTCGAGCGCTGCGGCAGTCTGCTCATGATGAGCTCTTCCTCCGCTGTCACGCCCCCTACGGTGCATTCCGGTACCTGGGATGGTTCGGAGGTCCATGGCGACCACGTCGATTTTCTTCGCAAGACGCGTCGGTTGCCCGACGAGGACCTCGTTCGGGTTCGTCTCGCGCCGCGGGAGGAAATTTCACCGGCGCTGCAGGAGGACGAGCGGGTCGTCTTCCGCTCGCACTGCCTGCGCGGCCTGGGCCTGCCGGCAAACAACTTCTTCCGCTCTTTCCTTGAGTTCTACGGACTCCAGCCGCACCACCTCACCCCCAACATGGTGGTGCTGCTGTCCGCCTTCGTCAGCCTGTGCGAGGGCTGCTGAAGGCCGTGGAGTAGTCGACCAGCCAGTCCTCCGGCTTCATGGAGCCGGTGTACTTGGGTGTGTCTCTGGGGAGCGTGAACCCTTTGGGGAAGGGCTCATCTCGGATGCAAGGGCCAAAACACGGCGGACCCAACTCATCTTCTTCCTCGAGCGCCAGGGATCAGTGGAGACGGTCGATCCGATGGCGGGCGTCATTCTCACCGACTCCCTCTCGGCGGCCAAGGCGGTCACCGAGCGTCGGGTGATCAACAGGCGATGGGGAGACTCGCCTTTCCTTCCGAGGGGGAGGAGGCGGACAGTCATCCCGTCGTTCCATTGTTCTTTGGCGGCCGTCTCGGTCGCGCTCTACGGTGATGCGAGTCCGACTGCGGCCGGCAGCCGGCTCCTTTTTTTCTTCTTCCGCGGACGCTGCCAGTCGGCGTCTAAGACTCGGCGCCTTGGTCTCAGCGCGGGAGCAGGTCGTCATTCCGTCGGCGCGGCGCATCAGTGTGGCAGCCGGCCTCGTTCTGCTTAGCAGCCGCGTCAAGGAGTCACTGAACGCGCTCCGTCATCAAGTGACGCTCTTCGCCCTCGAACTTGTCCAGCTCGTCCGCCGCTGCCTGGGCGGCTTGAATATTCTCCGCAGGTGTGGCGTAGATGGGGCGATTCGCCCCGAACATATCGGCGATAGCCGCACCGCACTGCTGGACCGTGCCGATGCGGCTAGGCCCAGCTGGAGCTGGCATGCCGCCCACCGCGCGATCCATCTTGCGTTGGTAGGCTTCTGACAGGCGTCTCATGCTGGCCAGCTTTTTGGCGCCTTCGACTAGCTGAAGGTGGCGTGCCTCCAGCGTCCCGGCGTCGGCATCTTCATGGATGGGCGCTGCCAGGTCTTGCAGCGCCGCGTGGAGCGGGTCGTAATCACCCCCGTTGGAGTGCTTGTCATGATCGATGACAAGCACTTCCGTGACAGGGCTTCCGCGGCTCTCCGCGCGAGGAAGCAGCTCGTCGTAGACCACCACGTTGGTGGGGAACGTGTCAAGCGACACGGTGTCGGAGTCGACCAACATCGGATCAGTGGAGCCTACGGACTCCAAGTCCCCAGCTGGCTCGCTGGCGACGTGAAGTTGATCGAGGAGGCCCGCGAGGAGGCTCTCGGGGCCACCTGTGCCCGCGTCGGATGCGGGCCAGTCGGAGAGGCAGACCTCGCCTACAAGATCGGCGAGGCAACTAGCCGCACAGGTGATTTCAGCGCAATGCAGTGCGTCGGCGCAGACTCCGTCTAGCATGCCGGGCTGGCTGCGCTCGCCAAGGAGGAAAAGGGTTCCCGTCCAGAACAGGTCTCTGGACGACGGTGCACCAGGCCCCATGGTGGGCGCCAAATGTTGGTGGTTGGGTGCGACATATGCCAATGGATGGCTTATCATGGTGGGGGCGAGTAAAACGTCGCCGGTGCCTGGAAACGGCATGAGGCGTAGACACGAACGCTGACGGGCTTTACCCAGGTTCGGGGCTCTCCTACTAGATAACACCCCTAGTCCTGCTCTGCGGGGTCTCCGCATGATCACTAAGGCAAAAGTGAGTACAATGGTGCTCCTCGAGCTGTATCTGTGGACAGGAGGAGGCTAGGCCAGCTCTCCCCCTTCTCTAAGGTCTGGTCTAGTTCTAATGGATCGGAACCCTTTGCATGGGTGCCCTAGGGGGGTTTATATAGGCCTACCCCTTAGGGGTACAATGGTAAACCTGATTGGGCGCGGGCCCAGCCATCAGTCTCTTCGCCTGCCGGCCTTTGTGCCGACTGCTGGGGCCTGCTGGCTGGTGGGCTCCGCCGACTGGTCTGATACGGAGCTGACAGGCCGTACCCGCCACTTGCGGGTCTTGCCGGCTGCCGATTACTGTAGCCGTGCCTCTAATGACGCATGCTTGGTCATGGGGTCATGGCTACAGCCCTGCTACTTGGCGGGCGATTACTGTAGCCACTCCCTGTCTCGTCTGGTTAATGGCGTGTGGGACCCGTGGGAGGGGCAGGCCGACTTCCGGGGGCCGGCTCCCTTCGGGTCCGACTGGTGGCGCTCTTGCTGTCTTCTGGACTCGCGCTGACCGGTAGGGCCCATCATCCGTGGTCCGTACCGACAGGCCGACGTGGGTGCAGGACTCTGCCTACTGTTGCTGATGTCAGGGATGGCATGGCAACAGTGCCTCGCTGGACGAAGATCTCCACTGGTACGGCGCACTGTGGCCTAACCATCCCATGAAAATGGGAGGGAGTAGGATTTACTGTTGTCACTCACGTCCCATCCCCCCTTATGAGGGCATGGGCTTTGTTGGTGTCGTGGGCGACTCCCCATGGCCGGCTTCTCTGGGAGCCGCCAGGCGGGAGTCGGCCCGTCTTGACCTCGCCTCCAGGAGTCGGCCGCACGCGGGCAGTCGGCTGTTCCTTTAGCCTGTTGGAAATATGACCTAGAGGCAATAATAAATTAGTTATTATTATATATCATTGTTCATGATAATCGTTTATTATCCATGCTAGAATTGTATCGACAGGAAACTCAGATACATGTGTGGATACATAGACAACACCATGGCCCTAGTAAGCCTCTAGTTGACTAGCTCGTCGATCAATAGATGGTTACGGTTTCCTAACCATGTACATTGGATGCCGTTGATAACGGGATCACATCATTAGGAGAATGATGTGATGGACAAGACCCAATCCTAAGCCTAGCACAAAGATCGTGTAGTTCGTTTGCTAAAGCTTTTCTAATGTCAATTATCATTTCCTTAGACCATGAGATTGTGCAACTCCAGGATACCGTAGGAGTGCTTTGGGTGTGCCAAACGTCACAACGTAACTGGGTGGCTATAAAGGTACACTACAGGTATCTCCGAAAGTGTCTGTTGGGTTGGCACGAATCAAGACTAGGATTTGTCACTCCGTGTGACGGAGAGGTATCTCTGGGCCCACTCGGTAGAACATCAACATAATGTGCACAATGTGATCAAGGAGTTGATCACGGGATGATGTGTTACGGAACGAGTAAAGAGACTTGCCGGTAACGAGATTGAACAAGGTATCGGGATACCGACGATCGAATCTCGGGAAAGTATCGTACCGCTAGACAAAGGGAATTGTATACGGGATTGATTGAATCCTTGACATCGTGGTTCATCCGATGAGATCATCGTGGAACATGTGGGAGCCAACATGGGTATCCAGATCCCGCTGTTGGTTATTGACCGAAGAGTTGTCTCGGCCATGTCTGCATGACTCCCGAACCCGTAGGGTCTACACACTTAAGCTTCGATGACGCTAGGGTTATAGGGAATAGATATACATGGTTATCAAATGTTGTTCAGAGTCCCGGATGAGATCCCGGACATCACGAGGAGTTCCGGAATGGTCCGGAGGTAAAGATTTATATATGGGAAGTCCTGTTTTGGTCACCGGAAAGGTTTCGGGTGCTATCGGTAATGTACCGGGACCACCGTGAGGGTCCCGGGGGTCCACCAGGTGGGGCTACCTGCCCCAGAGGGCTGCGTGGGCCAAGTGTGAGAGGGGACCAGCCCCAGGTGGGCTGGTGCACCCCCCCACCAGGGCCCAAGGCGAAGAGAGAAGGGAAAAGGGGGAAACCCTAGGCTCAGATGGGCCTAAGGCCCACCTAGTGGTGCGCCCCCCTCTCTCCCCCCTTGGTCGCCCCCCCTAGATGGGATCTAGGGCTGGCCGCCACCCCTAGGGGTGGAAACCTAGGTGGGGGCGCAGCCCTCCCCTCCCCTATATATATTTGAGGTTTTGGGCTGCCATACACACGAGAACATCTCCTTCTTGGCGCAGCCCTACCCCTCTCCCTCCTCGTCTCTTGCGGTGCTTGGTGAAGCCTTGCTGGAGTACCATGCTCCTCCACCACCACCACGCCGTCGTGCTGCTGCTGGATGGAGTCTTCCCAACCTCTCCTTCTACCCTTGCCGGATCAAGGCGTAGGAGACATCACCGGGCTGTACGTGTGTTGAACACGGAGGTGCTGTCCGTTCGACACTAGGATCATCGGTGATTTGGATCACGACGAGTACGACTCCATCAACCCCGTTCACTTGAACGCTTCCGCTTAGCGACCTACAAGGGTATGTAGATGCACTCTCCTTCCCCTCGTTGCTAGATTAGTCCATAGATTGATCTTGGTGATGCGTAGAAAATTTTGAATTTTTGCTACGTTCCCCAACAGTGGCATCATGAGCTAGGTCTATGCGTAGTTTCTATGCACGAGTAGAACACAAGTTGTTGTGGGCGTCGATTTTGTCAATTTTCTTGCCGTTACTAGTCTTATCTTGATTCGGCGACATCATGGGATGAAGCGTCCCGGACCGACCTTACACGTACTCTTACGTGAGATTGGTTCCACCGACTGACATGCACTAGTTGCATAAGGTGGCTAGCGGGTGTCTGTCTCTCCCACTTTAGTCGGATCGGATTCGATGAAGAGGGTCCTTATGAAGGGTAAATAGAAATTGGCATATCACGTTGTGGTTTTCGCGTAGGTAAGAAACGTTCTTGCTAGAAACCTATAGCATCCACGTAAAAACTTGCAACAACAATTAGAGGGCGTCTAACTTGTTTTTGCAGCATATGCCTTGTGATGTGATATGGCCAAAAGGATGTGATGAATGATATATGTGATGTATGAGATTGATCATGTTCTTGTAATAGGAATCACGACTTGCATGTCGATGAGTATGACAACCGGCAGGAGCCATAAGAGTTGTCTTTATTTATTTATGACCTGCATGTCAACATAAACGTCATGTAATTACTTTACTTTATTGCTAAAGCGTTAGCCATAGTAGTAGAAGTAATAGATGACGAGACAACTTCAAGAAGACACGATGATGGAGATCATGATGATGGAGATCATGGTGTCATGTGACAATGATGATCATGGAGCCCCGAAGATGGAGATCAAAAGGAGCAAAATGATATTGGCCATATCATGTCACTATTTGATTGCATGTGATGTTTATCATGTTTTACATCTTATTTGCTTAGAACGACAGTAGCTTAAATAAGATGATCCCTCACTAAAATTTCAAGAAAAGTGTTCCCCCTAATTGTGCACCGTTGTGAAGGTTCGTTGTTTCGAAGCACCATGTGATGATCAGGTGTGATAGATGCTAACGTTCGAATACAACGGGTGTAAGCCAGATTTACACAAAAAAACACTTAGGTTGACTTGACGAGCCTAGCATGTACAGACATGGCCTCGGAACACGGAAGACCGAAAGGTCGAGCATGAGTCGTATAGAAGATACGATCAACATGAAGATGTTCACCGATGTTGACTAGTCCGTCTCACGTGATGATCAGACACGGCCTAGTTGACTCGGATCATGTTTCACTTAGATGATTAGAGGGATGTCTATCTAAGTGGGAGTTCATTAGATGAACTCAATTGTCATGAACATAGTCTAAATTGTCTTTGCAAATATGTTGTAGATAAATAGCTCACGTTGTAGCTCCCTGTTTCAATACGTTCCTAGAGAAAGATTAAGTTGAAAGATATTGTAAGCAATGATGTGGACTAGGTCCGTAGTCCGAGGAGTGTCCTCACTGCTACACAGAAGGCTTACGTCTTTGATGCACCGCTCAATGTGCAAACCCCTACAACGTCGTCTGTGGATGTTGTGAACACCTGACAGACACATCCTGATGACTACTTGATAGTTTAGTGCACCATACTTTACGGCTTAGAATCGGGATTCGAATGACATTTTAAACGCCATAGAAGATATGAGATGTTCCAAGAGCTGAAATTGGGATTTCAGGCTCATACCCGTGTTGAGAGGTGTGAGACCTCTGACAAGTTCTTTAGCCAACAAGATGGAGGAGAATAGCTCAGCTAGTGAGCATGTGCTCAGAATGTCTGGGTGCTACAATCACTTAAATCAAGTGGGAGTTAAACTTCCAGATAAGATAGTGATTGATAGATCTAGCCACTATCACTAAGCTACTAGATCTTCGTGATGAACTATGACATGCAAGGGATGGAGTTGATCCCGGAGCTGTTCACGGTGCTTAAGACCGCAAAAGGTAGAAATCAAGAAGGAGCATCAAGTGTTGATGGTTTAATAAGACCACTGGTTTCAAGAAGGGCAAGTGCTAGAAGGGAAACTTCATGGATGGCAAATCAGTTGCCGCTCCAGTGAAGGAACCCAAGGTTGAACCCAAACCCGAGACTAAGTGCTTCTATTGTAAGGGGAACGGTCACTGGTAGCGGAATTACCCCAAATGCATGGTAGATAAGAAGGCTGGCAACTTCAACAAAGTATATACGTGTTATTAATGTGTACCTCGCTAGTACTCCTGGTAGCACCTGGGTATTGGATACCGGTTCAGTTGCTATTATTGGTGACTTGAAGCAAAAGCTACGGACTAAACGGAGACTGGCTAATGGCGAGGTGACGATGTGTGTTGGAAGTGTTTCCAAAGTTGATGAGATCACCATCGCACGCTCCATCTGCCTTCGGGATTAGTATTGAACCTAGATAAATGTTATCAGGTGTCTACGTTGAGCATGATTATGATTAGATCATGTTCATTGCAATACGGTCATTCATTAAGTTAGAGAATAATGGTTATTCTGTTTACATGAATGATACCTTTCATGGTCATGCACCATATGTGAATGGTTCATTGAATCTCGGTCGTGGTAATACACATGTTCACGCCAAAAGATGTAGAGTTAATAATGATAGTACCACTTTCTCGTGGCACTGCCGCTTAAGTCATATTGGCGTAAGATGCATGAAGAAACTCCATGTCGATGGATGTTTGGAGTCACTTGATTTTGAATCGCTTGACACATGCGAGCCATGCCTCATGGGCAGGATGACAAAGACCCCGTTTTCAGGTACAATGAAACGGGCAAGTGACTTGTTGGAGATCATGCATGCTGATGCTTGTGATCCAATGAGAATTGAAGCGTGCGGTGGATATCGCTATTTTCTCATCTTCACTGACGATTTGAGTAGATATAGGTATATTTACTTAATGAAGCACAAGCCTGAAACATTTGAAAAGTTCAAGCGATTTCAGAGTGAAGTTAAGAATCATCATAACAAAGAAGATCATGTTCCTACGATCTGATCAAAAGGGGATTTTCTGAGTTATGAGTTTGGCAATCACTTAAGACATTGTGGAATTGTTTCATAGTTGAAGCCACCTGGAACACCACAAGGTAATGGTGTGTCCGGACGTCGTAATCGAACCCTATGAGATATGGTGCGATCTATGATGTCTCATACCAATCTACCGTTTTCATTTTGAGGTTATGCGTTAGAGACAGCTGCATTCACTTTAGATAGGACACCATCTAAGTCCGTTGAGACGGCGTCATATGAACATTGGTTTGGCAAGAAACCAAAGTTGTCGTTTCTTAATGTTTGTGGCTGCAATGATTAAGGCTTCAGCCGGAGAAGCTTGAACCCAAACCGGACAAACACATCCTCATAGGATACCCAAAGGTGACAGTTGGGTATACCTTCTATCTCAGATCCGAGGGTAAATTGTTTGTCGCTAAGAACGGGTCCTTTCTCGAGAAGGAGTTTCTCTCGAAAGAATTGAGTGGGAGGAAGATAGAACTTGATGAGGTTGTCGAACCTTCACTTCAACCAGAGAGTGACGCAACACAGAAAGATGTTTTCTGTGGCGCCTACGTCTGTTGAATAGGAAGTTAATGATAGTGATCATGAAGCTTTGGATCAAGTTGCTATCGAACCTCGTAGGTCGACAAGGATATGTACTACCCCTGAGTGGTACGGTAATCCTGTCTTAGATATCATGTTGTTAGACAACAATGAACCTACGAGCTATGGAGAAGCGATGGTGGGCCCGTATTCCGACAAATGGTTAGAAGCCATGAAATCGGAGATAGGATCCATATATTAGAACAAAGTATGGACTTTGGTGGGCTTGCCCGATGATCGGCAAGCTATTGAGATAAATGGATCTTTAAGAAGAAGACGGACGTGGTCGGTAATGTTACCGTCTATGAATCTCGACTTGTGGGAAAGAGTCTTTTCACAAGTTCAAGGAGTTGACTACGATGAGAATTTCTCACCCGTAGCGATGCTTAAGTCCGTCGGAATCGTGTTAGCATTAGCTGTATTTTTCGATTATGAAATCTTACAGATGGATGTCAAAACAAGTTTTCTTACTTGTTTTCGTAAGAAAAGTTGTATGTGATACAATAAAAGGTTTTGACGATCCTAAGGATGCTAAAAGGTATGCTGGCTCCAACAATCCTTCTATGGACTAGAGCAAGCATCTCGGAAGCGGAATATATGCTTTGATGGAGTGATCAAAGCTTTTAGGTTTATACAATGTTTGCTAAAAACTTGTATTTACAAGAAAGTGAGTGGGAGCACTACAACATTTCTGATAAGTATATGTGGATGACATATTGTTGATCCAAAATAATGTAGAATTTCTGGAAAGCATAAACGGTTGTTTGAAGAGTGATTTTCAAAGGAAGACCTGGATAAAGCTTCTTACATATTGGGCATCAAGATCTATAGAGATGGATCAAGACGCCTGATGGTACTTTCAAAGAACGCACACCTTGACATGTTTTTGAAGGAGTTCAAAATAGATCAGTCAAAGAAGGGGTTCTTACCTGAGTTGTAAGGTGTGAAGTTGAGTAAGACTCAAAGCTTGACCACGGCAAAAGAAAGAGGAAGGACGAAGGTCGCCCCCTATGCTCTTGTCATAGGCTCTATACGGTATGCCATGCTGAGTACCGCACCTGATGTGCGCCCTGCCACATGTCTGGCAAGAGGGTACAAAGGTGATCTAGGAGTAGATCACCGGATAGCGGTCAAAAATTATCCTTAGAAGAATAAGGAAATGTTTCTCAGTTATGGAGGTGATAAAGAGTTCGACGTAAAGAGTTACGTCGATGCAAGCTTAACACCTATCCGGATAGCTCTGAGTAGAGATATCGGATACGTATAATGGAGCAACAATTTGGAATAGCTCCAAGTGGAACGTGGTAGCAACATCTACGATATGACATAAAGTTTTGTGAAATACATAGGGATCTAAATATGGCAAGACCCGTTGACTACAACCTCTCTCACAAGCATAACATGATCAAACCCAGAACTCTTTGAGTGTTTATCACATAGTGATGTGAACTAGATGATTGAGTCTAGTAGACTCTTGGATGTTGGTCACATGGCGATGTGACCTGTGAGTGTTAATAGCATGGCGATGTGAACTAGATTATTGACTCTAGTGCAAGTGGGAGACTGTTGGAAATATGCCCTAGAGGCAATAATAAATTAGTTATTATTATATATTTCATTGTTCATGATAATCGTTTATTATCCATGCTAGAATTGTATCGATAGGAAACTCAGATACATGTGTGGACACATAGACAAAACCATGTCCCTAGTAAGCCTCTAGTTGACTAGCTCGTTGATCAATAGATGGTTACGGTTTCCTAACCATGGACATTGGATGTCGTTGATAACGGGATCACATCATTAGGAGAATGATGTGATGGACAAGACCCAATCCTAAGCCTAGCACAAAGATCGTGTAGTTCGTTTGCTAAAGCTTTTCTAATGTCAAGTATCATTTCCTTAGACCATGAGATTGTGCAACTCCCGGATACCGTAGGAGTGCTTTGGGTGTGCCAAACATCACAACGTAACTGGGTGGCTATAAAGGTACACTACAGGTATCTCCGAAAGTGTCTGTTGGGTTGGCACGAATCGAGACTGGGATTTGTCAGTCCGTGTGACGGAGAGGTATCTCTGGGCCCACTCGGTAGAACATCATCATAATGTGCACAACGTGATCAAGGAGTTGATCACGGGATGATGTGTTACGGAATGAGTAAAGAGACTTGCCGGTAACGAGATTGAACAAGGTATCGGGATACCGACGATCGAATCTCGGGCAAGTATCGTACCGCTAGACAAAGGGAATTGTATACGGGATTGATTGAATCCTTGACATTGTGGTTCATCCGATGAGATCATCATGGAACATGTGGGAGCCAACATGGGTATCCAGATCCCGCCGTTGGTTATTGACTGGAGAGTTGTCCCGGCCATGTCTGCATGACTCCCGAACCCGTAGGGTCTACACACTTAAGGTTCGATGATGCTAGGGTTATAGGGAATAGATATACGTGGTTACCGAATGTTGTTCGGAGTCCCGGATGAGATCCCGGACATCACGAGGAGTTCCAGAATGATCCGGAGGTAAAGATTTATATATGGGAAGTCCTGTTTTGGTCACCGGAAAGGTTTCGGGTGCTATCGGCAACGTACCGGGACCACCGGGAGGGTCCCAGGGGTCCACCAGGTGGGGCTACCTGCCCCAGAGGGCTGCGTGGGCCAAGTGTGAGAGGGGACCAGCCCCAGGTGGGCTGGTGCGCCCCACACCAGGGCCCAAGGCGAAGAGAGAAGGGAAAAGGGGGAAACCCTAGGCTCAGATGGGCCTAAGGCCCACCTAGTGGTGCGCCCCCCTCTCCCCCCTTGGCTGCCCCCCTAGATGGGATCTAGGGCTGGCCGCCACCCCTAGGGGTGGAAACCTAGGTGGGGGCGCAGCCCCTCCCCTCCCCTATATATTTGAGGTTTTGGGCTGCCATACACACGAGAACATCTCCTTCTTGGCGCAGCCCTACCCCTCTCCCTCCTCGTCTCTTGCGGTGCTTGGCGAAGCCCTGCTGGAGTACCACGCTCCTCCACCACCACCACGCCGTCGTGCTGCTGCTGGATGGAGTCTTCGCAACCTCTCCTTCTCCCCTTGCTGGATCTAGGCGTAGGAGACGTCACCGGGCTGTACGTGTGTTGAACACGGAGGTGCCGTCCGTTCGGCACTAGGATCATCGGTGATTTGGATCACGACGAGTACGACTCTAGCAACCCCGTTCACTTGAACGCTTCCGCTTAGAGATCTACAAGGGTATGTAGATGCACTCTCCTTCCCCTCGTTGCTAGATTACTCCATAGATTGATCTTGGTGATGCATAGAAAATTTTGAATTTCTGCTACGTTCCCCAACATAGCCGGCCTCTGGAAGGCGGCTCTCCATCCTGTTGTCTTGAGGGGCGTAGTCAGCCCCGATGTCTTGTAAGGTTCTGGGCCTCGGGTTAGCCTACCCGTGGCCCATTACTCTGACACACTATATGTGGAATAGAATGGTGGTTGTGGAGAAGACAAAAAAGGAGAAGGTAGTCTCACATCAACTATGCGTATCAGCGGGTTATGGAGATGCCCATCAATAGATATCAATGTGAGTGAGTAGGGATTGCCATGCAACAGATGCACTAGAGCTATAAGTATATGAAAGCTCAACAAAAGAAACTAAGTGGGTGTGCATCCAAGTTGCTTGCTCATGAAGACCTAGGGCATTTTGAGGAAGCCCATCATTGGAATATACAAGCCAAGTTATATAATGAAAAATTCGCACTAGTATATGAAAGTGATATCTCAAGAGACTCTCTATATGAAGAACATGGTGCTACTTTGAAGCACAAGTGTGGAAAAAGGATAGTGGCATTGTCCCTTCTCTCTTTTTCTCTCATTTTTTGGGCCTTCTCCTTTTTTGGCCTTTCTTTTTTTTCGTCCGGAGTCTCATCCCGACTTGTGGGGGAATCATAGTCTCCATCATCCTTTCCTCATTTGGGACAATGCTCTAATAATGATGATCATCATACTTTATTTACTTACAACTCAATACTTAGAACAAAATATGACTCTATGTGAATGCCTCCGGCGGTGTACCGGGATGTGCAATGATGCATGAGTGACATGTATGAAGAATTATGAACGGTGGCTTTGCCACAAATACGATGTCAACTACATGATCATGCAAGAAATATGACAATGATGAAGCGTGTCATAATAACGGAACGGTGGAAAGTTGCATGGCAATATATCTCGGAATGGCTATGGAAATGCCATAATAGGTAGGTATGGTGGCTGTTTTGAGGAAGGTATATGGTGGGTTTATGGTACCGGCGAAAGTTGCGCGATACTAGAGAGGCTAGCAATGGTGGAAGGGTGAGAGTGCGTATAATCCATGGACTCAACATTAGTCATAAAGAACTCACATACTTATTGCAAAAATCTATTAGTTATCGGAACAAAGTATTACGCGCATGCTCCTAGGGGGATAGATTGGTAGGAAAAGACCATCGCTCATCCCCGACCGCCACTCATAAGGAAGACAATCAATAAATAAATCATGCTCCGACTTCATCACATAACGGTTCACCATACGTGCATGCTACGGGAATCACAAAATTTCACAGAAGTATTTCTCAAATTCACAACTACTCAACTAGCATGACTCTAATATCACCATCTCCATATCTCAAAACAATTATCAAGTATCAATCTTCTCATAGTATTCAGTGCACATCCATGAAAGTTTTTATATTAAAGCAAATTTCCATGTTGTTCTAAAGGACTCTCAAAATAATATAAATGAAGCATGAGAGATCAATTATTTCTATAAAATAAAACCACCGCCGTGCTCTAAAAGATATAAGTGAAGCACTAGAGCAAAAACTATATAGCTCAAAATATATAAGTGAAGCACATAGAGTATTCTAATAAATTTCAAATCATGTGAGTCTTTCTCTAAAGGTGTGTTCATCAAGGATGATTGTGGTAAACTAAATAGAAAAGACTCAAATCATACAAGACGCTCCAAGCAAAACACATATCATGTGGTGAATAAAAATATAGCTCCAAGTAAGGTTACCGATAGACGAAGACGAAAGAGGGGATGCCTTCCGGGGCATCCCCAAGCTTAGGCTTTTTGGTGTCCTTGAATTTTACCTTGGGGTGCCATGGGCATCCCCAAGCTTAGGCTCTTGCCAATCTTTTTTTCCATAATCCATCAAATCTTTACCCAAAACTTGAAAACTTCACAACACAAAACTCAAAATAGAAAATCACGTAAGCTCCCTTAGCGAAAGAAAACAAATCACCACTTAAAGGTAATGTAATGAACTCATTCATTATTTATATTGGTGTTAAAACTACTGTATTCCAACTTATCTATGGTTTATAAACTCTTTTACTAGCCATAGATTCATCAAAATAAGCAAACAACACACAGAAAACAGAATCTGTCAAAAACAGAATAGTCTGTAGTAATCTGTAGCTAACGCAAACTTCTGGAACCCCAAAATTCTAAAATACATTTCTGGACGTGAGGAATTTACCTATTAATCATATTCAAAGAGAATTAACTAAATATTACTCTCCAAATAAAAATGGGAGCAATTCTCGTGAGCGCTAAAGTTTCTGTTTTTTACAGCAAGATCAAAAAGACTTTCCCCAAGTCTTCCCAACGGTTCTACTTGGCACAAACAGTAATTAAACACAAAAAACACAACCAAAACAGAGGCTAGATAAATTATTTATTGAATAACAGCAAGGAAAAAATATTGGGTTGTCTCCCAACAAGCGCTTTTCTTTAAATCCTTATAGCTAGGCATAAGATTTCAACGATGCTCACATGAAAGACAAGAATTGAAGCACAAAGAGAGCATCATAAAACACGTGACAGACACATATAAGTCTAACATACTTCCTATGCATAGGCATGTTATAGGCAAACAAACTATCAAGGCAAGCAAAAACTAGCATATGCAAGGAAGCGGAAAGAAACAATAGCAATCTCAACATAACGAGAGGTAATTTAGTAACATGAAAATTTCTACCACCATATTTTCCTCTCTCAAAATAATTGCCTATGTGATCATAATCAAATTCAACAAAATAGCTATCACATAAAATATTTTCAACACGATCCACATGCATGCAAAGTTGACACTCTTCCAAAATAGTGGGATTAACATTAACTAAAGTCGTGACCTCTCCAAACCCACTTTTATCAAAAATTTCATGAGATTGAAGGTTCTCCAAATATGTGGGATCTAAAGTTGACACTCTTCCAAACCCACTTTCAATAATATTTCAAACACTATTATCAATCTCATATTCATCATGGGGCTTAAATAATTTTTCAAGATCAAAAGAAGAATGACCCCAATCATGATCATTGCAACAAGTAGTAGACATAGCAACTAGCATCCCCAAGCTTAGGGTTTTGCATATTTTAAGTACAATTGACATTAATAGAATTTATACTATCATCATTGCAATCATGCTTTCTATTCAAAGATCCATCATGAATCATTCCACAAAGTACTTCATCACAATTTTTAGATTCACGAATTTCAAGCAAAACTTCATAAAGATAATCTAGTGCACAAAACTCAATAGCAATTGGTTAATCATAATTGGATCTCTTAAAAATATTAGCAAGTGGATGAGGATCCATAGATCTTAGGTTCTCTGTTTAGCAATAAATAAACAACTAATCCAACCATACGAGCAAATGAGCCAAGTAAGATATCAAAGCAAATGGAAAGACGAACAGAAGAAGGGCGAATAAAACGGCAAGGGTGAAGTGGGGGAGAGGAAAACGAGAGGCAAATGACAAATAATGTAATGCGAGGGATAAGAGTTTGTGATGGGTACTTGGTATGTCTTGACTTGTGCGTAGACTCTCCGGCAACGGTGCCATAAATGGCTCATTGTCGGAGTCAAATCTTGACTTGACTTGGCGCGAATCTCCCCGGCAACGGTGCCAGAAATCCTTCTTGCTACCTCTTGAGCACTGCGTTTGTTTTCCCTTGAAGAGGAAAGGGTGATGCATCAAAGTAGCGTAAGTATTTCCCTCAGTTTTTGAGAACCAAGGTATCAATCCAGTAGGAGATCACGCTCGAGTCCCATGCATCTACACAATAAAATAAGAATCTCGCAACCACCGCGATAAAGGGGTTGTTAATCCCTTCATGGAAACTTACGAGAGTGAGATATGATAGATATGATAAGATAATATTTTTGGTATCTTATGATAAAGATGCAAAGTAAAATAAATGGTAATAGAAATAGCTAAGTGTTGGAAGATTAATATGATGGAAGATAGACCCGGGGGCCATAGGTTTCACTAGTGGCTTCTCTCAAGAGCATAAGTATTACGGTAGGTAAACGAATTACTGTCAAGCAATTTATAGAATTGAGCATAGTTATGAGAATATCTAGGGATGATCATGTATATAGGCATCACGTCTGCGACAAGTAGACCGAAATGATTCTGCATCTACTACTATTACTCCACACATCGACCACTATCCAGCAAGCATGTAGAGTATTAAGTTCATAAGAACAGAGTAACGCTTTAAGTAAGATGACATGATATAGAAGGAAAACTCATGCAATATGATATAAACCCCATCTTTTTATCCTCGAGGGAAACAATACAATACGTGCCTTGCTGCCCCTACTGTCACGGGGAAAGGACACCGCAAGATTGAACCTAAAGCTAAGGACTTCTCGCATTGCAAGAAATATCAATCTAGTAGGCCAAACCAAACTAATAATTCGAAGAGACTTGCAAAGATAAACCAATCATACATAAAAGAATTCAAAGGAGATTCAAATATTGTTCATAGATAAACTTGATCATAAACCCACAATTCATCGGATCTCGACAAACACACCGCAAAAGAAGATTACATCAAATAGATCTCTAAGAAGATCGAGGAGAACTTTGTATTGAGATCCAAGGAGATATAAGAAGCCATATAGCTAATAACTATGGACCTAAAGGTCTGAAGTCAACTACTCACACATCACCGGAGAGGCCATGGAGTTGACGTAGAGGCCCTCCTTGATCAATGCCCCCTCCGACGAAGCTCCGGAAAAGGCCCCAAGATGGGATCTCTCGGGTACAAAAGGTTGCGGCGGTGGAATTAGGTTTTCGTGGTGCTCCTGGATGTTTGGGGGTACGTGGATATATATAGGAGGAAGAAGTAGGTCAGTGGAGCAACGAGGGGCCCACGAGGGTGGACGGCGCGCCCAGGGGGGGTAGGCGCGCCCCCCTGCCTCGTGGCTTCCTCGATTGTTTCTTGACACCCACTCCAAGTCTCCTGGATCACATTTGTTGAGAAAATCACATTGCCGAAGGTTTCACTCTATTTGGAATCCGTTTGATATTCCTTTTCTGTGAAACCCTCTAATAGGCAAAAAAACTGCAATTTGGGCTGGGCCTCCAGTTTAGTAGGTTAGTCCCAAAAATGATATAAACGTGTAAAATAAAGCCCATTAACATCCATAACAGATAATATAATAGCATGGAGCAATCAAAAATTACAGATACGTTGGAGACGTATCAACCCACACCTTTATAAAGAAGGAGTAGTTGGTGTTATTAGACGTTGTGTACCCGAGCATGAACAAGAACAGATCCTACGCATGTGTCACTCTGAGGCTTATGGAGGACACTATGCTGGAGATAGAACTGCACATAAGGTATTGCAATCCGGTTTTATTGGCCTACTATCTTCAAGGATGCCCGTAAGTTTGTCTTGTCTTGTGATGAATATCAAAGAATTGGTAATATTAGTAGACGAATAAATGCCTATGAATTATTCAATTGTTATTGAACCATTTGATGTTTGGGGCTTTGATTATATGGGACAGTTTCCTTCCTCTAACGGGTATACTCATATTTTAGTAGTTGTTGATTACATTACTAAGTGGGTAGAAGCTATTCCAACTAGTAGTGTTGATCATATCACCTCTATTAAGATGCTTAAAGAAGTTATTTTTCCGAGGTTTGGAGTCCCTAGATGCTTAATGACTGATGGTGGTTCACATTTTATTCATGGTGCTTTTCGTAAAATGCTTGCCTAGTATATGATGTTAATCATATAATTGCATCTTCATATCATCCACAGTCTAGTAGTCGAGTAGAATTAATTAATAGAGAGCTTAAATTAATTTTGCAAAAGACGGTTAATAGATCTAGGAAGAATTGGTCCAAGAAACTTGATGATGCATTATGGGCCTATAGAACTGCATATAAAAATCCTATGGGTATGTCTCCATATTTTTTTTTATGGTAAAGCATGTCACTTACCTCTTGAACTAGAACATAAGGCATATTGGGCCATTAAAGAGCTCAATTATGATTTCAAACTTGCCGGTGAGAAGAGGTTATTTGACATTAGCTCACTTGATGAATGGAGAACCCAAGCCTATGAGAATGCAAAACTGTTTAAAGAAAAAGTTAAAAGATGGCATGATAAAAGGATACAAAAACGTGAGTTTAATGTTGGTGATTATGTATTTTTATACAATGCTCGTTTAAGATTTTTTGTAGGCAAACTCCTCTATAAATGGGAAGGTCATTACGTCATCGAGGAGGTCTTTCATTTCGGTGCCATAAAAATCAACAACTTCAAAGGCAAAAATCTGATGGTGGTGAATGGTCAAAGAATCAAACATTATATCTCAGGTAATCCCATAAATGTTGAAACTAATGTTATTGATACCGTAACCCCGGAGGAATACATAAGGGACACTTTCCAGAACGTTTCTGCCTCCGAAAAGGAATAGGTATGTGGTACGGTAAGTAAACCGACTCCAAAACAGTTATAATAGCAATTTTTCTCCATTTTGGAATATTTAAGAAAATAGGAAAATAAGAAGCAGTCCGGGAAGGACACGAGGCATCCACGAGGGTGGAGGGCGCGCCCTACCCCCTGGGCGCGCCCCTTGCCTCGTGGGCACCTGATGTGCTCTCCGTACTCCGTTTTCTTGCACAATACTTCTTTTGGTTGGTAAAAAATCACTATATAATCTCCCCAAGGTTTTGACCACCATATCACGCAAATATCCTCTATCTTTGTTTCGAGCTGTTTCTGCTGCAGACTACGGCAATATGTCATCCCAAGATTCGGAGGGAGAAATCTATGTGGCTGATTACCTTGCAGATCATAAGGTCTATGGGGACTTGGAGCATTGTGGTTGGAACATGGAGGAAGAATAATACTATGATCCTAGGGGAAGGGAGGAGACGAGCTCAGATGAAGATGAAGTCCCATTACCTCAACCTGGGGACATGCATGTGGAGTTCAAAAAGTCAAGCCTCCCCAATAGAGCAAAGAAACCTAAGATCAAGTTTATCCCTTTTCGTCTCTTGCAGGAGAACAAACAAGAACTATGCAAAAAGGTATTAAGCCTTGAGCGGGAGATCGAGGACCTAAGGGAGCAAAATTCTATCCTCAAGCGCAAATTAAGGAAGAAGCACACTCCATCAACAACTCCATCATCACCATCCCCGAAGAAAGAGACATAAGCACATGGGTATGGACACTCCCCTTGGCAACTACCAAGCTTGGGGGAGTGCCCCGGTATCGTATCACCATCACACTTTTATCTTTACCGTTTTTCTTAGCTCTATCCTTTTGGTAATATCTTGTCTAGTAGAATAAAGTTTTAGTATGATCTAGTTTTGAGTTTTGCTTTATGATCCTTCTATGTAATGGAGTCCGTGAGCTATATATAATAAAGATTAGTGTTGAGTCAAGGGCTTGATTATCTTACTATGATCTTGAGGGAATAAAATAAAAGAAAAAGAAATAAAAGAAATAAAGGGATCATGTGGATCTTATGGAGAGTAATGACTTCACATATAAAGAGTATGATGAATAAATGTTGTTGAGAGTTGACAGACATAGTTTTGGTCATCATTGCAATTAATAGGAAGTAATAAAGAAAGAGAGGTTTTCACATATAAATATACTATCTTGGACATCTTTTATGATTGTGAGAACTCATTAAAATATGACATGCTAAAGAGTTGAGGTTGGACAAGGAAGACAACGTAATGGGTTATGTTTTATTACATCTGAGATAAATTATATTGTCATGGATCATCCAACATGTTGAGCTTGCCTTCCCTCTCATGCTAGCCAAGTTCTATGCACCAAGTAGAGATACTACTTGTGCTTCGAATTATCCTTGAACCCAGTTTTGCCATGAGAGTCCACCATATCTACCTATGGATTGAGTAAGACCCTTCAAGTAAGTTGTCATCGTTGTAAGCAATAAAAATTGCTCTCTAAATATGTATGATTTTTTAGTGTGAAGAGAATAACTTTTATACGATCTTGTGATGTGGAAGAAATAAAATCGACGGACTGCATAATAAAGGTCCATATCACAAGGGGCAATATAAAGTGGCGTTCTTTTGCATTAAGATTTTGTGCATCCAACTATAAAAGCACATGACAACCTCTGCTTCCCTCTGCGAAGGGCCTATCTTTTTATTCCTGTCCTATACTTCATGCAAGAGTCACGGTGATCTTCACCTTTCCTTTTTACATTTTATCCTTTTTCAAGCGCAATGTGTTGGAAAGATCCTGATATATATAGCTAACTGGATGTGAGTTTTCATGAACTATTATTGTTGACATTACCCTTGAGGTGAAAGGTTGGGAGGCAAAACTATAAGCCCCTATCTTTCTATGTGTCCGACTAAAACTTCATAACCATAAACACTAAATGATGGTTGAGTATGTGGACTTGCTGAAAAGATCTTATTGACTCTTTCTGATGTTATGATAAATTGCAATTGCCTCAATGACTGAGATTATAGTTTTTTGGTTCTCAATGAAGTTTCTGATTCATACTTGAAATTGTGATTAAATTGTTACTTTAGCAGAAGAGATCATATGACAATATATGTACATGTTGATGTTCTAAGAATGATCATGATGCCCTCATGTCCGTACTTTGTTTTATCGACACCTCTATATCTAAACATGTGGACATATTTATCGATATCGGCTTTTGCTTGAGGACAAGCGAGGTCTAAGCTTGGGGGACTTGATACGTCCATTTTGCATCATGCTTTTATATCGATATTTATTGCATTATGGGCTGTTATTACACATTACATCACAATACTTATGCCTATTATCTCTTATTTTA
Source organism: Triticum dicoccoides (assembly GCF_002162155.2). Taxonomy (NCBI): domain Eukaryota; kingdom Viridiplantae; phylum Streptophyta; class Magnoliopsida; order Poales; family Poaceae; genus Triticum; species Triticum dicoccoides. Next base: position 606,974,369 of record NC_041386.1, read on the forward strand.
CATGGTTTACATGAAGAGGGGGAATGCCGACAACTGGAATTCTGGGCTGGAAAAGGAGCAAATATTAGAGACCTATTCTGCACAACTCCAAAAGTCCCGAAACTTCACAGGAGCATGTTTCAGAATATATAAAAAATATTGGACGAAAGGAGTACCAGAGGGGGCCACCCACCGTCCACGAGGGTGGGGGTGCGCCCTACTCCCCTGTGCGCGCCCCCTGCCTCATGGGCCCCCCGGCAGCCCTCTGATGCCCATCTTTGGCTATATGGAGTCTTTCATCGAGGAAAAAATCATAAGCAAGCTTTCGGGACGAAACTCCGCCGCCACGAGGTGGAACCTTGGCAGAACCAATCTAGGGCTCCGGCGGAGCTGTTCTGCCGGGAAACTTCCCTCCGGGAGGGGGAAATCATCACCATCGTCATCACCAACGATCCTCTCATTGGGAGGGGGTCAATCTCCATCATTATCTTCACCAACACCATCTCATCTCAAACCCTAGTTCATCTCTTGTATCCAATCTTTGTCCCAAAGACTCAGATTGGTACCTGTGGGTTGCAAGTAGTGTTGATTACTCCTTGTAGTTGATGCTAGTTGGTTTATTTGGTGGAAGATCATATGTTCAGATCCATTATCCATATTAATACCCCTCTGATTATGAACATGAATATGATTTGTGGGTAGTTACGTTTGCTCCTGAGTACATGGGAGAAGGCTTGCTATAAGTAGTCTTGTGAATTTGGTATTCGTTCGATATTTTGATGAGATGTATGTTGTCTTTCCTCTAGTCACATCATGTGAACGTCGACTACATGACACTTCACCATTGTTTGGGCCTAGAGGAAGGCATTGGGAAGTAATAAGTAGATGATGGGTTGCTAGAGTGAGAGGAGCTTAACACTAGTAGAAAAAGGGACATTTGTCCCGGTTCGTAAGGGCCTTTTGTACCTGTTTGGGAACCAGGACTAAAAGGTTGTTACACGAACCGAGACAGATGGGCCTCCACGTGGCCGGTGCGGCGAGCCCAGGCAGGAGGCCCTTTGGTCCCGGTTGGTGGCACCAACCGGGACCAATAGGCATCCACGCGTCAGCTGTTCAGGGGCTAGGGTTTTTGTTTTTCTTTCTGAAGGGGGGGGGGGATTTGGGGTTTTTGTATGGTTATTAAGGTGTTTCATATATTGTGTTAGGAGCTAATTAATTAATAGAGAGAAGTGTCCTCTCTTATCTCCGTGCTTGGTCGACGCTACTTACTATACGTATAGAGAGCATTCGACGCGCTAGCTAGTAAGCAAAAATCAAGGGAACAGAAGATCGTCACGAACATATGCATACAGAGAGAAGTGATATCGACTTATCCTTCTCCGAGAGATTGGTCGAGCAACAAGTTTTCGTATGTCTATCTGACACTACTGGCTACATATATACAATATAAGATCTCTTACAATATAATGCCCTAGTTATATATGAATACAGGGTCCACATAGTATTCTCCGTCTTTATCGATCACGTGGTCAAGAAATAATGCCGACAATTCCTCTTGAATTCCTCGCATGCGATCTGGTGCTAGGAGTTCATCCCGCATCCGAAACATCTAATTTGAAGAAGGTGGTCAATACATATATATGAATGAATGAAACTCAACACAAAAGATGGTAAATAAAGTTAAATTCTGAATATTATTGCTTACGCACTTCATATTGTTTTCTAGTGTAGCCCCGCTCACAGGTCGTGTGGCGGATGGACTCGCAAATGTAGTATCCACAGTAATTATTCCCGGCTTCCTGCCACAACCACTTTACAAGAAATAGAGGTTAATCAAACTGATAAGCAAGCATGCTAAAATGGTATTGATGAAACTAGCACTTGAATCACTAGGAGATGCAGGGAACATGCTAGTAGTACTTACTTTCGGGTGTTTAAATTCCATCTTCTTCGGCAGTCCCAGAGCTTTTGAGGTGAATTTTGTCCAAACCCTGCCAAACAAAGAAAACAATTACTTGATATCAGGAAGTGAACAAATTTGCGGATATGGTGCGATAATGATCGATTTGACTTACTTCTCGAGAATTTCAGTCATGTCCACACACTCCTTGGGATATTTTCATCTCAAGTCTAAGACGGTTACTAGTCCCTACTCGAGCTTAATATCTAGGAGAATATAGTGGAACCTGTGCACGCATGCATAACTCATAAATTACATTACTATAACCTCGACTAATAAGGGAAACCGAATATGCACAAGGAAGTCACACTCACTTGAAGTTGTAAGGAAAGAGTATTATAGCTTTGTTTTGATTTAATACCAACGATCGTAGCAAGTTGGCCTTGGTTTCTTTTTTCTTAAATTCAACCGAAAATGCATCTATGATATTTGGGTTAATGAACCCAATATCACCAATTTTTCTTTTCTTCAATTCGGCGATCTTCAATCTTCATAATATAGTGAGGATAATTATAAATACATGCAATGAAAGAGCTGACCTATATATAGAGACTTAATGACAGAAGTAGTACTTACAGACAGTAGCAAGTGACCGTTAATTTAACGAGCGCCCTCTAATTGAAAAACTGGAAGAACTCCTGAAATGGAACATTCAACAGATCAGTTCCAACGAGGTCATGCTCCTATTTAACTCTCAACGTTAAAGTATTCCTCCCCCAAGACTCTCTGCAGGTTTTCATGTACCAATCATGGTATCTTTGCATCATCATTGTTAGTGACCTTTCATCTTGGACGAGAGGCTTCCCATACTCGTATATGTGTTCTTCCACCTCCAAGAATTCATAATGTACATCGTCGAGCAGGTAATCATCAAGATTGTTATAACCGGGCACCATCCTCGAATCGTTAGCGATGATATCGCTAGACACCTTGAGCGGGGGGAACGATTGGTTCGCTTGTTCGCCTAGCTAGGCAATTTTTTTCTCAGCTCATCGTTCCGCTAACCTTTGATCACTGACAGTCCTTCCCAACCGCTCTGCTTCGATAAATGACCTTTCAATAATACGCTCATAGTTGCCTTTCGGCGGAGACATTGGTGGTTTCTTTAGGGCTTCTAGAGTGCGCTTCGCTTTCACCAGATCTACCTTCTCCTTCGGAGGTGGATGTTCCTTTGCTTTCACCCCTTCAAAGAAGTTCCTCACTTCGTGTCGCACGATCTTCTCGTTTTCCTCCGGGGTCATCTCGTATGGTAACTTCTCTTGAGTGTTTAGAGAAGGACCGAATCTGTATTGCCTCCCGACTCTGGATGTACTGCTAGACGCCGGAGCAGACGGAGCGGCTGCGGCTATCTTCTTTCCATGCTTACGAGGAGATGCATGTGACGTTGAGAAACGACAAGACGACATCACTTCCGTGTGCGATTATCTCCCCCAACACTGCTTCTATTGCTTCGTCTCGGGGGTGTGGATCCATAGTTTCTACAAATATTTACAACATGGCAATTATTATTCAAACATGATACATGGATATATTAGTGGAAAACGTTGAACTAGCTAGCTAAGCACAATAAGGAATCATATTAGTGGCCTGGCCTCGACGCTTCTCTAGGGTTTGTGGTGGCCTCGACGACAACGCTCTTTTAACTTGGTAAATTTGGGTGGCCTGAAGAGAGTTTGTCGATCGGGTAGGGGCGCGGCGGGAGGGGGTAGGAGACTGACATCGTTATTTTCTAGGGTTTGGGTGTCCTCGAGAGTTTTGGTTAAGCGAGAGGGCCGAGGGGTGCTCCCATGGTATAAGTTATCACGGTCGAGAGGGGGTATATATATCGACCGCCCCTCATGTCGAAGTTATCCGGGAGGGGGGCGGTTATATTGACAACGATGACATACATACATGGGAAAAATAATGTTATCGGGGAGGGGGTATATCGACCCACCCTCCTCGTGTTGAAGTTATCGGGAGGGGGTATATCGACAAGGACATACCCGATAAAAAAATAAGAAGACGAAGAAGAAATAAAAAAAGGAGAAGAAGAAAGGAATAGAGGAGAAGATCGAAGAAGAAAGAGAAGAAGAAAAAAGAGGAGAAGAAGAAAAAATAGACTATTTTTTCTTCTTCTCCTCTTCTTTTTCTTCTTTCTTCCTCTTCTTATTTATTTCTCCTCTTCTCCTTTCTTCCTCTTCTTATTTTCCTTTTTCCTCTCATTCTTTTTCTTCTTCTTCCTTTCCTAGCTAGATATATAAAACTTTTCTAAAAATGTAACTTTTGCATATATAAAACTTATTCTTCTTCTTCCTTCTCTTCCTTCTTCCTAAATATATAAAACTTTTCTAAAAATGAAGCTAACCTAAAATTAATGTACTAAATCAGAGAACATATATAGATAAAACTTTTCTAAAAATGTAACTTTTGCATATATGTATTTTTAAAACATCATGCATATTACAATTGGAAAAACTACATACATACATACATACATACATACAAAAAACATGTAAAAATACATACATATATATATGAAGATACATAAAAAATACATATATCTAAAAAACATACATACATATATGATAATCTAAAAAGATGTAAAAAATAGCATATATAATAAAAAGCACAGCGGCAGCGGGGCCGGCAGGGGCACGGTGCTCACAGACGGCAGCATCGGGGCAGGAGCAGGGCGGCACGGCGGGCGGCATCGGGGCGGGCAGGGGCGCGCAGTGGGAGGCGTCGGGGCGAGCAGGGGCGCTGGGGGTGGCGGCGACATCGGGGCAAAGGGCATTTGTGACGGCGGCGGCGATGGCAAGGTGGAGCTGCCCAACGGCGTCGGCGATGACGCGGTGGAGCAGCCTGACGGCGTCGGGGCAGGGCTCGACAGCGACAGTGAGGTGGAGCAGCCTGACGGCGTCGGGGCAGGGGATCGGCGGCGACGGCGACGAGGAGCAGAGTGGGGGCGTCGGGGCGGAGAAGAAGTGATTCTTGCAGAAACTGCTAAGTGTCTTCTTATATATACGAAGCATTGGTCCCGGTTCGTGGCACCAACCGGACCAATGCCACCGTTTAGTCTCGGTTGGTGCCACCAACCGGGACCAAAGGTCTCTTTTCAGCAGCCCAAAGGGCGGGAAGGGGCGGCCTTTGGTCTCGGTTGGTGGCACCAACCGGGACTAAAGGTGGGGCATTGGTTCCGGTTGGTGCCACGAACCGGAACCAATACACCCCTTTAGTCCCGGTTGGTGCCACCAACCGGGACCAAAGGCCTTGCACAGCGGGGTGGTTGTGGGAGTTTAGTCCCACCTTGCTGGTCGAGAGGGGCGCACAATGGTTTATAAGCCCCACTGCCGCACCCCTCTCGAGCTCCTCTTCATTGCAGGCTCACGAGCCTAATTGTGACTGCTATACCTGATGGGCCTACTGGGCCTTCTGCGGGCCTGAATCCTGGCTCATGGATGGGTTTCTAGTCGTATTCAGGCCGTGGTGGCCCAGTAGGTGGCAATTTTTTTTTTATTTTTTCCCAGTTTTTTTGTTTTATTTTTTGCTTTATTTTTTGTTTTGTTTCTACTTACAACAAAATACTTATTTATTTTATTTTATTTTGTTTCTAATTACTTATTTATTTTATTTTATGAGAATCTTTTTTCTATTAAAGTTTCTAGGAAAAAAGTTCTTTATGACAATTCTTTTTGCTTTTAATGATTTTGAATAGAAAATACTTTGATAATTTTAGTTGCATCAATTTTATATAATTTTAGTTTCATAAATTTTAGAGGTTGCTTATAATGTTTTGAACAGAAAATACTTTGATAATTTTAGTTTCATAATCAGGCTGTGGGTTTCTAGTCGTATTCAGGCTGTGGTGGCCGAGTAGGTGATAATGTTTTTTTATTTTTTCCCAGTTTTTTTGTTTTGTTTTTTGCTTTATTTTTTTGTTTTGTTTATACTTACAAGAAAATACTTATTTATTTTATTTTATTATGTTTCTAATTACTTATTTAATTTATTTTATGATAATTATTTTTGCTATTAAAGTTTCTAACAAAAAAAGTTCATTATGACAATTCTTTTTGCTTTCAATGATTTTGAACAGAAAATACTTTGATAATCTTAGTTGCATCAATTTTATATAATTTTAGTTTCATAAATTTTAGAGGTTTCTTATAATGTTTTGAACAGAAAATACTTTGATAATTTTTGTTTCAAATTACTTATTTATTTTATTTTATGATAATTCTTTTTGCTGAAAGACCCTGAAACTCGTATATATTATGCATTTACTCATTATTTTGAGCTATAAGACCCTGAAAATGAAAAGCACTACAAATGAACTCTGAAAAGGTTGAAAGTTGGCATGGTATCATCATTTCACCCACATAGCATGTGCAAGAAAGTAGAGAGGCTTATGGAAAAAACTGGATGCACTTCGTGTACAAAACGGACAATCTCTTTCAAAGTATCAGGGTTTCATACGGAAACTCGTCTGTTACAAAGGGATTTCATTTTTTTGCACTTATTTCAACTCCATACTTTTTCTGTGTTCAAAATGCACCATTCAAAGCCACATCATCAATTTTAAACCCTTTCTGACTTCATTTGTTATTTTTCATGCATTTACTGATTATTTTGAGCTATAAGACCCTGAAATTGAAAAGCACTACAAATGAACTCTGAAAAGGTTGAAAGTTGGCATGGTATCATCATTTCACCCACATAGCATGTGCAAGAAAGTAGAGAGGCTTACGGCAAAAACTGGATGCACTTTGTGTACAAAACGGACAATCTCTTTCGAAGTATCAGGGTTTCATACGGGAACTCGTCTGTTACAAAGGGATTTCATTTTTTTTGAACTTATTTGAACTCCATACTTTTTCTGTGTTCAAAATGCACCAGTCAAAGCCATATCATCAAATTTCAACCCTTTCTGACTTCATTTGCTATTTTTCATGCATTTACTGATTATTTTGAGCTATAAGTCCCTGAAATTGAAAAGCACTACAAACGAACTCTGAAAAGGTTCAAAGTTGGCATGGTATCATCATTTCACCCACATAGCATGTGCAAGAAAGTAGAGAGGCTTACGGCAAAAAATGGATGCACTTCATGTACAAAACGGACAATTTCTTTCGAAGTAGCAGGATTTCATACGGAAACTCGTCTGTTACAAAGGGATTTCATTTTTTTGAACTTATTTGAACTCCATACTTTTTCTGTGTTCAAAATGCACCATTCAAAGCCACATCATCAATTTAGTACATATAGCTCTCATGAATAGATAAGTGACCAAATAAATAGAAGTTCATCATGACATTAAAAACAAAGTACATACATTGTTCTCATTGAACAACATATAGCTCTCCAGAGCATCTTGTTAATGCATACATTGAAACTATGTAAAACCTTTCAATGCAACAACAAATGCGATCATAATCACAACCAAGATAAAAATTGATCCAACGGCATAATGATACCAAGCCTCGGTGTGAATGGCATATTTTCTAATCTTTCTAATGTTCAACCGCATTGCATCCATCTTGATCTTGTGATCATCGACGAAATCCGCAACATGCAACTCCAATATCATCTTCTCCTCCTCAATTTTTTTATTTTTTCCTTCAGGTAATTGTTTTCTTCTTCAACTAAATTTAACCTCTCGACAATAGGGTCGGTTGGAATTTCCAGTTCAACTACCTCCTACATAAATAAAATCTATGTCAACTTGATGGGCATATTTTTCATAAACAATAAATGAACCAAGTAGTTATAAAAGATAATATATACCACATCCGAATCATAGCCAGGACGAGGCCGACGGGGGCGGATGCCAAAACCATCGCACTATATAATAACAAGCAATAATAATAGTAAGAAAATTAGACAAGTATCTATCTAAAGTAAGAATTTTTTCTTTCAGAAGAAGATGAGAGGCTCACCACGGTGGTGCAGGCGACGAGATCGGCACGGGCGATCGACGGCGGTGAGACGGGGGAGGGACTTGATGGACCGCTAAACCTAGACAAATCTCGGGGAAAATGGAGCTTGGAGGTCGAGCTTCAAGAGGAGAAAGCTTAACTAGCATGGCTCGGGCATTTCATCGAACACCTCGTGTGCATAGGAGGTGAGCTAGAGCACCCAAATACCCTCTCCTCACCGGCCAGAAAATACAGAGCAATGTGGAGTGCTCTGCTGCGGCGACGGGGTATACATAGGCAAATCATTTGTCCCAGTTCATGGATGGAACCGGGACTATAGCCCAGCCTTCTGTCCCGGTTCCAGCCACGAACCAGGACAAATGTTTGTGGGCGAGGAGCGAGGCCCATTGGTCCATGTTCGTGCCTAGAACTGGGACAAATGGGTCCATACGACCCAGGACCAATGCCCACGGGGCCCCGGCCGGCCCCCTGGGCTCATGAAACAGGACAAATGCATCCATTGGTCCCGGTTCGTGGAAAAACCGGGACTAATGGGCTGGCCAGGCCCGAACGAAAGCCCCTTTTTCTACTAGTGTACACCCTAGTTTATGCGTTGCTTCGTAAGGGGTTGATTTGGATCCATATGTTTCATGCTATGGTTAGGTTTACCTTAATACTTCTGTTGTAGTTGCAGATGCTTGCAATAGGGGTTAATCATAAGTGGGATGCTTGTCCAAGGAAGGACAGTACCCAAGCACCGGTCCACCCACATATGAACGTGATGAAAACTAGGTTGACGATAATTCCCATGTGTCCTCGGGAGCGCTTTCCTTTATATAGGAGTTTTTCTAGGCTTGTCCTTTGCTGAAAAAAGTATTGGGCCATCTTGCTGCACCTTATTTACTTTTATTACTTGTTACCCATTACCAATTACCTTATCACAAAACTATCTGTTACCAATAATTTCAGTGCTTGCAGAAAATACCTTGCTGAAAACCGCTTATCATTTCCTTCTTCTCCTCGTTAGGTTCGACACTCTTACTTATCGAAAAGGCTACGATAGATCCCCTAAACTTGTGGGTCATCACTTCACTTATATTATTTTGAGAGTCTGTTAGAACAACATGGTAATTTGCTTTGGTTATAAAATTAGTCCTAATATGATAGGCATCCAAGATTGGTATAATAAAAAATTTCATAAAAAAGTGCATTGAATACTATGAGAAGTTTGATCCTTGATAATTGTTTTGAGATATAAAGATGGTGATATTAGAGTGTGCTAGTTGAGTAGTAGTGAATTTGAGAAATACTTGTGTTGAAGATTGCAAGTCCCGTAGCATGCACGTATGGTAACCGTTGTGTAACAAATTGGAAACATGAGGTGTTCTTTGATTGTCTTCCATATGAGTGGCGGTCGGGGACGAGCGATGGTCTTTTCCTACCAATCTATCCCCCTAGGAGCATGCGCGTAATGCTTGGTTTTTGATGACTTGTAGATTTTTGCAATATGAGTTCTTTATGACTAATGTTGAGTCCATGGATTATATACACTCTCACCTTTCCATCATTGCTAGCCTCTTCGGTACCGTGCATTGCCCTTTATCACCTTGAGAGTTGGTGCAAACTTCGCCGGTGCATCCAAACCCCGTGATATGATACGCTCTATCACACATACCTACTTATTATGGCATTTCCATAGCCATTCTGAGATATATTGCCATGCAAGTTTCCACCGATTCATTTGTGACACACTTCATCATTGTCGTATTGCCTTGCATGATCATGTAGTTGACATCGTATTTGTGGCAAAGCCACCATGCATAATTTTTCATACATGTCACTCTTGATTCATTGCCCTTCCTGGTACACCGCCGGAGGCATTCATATAGATTCATATTTTGTTCTAGTATGGAGTTGTAATCATTGAGTTGTAAATAAATAGAAGTGTGATGATCATCATTAATAGAGAATTTTCCCAAATTAAAAAAAGTGGAAATGCCAAAAAAGGCCCAAAAAAGAAATAAAAATAAATAAAAAGGGACAATGCTACTACCCTTTTTTCACACTTGTGCTTCAAAGTAGCACCATGATCTTTATGATAGAGAGTCTCTTGTTTTGTCACTTTCATATACTAGTGGGAATTTTTAATTATAGAACTTGGCTTGTATATTCCAATAATGGGTTCCTCAAATGCCCTACGTCTTCGTGAGCAAGCAAGTTGGATGCACACCCACTTAGTTTCTTTTGTTGAGCTTTCATACATTTATAGCTCTAGTGCATCCGTTGCATGGCAATCCCTACTCCTTGCATTGACGTCAATTGATGGGCATCTCCCTAACCCGTTGATCCGCCGCATCGATGTGAGACTTTCTCCTTTTTGTCTTCTCCACATAACCCCCATCATCATATTCTATTCCACCCATAGTGCTATATCCATGGATCACGCTCATGTATTGCGTGAAAATTGAAAAATGTTTGAGATTACTAAAGTATGAAACAATTGCTTGGCTTGTCATCGGGGTTGTGCAAGATGAGAGCATTCTTGTGTGACGAAAATGGAGCATGACCAAACTATATGATTTTGTAGGGATGAACTTTCTTTTGCCATGTTATTTTGAGAAGACATGATTGCTTAGTTAGTATGCTTGAAGTATTATTATTTTTATGTCAATATTAAAATTTTGTCTTGAATCTTTCGGATATGAACATTCATGCCACAATAAAGAAAATTACATTGAGAATTATGCTAGGTAGCATTCCACATCAAAAAATTTGTTTTCATCATTTACCTACTCGAGGACGAACAGGAATTAAGCTTGGGGATGCTTGATTCGTCTCCAATGTATCTATAATTTTTGATTGTTCCATGCTATTATATTATCTGTTTTGGATGTTTAATGGGCTTTATTATACACTTTTATATTATTTTTACGACTAACCTACTAACCCAAGGTCTAGTGGAAATTGCTGTTTTTTTGCCTATTTCAGTGTTTTGTAGAAAAGGAATATCAAACGAAATCCAAATGGAATGAAACCTTTGGGAGAGTTATTTTTGGAACAAACGTGATCCAAGGGACTTGGAGTAGACGTCAAGAAAGAAGCGAGGCGGCCACGAGGCAGGGAGGCGCGCCTGCCCCCCTGGGCGCGCCCCCACCCTCATGGGCCCCTCGCACCTCCACCGACTTACT